>NC_085865.1:20288280-20428280 GCF_034702125.1 Engraulis encrasicolus | reverse complement strand
GGTTTTACTCACATGCACTAAAAGGATAATACCATGGTCCGTCGGTCGGTCCAACATCAGAATTGTGAAACCACTCAGTGGTGTCATGAACTTTGCTCAAGAGGGAGTATTGCGGATTAGAGTAGGGTTCTTTTTTTTCCTGCCTCTGATTTGGGAGGGGAGGTACATAGAAAAGTGTCAGGTCTTAAGTAGTCATTTTTTTCGCAGATTAATCAGCCCAAAATATACATTATCACTTTTAAATCTTAAGGATTCAGCTAAACAAAACTAGAAGTGTCAGCGTGTGTGCAAGGCTGATCTGACGTAATGTAGTTTCCACTTCTGTACCCAGGGACACCACTCAAAAAATACAGCAAAATCTGAAAAATAAAAGACAACAAAAATGAAAGAAAAAGAAAGAAATCGGCAAATATAACAAATGTCTTCTTATCGACAGGGTTCAGGGTTCAGTAGTGGTCTCACCTGCCAAAGCAGGCGTACTGTACCTGAGATTTCATAAAAGCCTGAGCTGTACCTGAGATTTCACAAGAGGTAGGTGTGTTTTACCTGAGATTTCACAAGAGGTAGGTGTGTTTTACCTGAGATTTCACAAGAGGTAGGTGTGTTTTACCTGAGATTTCATTAGAGGCAAGCAGGGCTATAAACTAACTTTTTTCAGTACTAGACAAATTTGGCAAGTACATTATACTTGTAAATTTGCCTTGTAATTTTACTAGCCAAACATATAGTATTCACTCTCAGTCTAAGTGGCTAGGAAGCTTTCTCTTCTACCAGTAAAACTGAATGGTTTGGCTGATTTCAATTTAGAGTCCTGGAGGCAACTATTCTACCAGATGTTTCATCAGAGCCCGGTGTCTTTGACCTGAGGCTTCATCAAAGTAGAGGCAACCAGGTATGCCGAACCTGAGGCTTCGTTAGAGGCAACCAGATGTGATGTACCTGAGGCTTCATCACAGGCAACCAGGTATGCCAAACCTGAGGCTTAATTTCAGGCAACCAGGTATGCCAAACCTGAGGCTTAATTTTAGGCAACCAGGTATGCCAAACCTGAGGCTTCATTACAGGCAACCAGGTATGCTGTACCTGAGGCTTAATTTCAGGCAACCAGGTATGCCGAATCTGAGGCTCCATCAGAGGTAACCAGGTGTGTTGTACCTGAGGCTCCATCAGAGTCAGGGTGTTAGAGGCGGTTGGCAAAAGAGTCATTAGGCGGCAGTTAAACAGGGCTGGGTACATGGGCGTCCCCCGGGCCTCGCTAATGACAGCCCGGGCTGCGATGCACCGCTCCGCAGTTCCTGCGCACTGTCACTGACACCAGTGGCATGGCACCACAGGGGGACAAGCCAGGAGATACATGCAGACATGTATACACACACACACACACACACACACACACACACACACACACACACACACACACACACACACACACACACGGTTGCATGCACACACCCACACAGGTATATAGAGTAGGCACACAAACAAGTGCAGGGGTGTAGGTGTCCCACATGCACACATGTGCATCAGTGCACAAACTCGCACACGCAAGCACACACACACACACACACACACACGCATGCACGCACGCACACACACACACACACACACACACACACACACACACACACACACACACACACACACACACACACACACACACACACACACACACACACACACACACACACACACACACACACACACACACACACACACCGGCAATCTCAACACATCCATGTCTATAGTAAAAGCTCACAAAGGTTTACAGAAGTACCTTATGAAAGACAAATACAAAGGCCCACGCACACCAAAACAGACACAGTGGGCCACTCCAAAGGGACCTCTTTAAGAGAAACTCATTGTCCTCTACTAAAGCTACTGGTGTGGGTATAAGAACTTAGAACTTAGAGAGCTCTTAAAAATGATAAAATGCTGTCTACCACTCTTTACCATTAACATGTTAACCCAACATGATTCAAACCAATCTACATTCACAAAGAATAGGTATGCTTTGTATAATACAACATGGGGCAAATATTTTGCCTCACATTGATTAAAAAAAAGATCAGGAATTTGTTTGACATAAATTGCAGAGCAGCCTCAGCCTGCATCTCTGAGCGAACTCCAGAGCATCTCTTTACAGTAAAAGAGCGAGTTGTAACTACTACCTACCCACCCCCTACTCCCTCCCCAAACCCCTCAAAGATGTCTGCTGTGCTGTTTGCCGTGCAGTGACAGTGACAGTACAATGGTTGGTTTGACATTCTGGTTTGGCGACCACATTTGGCTCCACTAGCTTCACAACTTCCTGTACATATTTACATCGCCCTCACCTTGCTCGCTACCCTAGCGTCTAGCGGTGGCTAACCAGGAACCTTGCATCGCATCCAGAGACGAACAGAGCCTCAGCAAGCAGCAACTGTGTCAGTTGAGCTATGCCGCAAATATGAAGCCTTTTGTGCACGTAGTTAGTAGTGTACTCATATGGCCAGACGGAATACCTCAAATATATCGCCATTCTCCTTACACAACCAACATACATACATACTACATACCAACACACACACACACACACACACACACACACACACACACACACACACACACACACACACACACACACACACACACACACACACACACACACACACACACACAAACACACACACACACATCAGCATGCACTACAAATGGGCCACATATTAGGACATATCCAGGTCAGAAAACAAAGTACAACACGTAAAATCAACAAAACATTTCTGCTACCAAACTCTAAACTACTATCCAAAGTTAAATGTAGCAACCCTATATCGTTCTGTTCCTGAATTCAAACACCATGACTGAGATCTTTCCAGATGCGTAGAAAGAAAAAGTATGAGTGCTCATACAGTGAATACAGTTCATTAGGTACAGTGGAATAACTGGTGTATAAACTCTACACATAAAAGAGCGTGTACTACTGTTGTAATACATCAGTAAAACTATTTCTAGTTCCACTTTATACACCTCTGGATCGGTCAGCCCTTCATATTAGCTCAGAGACATAGAACCAAAGATAATAACACAATGGGTGTAATCACACAGGAGCGCCATGTCGTTCATGGGAAATGGTATGATGAGTTACTTGTGTCCTAGTACATTTGTTTGGGATGCTATGTGTAGGTAGGTCAGCTGCAGATGTATGTGGCTAGCACAACAATGCTATTATTTATGGGCTGTATTACAGTGGGAAAGGGACTGGGAGGAAGGCCCTGAACACTAGCGACTAGCGAACATTAACAGACATGTCTGCGTGACGCTATGATCATGTGAAGCTGCTGTCTGCAAGCCCTTCCTGGTGGCTATCCAGCAACAGAACACTCTCACTTGCTCTCTCGTTCTTTCATTCATTCGTTTGTTTGTCTCGTTCTTTCCAGCTCGCTTACGGCTCTTTTTTTGTTTCTCTCTGTCTCCACCTCTCTGCCCCCCCCCCCTTTACTCTGTTTCTTTTTCTTTCTACATCAGTTCTGTTGTATTCTCTGTCTGCCTCTCTCTCTCTCTCTCTCTCTCTCTCTCTCTCTCTCTCTCTCTCTCTATCTCTCTGACTTCTTTACTTTCTGTGGGTTGCTTGGTCAGGTTGGTCTCCTCACTGCATTTATCTTAAGCGTGTCACTACTTTAGTTTCTCACCTGCGTCCTCTACTTATATCTGTGGCTTGGTTACAAGAGAGTCTAAGCGCAGTGAAAGGCACTTTGTCTCAAACCTTTCCTGGTTCTCTTCAAAAGATCCAGAAAGAAAATATTGTGGGCAAAAGCTTAACTATGACCGCTATATCACTGTTGCAGTACAACATAGAGACAAGAATTATATTGTTAGAATGTTTACCGTATTAGTAATGTGTACTATACTATATATCTCTTTACATTCTATGACATGTACTATGCTTTACTACTGTTTCTTACTGTGAAACAGTTTTAGTCTTTCAACAGTTAAAGATTCTGAAAGACTAAGTCTCTGAGACTACATGAAATACCAGTTTTACAGCCCCATTCCTTGCAAGATACAGTATAAGCATTAAGCAAGCATCAAATCACAGCAAAATGAAATCAGCCTGTTTTCTTTAAACATACAAACACAAAAATTTCAAATGTACGGTATACAGTACTTCATGTTTTATGATCATGATGTGCGCACTCACATGCATGTGTTGGTTGTTTATTTCTAACAACTGTGCACACGGATGCATGTTTGTATATGTGTGTGTGCGTGTGCGTGTTTGTGTGTGTGTGCGTTTGTGTGTGCATGTGTGTGTGTGTGTGCTAAGTGTGTGTATGCGCATGCATATCCGTGTGTGTGCGTGTGCGCGCTTGTGTGTGTTTGTATGTGAATGTTTGTGTGCGTGTGTATGCTGTATCGGAGCTGCAGAGCATCCTCAGGGCCTGATCTCAGGGAGGCTTGTGACCCACTGAGAATAGGCACCCTGCACACCCTTTACAGGCCTAAAGAGACCAACTAGCAACCAGAGACACAGCAGCACGCAAGCAACAGGAACGCAGAGACAACAAGAAGGAAAGAAAGAAAGGAAGAAAGGAAGAAAGAAAGAAAGAAAGAAAGAAAGAAAGAAAGAAAGAAAGAAAGAAAGAAAGAAAGAAAGAAAGAAAAGGAAAATAGAAAGGAACAAAGACCAGCAGAAAGACTAAAATGGATTAGAAGTATTGCTTTTAACAAACTGTAAGCATGGTCAATACATTTAAGTAAACAAAGCACAAGTTAAAGAGAAGGTCTACACCAAAAAGTGCTCTGTGCAGGATGGTGGTCAGAGTATGTATTGCAACTATGCTGCTCCTTGAAACGGAGCTGCTTATGGCCAAATTCGATCTTTTCATGAATATTTACTAAGTAATAAACCAATATTACCTAGTATGACCAAAGTGCAGTAAGTTCTGGAGCTAAAAATGCCTGGAAATTCAAAATGGCTGACAACGGAGAAGATTCCTCCTTTCATGAATGAAAAGTGCAATTTTCCCTCCCATTATGAATTTGATGATGGTGGTAAGTATTCATGAAAAAGATAACATATGTGAATGGGCAGCACGAATCCTGTAAAGAAACTACTAAAATATTACACAGTGCACCTTTAAAGAGAGAGACAAATAATATGGGAATAATATAGGAATAATAATATAGGAACAGAAATAGAAAGAGCCATGGGATCATCTATAAAATGTACTGCTGCCCGTATGACCTAGCACTTGCATTAGCCCTTAATCACTCTTTCTAAATCTGGATGACAGGCACAATTTCTCTACGTCCTCGCTTCTGTTTATGCCCCGCGATTGTATTATCTGCAAGGATGACGACGCTCAAAACAGATCGCATGTGGGGCAGAAAATAGATGCAGCCAGAGGTACAATAGCCACACTGACAAAGAACCGTATTCATTTCAGTCTAGCCAGCTTTGAGGGTTTAAAATAATAATAAAAAGGGGGAAATGTTTCTAGAAATGTTGGTACCAATCATCAAAATACACAACTACTGTAACGGGGTACCATCAAAGGAGTATTGAGAGAGTTGCTAGCTCTCCCCGCTAGCTAGCCCCAGTCTGTTGACAATGGCACTAGTCAATCTAGTGATTTTGGTGTCGATACCCACTCATGGCATTGCAGTGAGCCTGCCACTGGGCTCCTAATGCAACTATAGATTTCATTTTTCTCACGTGCCATGTTTCCCTGAGCCAACACAACACATAGACACCCACACAAACATGCAATAGCCTATAGTACTGTATGAACGCCCATATGCACACGCACAAAAGCACACAAGCACGCAAGCACACATATGCATACGCACACAGATTGACACTCAAACATGTACACACACTCACACTCAGACTCACACACACACGCATGCACCAGACCACACATAAGCATACGCATACAGATTCACACTCAAATATGCACACACACACACACACACACACACACACACACACACACACACACACACACACACACACACACACACACACACACACACACACACACACACACACACACACACACACACACACACACACACACACACAGGGAAGCATCCATCAATCATGTGAGTTGGCCAGTGGCACGGGACGGCAGCGTATTTAGACCTGTGACCAGCTTTTCGCACCATTTTGAGTCCTCTGACTGGTTTGGTTTGGGCCTAAATCTGTACTGTAAACTGTTTGTGAAAAGTCCCGCTGCATCTACAATTAATATTGATGCTTATCTGGTCGCCTTTCTCTCTCTCTCTCGGCAGAGGAGGACGAGAACAGCGAGCAGCTGGCCTAGTGAGCGGAGAGGGGAGACGGCGCAGCGGCCAACCTAGAACTAGCCATGTGATGTGGGGCACGCAGACATGAAACACAGGCCTGATGTGTGGAGAGAGTGGGGGGAGGGAGGGAGGGAGAGAGAGCGAGAGAGAAAGAGAGAGAGAGGCAGAGGGAGAGAGAGGGAGAGAGGGAGAGAGAGAGGGAGAGAGGGAGAGAGAAATAATAAAGCACGGCCCTGATGTGGAGACAGAAAAGGAGAAAGAGAACAAGAGAGAGGGGGGAAAAGGAAGATAGCAGGAGAGAGGGAAACCGACCGAGAAAGAGAGAGGAGCTGGGGGGGAGGAAAGATTGAAAGAGTGAGAGAAACCGGCAGAGAAACGAAAGAGAAATAGATAGAGAGAGAGAGAGAGAGAGAGAGAGAGAGAGAAAGAGAGAGAGAGAGCAAAGAGAGAGAGCAGAGGGAGAGAAGGCCGGCCTGGCTAATTCGCTGTATCAAAAGGCTCTGGCCAGTGAAGGCGGCCCCCTGTCTTTGTAGTGGGCTAAGCCCTCGGCCTGCATGTTTACCAACAAAAATCGATGCAGCATTACATAATGGGCTTAATTAATGGAGCTCGGGCCACAGCCAAAACAACGCGCTGCCACCGTCCCTGTTTTGACAAACAGGACTAGGGATCACCAGTAAGATGAGCACACACACACACACACACACACACACACACACACACACACACACACACACACACACACACACACACGCTACATAACAGAACAGAACAGCACAATCCCGGTTGTACCCCCAGAAGCCATAATACGTATCAATTTGAAAGGTCAAAACGGCATAATCAGTAACCAAAAAAGAAATGAAAAAAAAGAGACACGGTTTGATGTTTTTATACCCTTGCACTGATAAAAATAACCTGACAGAACAGAAGTAGTGCGAAAATCCATAAAAATGAAAGTATCAACCACATGCTGCAATGAGATGCCAAATCACTGGAGCTGCCTGCCGGGCTTCATTGTTCTCTGTCCAAAAGTTGTTAAAGGTTTTTTTTCTTTATATATTTTTTTGCCCTCCTCAAATGGTTCTCCCATCTTCTGGATTAGCGGTGTAACATGCAAAGTGAAATGTTTACAAGCCCATTAACTCCTTCTCGGAGAGTGAAAATTTGAGATGCACGATGAGCATAATTGAAACTTTTTTGTTGTGTTTGTACCTGAAGGTCAGTGGCTGGATATCTAATCAAATATCTAAGCATGGTAACATTTTCTGCTGCATTGTTTCTGTTCTACCATCAACGGTACAGTTTAACAATGTGTAGATAACAGGCTATTATTAGTTAGTTAGTTAGTGTTAGGTATGTACTGTACAGCGTACGTACATAATGTGACATGTTGTTACATGATAAACGAAAACATTAAACTGAAGTCATGAATCAAGTGTTAACAGAACTTCCGATGGCTGCCAACATCTCGAATTCAATGTATTCATTCAAATAGCTTGTCGTCATCTACAGATGATCTGCGTTATTATTCCCTGCTGTTATATTCCTCCATTCAGACCAGACTTCCCTCATCTCATACAGGATAAACTACATTAGATAACCGGACCACACACACACACACACACACACACACACACACACACACACACACACACACACACACACACACACACACACACACACACACACACACACACACACACACACACACACACTGACCCTTGCTCTGAACTCAGTCATTTCCCTGCAGCACAGGTTATTGGGTATGGTCTATTTTAGTCCAAAAAAGAAGCAACTGTTAAGCTCTTTCATAACTTCGTGGCAAGTAACAAGCCTCTGCCTTGTCTGAGTGTCTCTGACCTACCAAAAAGCACTGATGTCGAATCGGTCTTTTCTTAGGGAGTTGAGGAGAATAGGGGCTCTGATTTGCAGAAAGGAGAGGGACCACACTCTACGAAGCCAAGCTAAATCAATTAAACGGCGTCCTTCTAGGAATGCCACTGGAAATACGTTTGACAGATGGGAGGAAGCCCACCCTGCTGGACTTTAGCTCCAGACATGACAAACAAGACTCATACTACACGCACTCGGTGCACACACACACTACCACACACGTGTACACACACAGTATAGTACCTACAAAAAGCACACATTTCTTTCCTGATTCTAATAACATGTTTTGGTGTCATATAGTCTGTCTCCATTCAGCTAAGCCTGAAACATGTTATCACACTTCCTGTTCTGCCCACCCCCTCCACTCTGCTGCGATTGGCTAACTCTATCCCCTGTGCTCTGATTGGCTGGCACAGCCCCTCAGTTATGACTGGTTATGAAAGCAGTAGCATCCTCCAGCTACAATGAATGGAAAATTTAACTTTTGATTGATTTGTCCCTAAATGCGTATGCACGGCCGTAGGCAAATGCTTCCCGGCTGTTTCTTTACAGCGAAAAAAGGAGGATATAGGACTTTGTAAAGGGGGGGGGGGGGAGAATTAGGGACAGTTGAATGAACACTTTTTCGATGGGATATAGTGTTGTACTTTGAGCTTTTCCAACTTTGCACTTGGTTTATGGTCATAAAAGATAAGTATAGCACACTAAGGAAGATACTGGAATAAAAATACATTGTATGCACTTATCTGTACAAGAATATATGAGGGGAAAATGAACACCATCGTCAGCCCCTCATAATATTATGACAAGGCTTTCACAAACTTATTTGATTATTACTTACTTACTGATTGCGGCCTTAAGTCCCAGCCAGGCCGAAGAGGATAAGTAAGTAAGTTTCACAAACTTGTGTACCCCAATGATAAGGCACAAATGTTTCTCCAACTTTCCTTTCCATAGACAGTAAACAACAGAAAAATGGAAAAAAAAAACTGATTCCTGCAGTCAATAATAATAATAATAATAATAATAATAATAACTCTTGTGACATTTTGTCACTTTGCCTTGCGTGAATGACTGGGATAAACTAAGGAGGCTAACGTACTTCCACAGCTGCATGACTTTTATAAGGTCTTTTCAGATCTCCTCTCACTCCTCTGCAATCCTCTAACCTCAAAGAACGAAGATGTCATCATCACATTCATCACTTTGCATCATTATTATTTTAAACCCATGTAAAGGACAAATTTCAACTAACATATTTTTCTGAAATTCTAGCTGGTTAATCGCTCGGACGGGGACACCACCAAAATCAAAGAATGAAGATGTCATCATCGACATAAATTCATCACTTTGTGTCACTATCATTTGACATGCATGTCACGAACAAACACCAACCAACATATCGTTCTAAAAGATGGCTAATCGCTCAGTGACACAAACAAATCCCATTGTAGCCGGAGAGCACTAGTGTGAGATGGTCCCCAACTGTACAGCATAATGACATGACACATAAAGTGAAGACGAGGAAATGAAAAGCAGTGCTGTGTGTTTGCTCACACTGATGCCTTGCAGGAGCCACATAACAACAGGAATGAGGTCAGGCCGTTTGATGACCAACACACACACACACACACACACACACACACACACACACACACACACACACACACACACACACACACACACACACACACACACACACACACACACACACACACACACACACACACACACGACAAGCGTCTTCTCTTCCCCATCCCCTGCAACCTTAACCCAGTCATCTAAGGCATCTGGGCCTCAACACTGAGCTTTAAGTTTCACTACATCTCTCTCTCCTTTCCTTCTCCACTCCTTCCTTTTTTCCCCTCACCGCTCGCCTCCTTCCCCCCCTTTTCTTTCTGCCTTTCATTATTGTTCTTTCTCTCTTTTTCCCCCCAACTCAGATTAGCACCACAAAGCACTGGTGTTAAAGTTAGCACGCTCCATGCTATCAGGCAGTCTGTGAAGCTGTAAGGTCACATGCCTGTATTTGTGTGAGGCCCTGGTATTCTTGCTCTTAATACTATACCGTTGTACTGTAGCTATAGGACTGATCTCTGAACAGCATGGAAATGCACTCGCTCCCCTTTTTGGAACCATAGGAAATCAGGCATGACGTACTGTATGGCCACTGCTGTTTTAGTGCAGCGTCATGTATCTTTTTGGGGTATAACTTTTTTTTTTCTTTTGCTGACAAAAGATGGGAGCACACAATCAGTGATAGTGCACAATCTGAAGGGACGCTAAGAATGTATGAGGGAACGACACAATGTGCATTAACAACACATCTGAGTATGCTTAAAAATCATTGTTAAAAAAATAGATACTATACTGTATAACTGTAAATACATATTATTGAAGCAAAACTCATTTCGAAATACATCCTTGAACGATTATGTATATGATCATCACAAACTGTACGACTATTTCACAAAGTAGCAATAATCATTTAGTAACAATAATAATCACACTTTTTAATTAATGTGCGATCAAAGGTTATTTAACATGGATTTGTGTAGAGAGGCCAAACGCTGTGCAAACTATCTTTCCCATGACATTGCAGACTCTTGAATTTTGAACACCTGTGCTACCATAAGTAGCAGTCTTCCTGCACTAGTCTATGTTATGAAATTGGGTTATGTTACGATCGCTTCCAGGCTATTACTGTGTGCGTGCATGTGTGTATTGGAAAGCACTTTGAGTCAACTTCATAGCTATGATATTGCGTTACATAAATACATATTGTAACACATAACAGCAACAGCAATGAGAGAGTTTCCCGATCAACATTAGTCGTCCAGCCAAATGAGAAAATAAACCCAAAAAAATGCTATTAAAACAGAATCTAAAGGAGGGTGTAAACTTTCCATATGTCCATATAACTTTGACCTGAGATGTACACCCAAAAGCTCCTTCCAGGTTTCCAATCAAGTCATTGTCCTGCATCTCCTCCCTACCTCTCCTCTCCTCTCATCTCCTCTCATCTCAAAACATGCACACCACCGCACGGCACTCGCAAAGCCCAGGCCGGCCAGGCAGGCCCCTGAAATAAAAGTGCATTTTCCATGACAAATGCCCAGCTGCCTGAAGCCGAGTCGATCCCTTACCTCCGTGTAGTCGAAGTCCGAGAGGGGCGCTATGCTTTTGATGTAGTCAATGCGGGGCTGGTTGGTTGCATTGCCAAGTGGAACTGGAGGAATTAAAGTGCTCATCGCTGAAACTATTGTCTGGGAAATGGATCATATGGAGAGAAAAAAAACACACACAGACATTAAGCTGGATAAATATGTGCTAAACCTGTGTATAAGCCAATCTAGTGCAGTCAGTGCAGAAGGATGGCTGGATATTATCTCATTGGTGAGCAGAGAAAAAAATAAACAGTATCATATAACATGGAAAATGTACAGGATTGATGTAAGCACCCGTAATGACTTACCACTATGGCATCTTTCACATTTTTTCGAATATCCAAGATTTTTTGTTTCTTTTCCCTGAGGAGAAAAGGTAGATAGAGAGTAATGTAGTCACTGTTATTATAATCACTCTTAGCGTTACATGGATATAGTGATATAACACAGGGTAATCAATAACACATGTATACTGTATGTAATGTGATGTAACGTGTGTATGTAAAGTGTGTGTGTGTGTGTGTGTGTGTGTGTGTGTGTGTGTGTGTGTGTGTGTGTGTGTGTGTGTGTGTGTGTGTGTGTGTGTGTGTCATTTAAAGTTAACAAGTTCAATCGGAATTCCCAGATATGCATATCCACTGCATTACATAGAAAATGACAGTGGAAAAATACAGTCTATGCAAATAGGAATCCCAAGTTAAGTCTTCAAAATATAAAGGAAAATGTAGCAAAGAACTGAATTCTGTTTTTATTACTTGCCTCAAATTGGATACTTTATCAATGCTACTAGAAATTCTAGGCATTTGTATGCCACAAAAATATAAAGCTTTAACAAGGAAGCTGACCTTGTGCCATGCTCATCTCTTAAAAATAATTCAATGGACAGCATACATATATGTCTTTTTGTACTAGATTTGAAAACATGCTAGGCCTATCCATGAACATGCTATCCATTGCATCTTTAAATATGGTCAAAACTAGGCCCATTTTGTAATAACCTATTAGTAGGCTATATGATCCATGTTGAGACAGTTTTGAATCTGTCATTTCCATATAGTCTACAGCAGACAAGACACTTTACTGGTCAACCTCCACACACGCACACACACACACACACACACACACACTATAAAGCTCCAGGGTGGGGAAAAACAATTCCAACCAATAGAACATGCAGTGGACATTGATTTTACACAATCCCATGCAGAAATGCTGCTTGGATTACAATGAAATGGGAGATAGCCTATTCAAAGGGAATCTCTGTCACAGCACACGCTGATAATGACGTCTTTATCTAGCTGACAGCTTTTAGAAATCAGCTGGACACAGCAAGCTTGTCGCCATGCTGTTCCACCAACACGGGCCTGATGTCTGCAGTGCTAACGTTAGCTGATAGAGAAAAATACAGCCAGAAATGGAGACCTTTGCATTCAATCGCAAAAACACCAAGTGTACAGGGCGACTGTTAGGCATATCGTTAATGTCACAAGCATACTGCAGAATGATCCGCAAAAATGCATAGCGTAATAGAGAAAGCGTATCTGGTCACTTACTCTGCATTAAAGCCATTGACGTGAAGGATCCGCATCTGCTTGACAATCGTGCTCTTTCCGGACTCTCCGGCTCCTTGTAGAATAAAAATAAAACACACATATCAGGCTGCTGCTTTAAACAGAAATACATGTCGCTAATAATTCACAAAGGGCATATAACAGGCGGTTGACAAAATGCGTGCGAGTCGGTAGCAATTAACCCATCCATCTAGGCAGAGCAGCGGAGACCTGTCAACATATGTGGGCAGGGGACGAAACTGAAAATAGCGGAGAACCGACGTCTTTGTCAAAAACCATCTTGCGGGCCTTACCTAATAAAAGTAGCCGATGCGTAGCTTTATAGGCTTGTCTCTCTTTTTGCAACTGTTTCTCGATTTTTTTATTCGCTTCTCGCTGAGCCTTTTCGTCGATGCGTTGGTCTTCAGTCTTGCTGTTGCCCAAACACCCCATCTTCCGTCGGCCTCTGCTCGCACCCGGCGTATAAAACACTAACAGTAATTCCTACTTTCTATATAAAAGGCGAACAAATGGGGCGAAAAATCCGTGCGCCACTTTTCCGTCGGTGTGAAAAAACGATTTCGCTACAATCCTTCAACAACCCGAAGCCGAACGGTTCAGTCGAATCCAATAAATATAAGCATCATAAATAGAATAAAAAATATACATTTGGCTAATAACATAAATAAGAACAAATCGGCTGTTTCTGGAACCCAGCCAACGCTCGCTCCTGCTTCTCTCCCAGTATTTTTCTATCTAAAATGCTGTTCGCAATTCTGCCTGTTAAACTCAACACTGCCTCTCTCTGTGACACCAGGAAGTAACGCCGATTTGAAAGAGGAACACCTCTCTCTTCGTGCTGTCAGAAGCCTACCTGCCCTTCTGATTCATTTCAGGCCGAGGAGACGGCTCTTGTGTCTGTTACCTGCATCGGGTTGCCAAAAAAGTAGCTGGACAATTACGCAGTCCATACGGGAAAGGAAATAATTCAAACTGACCCGATAACAACCCATGCCCTAGTGGCTAGGTCTGTTATCTCCTCAAAAACACCATAAACATTTAGTAAATAACACAAATATGGCAGGGCCAAGACTTTTACGCATAATTACTGATTAAAAGGTCATTTGTTAAACATGTATATTATTTTAGTCATTATAATTATTGCTATGTTACCAGCACCATCACATTATATTTTCATGTTCATCCTACTGTATAGGCTAGGCCTACATATCCTTCTGCGTATCTGTACATTACAAAACCATTTAACTAATCATAAAATACATTTATCATTTAATGCATTGGAAGTCTGTGACATTTGGAAGACCATTTAAATAGTCATTTGGGATTAAACATGTGATGTCTGCCAAAGACCAACATTAGAAAAACAAATTACAACAGTAAGATCATTCCTGTGTGTGTGTGTGTGTGTGTGAGTGTGTGTGTGCGCATGTGTAAAATAAATAAGGAGGGTTAGTAAGGGACAGAGAAAAGGCCCATCCACAGTGTCAGTATTAGGCCTACTGGCACTGGCCATAGTTCAGTCTTTATAAAACTGGTACATTGCAAATGTGATAGACTACATGCAAACGAGGTACCGTGTTTGCATACCAGCGGCCACAGTACAGCTAGGGGAATAGAGACGAGGTCGGTCTGTACCATCTGTAATAACAACACATAGCAGCTAGCTGTGCCCTGGAAGCATTCTCTGAATGCCTTCATATAGAACTGGAGACTTTTTGTGATATTGTCGGATCAGAGTCGGTGGTGGTAAGGTATATTTCAGCAGGCCAGCCAACAAAAAAAAAGTAATATCTTTTCCTGTGTCGCAGCTTATCAAGTCCTCGGGAAACACAAGTGGTGGAACTGAATTATTACAACGAGAATCAATGCCTTCCACTGTCACCTTATTTATCTGTATCTGCAGATGCCTTACCTTATCTAACCTTTCACTCTAAAAATAAATACCCTCATCACTGCCATATCACTGTCCTCGTACACTCACAGCAACAAACAAATAAACAAAAAGATATTGGAACAGTCCAGCAGTCCTTCCGAGTTTGAGGCGCGATGGCTATCTGTGTGGGACATGGCTCATGAGAGTACACTGGCATCATTTGACAATGGAAAGATTTTTTTTTTTGCCGCATACGAATATGGAAAGGAGATGCAAAGTTGCTCTTAATGGGTCAAACAACAGGCTATGGAGCAGCAGGGCATGCAAATGGCAAATGGCACTGCTCTGCTCTCCTCCGCTCCACTCCTCTCAGCTCTACTCTGCTGCCTTCTCCTGCGTCCTAACTGTCTGCTAAGCGCACTCTACTGGTTCTGCCTGCCTGCCTGCCCTGGCAAGTGGGTGGAGGATGGTGTACAGGAGAGGAGAGGAGAGGAGACAGTTAGGTAGGCCCTGCCTGCCTTCCTGCCTGTCTGCCTTTCTGGCCTACCAGCTGTTTGTGTCTGTCTCCCTCTGCTGGTAAAAGAGAGAAAGGGTGGCGGAAAAATACTATCTTGTCAGCGGCCATTTGAGTGAAATGAAAATAAACACTGATAATAATAATAGCGTTTACTTTTGACAACTTTTGATCAAGTTGATGGTTGGATGTCACTATCTGAAATACTGTCCGTACCTATCCCCTATATACATTTTCACATTAAATAACATTACAATAATGTTATATACAATTTTGAGTGATACTTTGGTTTACAAAAATATAGACAGATGTTATAATGTACCAGGTTCCTAATTACCGGTATGAACAACCGACCATTTGTTTGAACAGATGTTAAAAAACACACACACACACACAGAAATCAAGCAGACTAGTACTGGAACAGACAAAACATCAGGTAAAAATGTGATTATCTTGACAGTGCTATTGCATTGTCACACACAAACCAAACTATATAGTGAACTGAGAAGGCATAAAACCCCCCTTTAAAACACAGCGTTATAAATTAGCTGTTGCCAGAATGGCAATGACCAAGTCTTAGTGCATTACTAAAGGCCCTGTGTTATGTCATAGCAGTGTAGTAAAATGGTAGCTAACTTTTGTTTGATGTCCCAATCAGCTGATTCAGAGGGCTGGTAGAGGTCTGGCCAGGTTTGACAGTGGCACTATCAGTTAACACAGTTGTATCAGGCCAGCCCTGCACAGGATGTCACATAACTAGGGTTGCCAATTTGGTTGAAATGCAGGAAATTGCATCTGAGAAAGACAGATGCCGACCGTCCCTTATTTTTTTCCGCAGAGAGATGGCAACCCTACACATAACACACTGTATTTCTCACAAGCCGACGACCACTGCTCCTGATGTGACACAGGCCTGGGGCACCTTATGCTAAGAAACTGCCTCTGATTCAAGATTCAAGATACGGGTATTGGTCTTGAAGGAAATTTCTTGGAAAAGGTCTTGGACATGAACAAAAGCTGCCACATAACACATACTAACACCCAACAAAATACACAGTGTTGACAAGGCAGAGTTCAAGTGCAGTCTCAGATGTGACACAGGGCTGGAGACCGTATGCTAAACGACCGCTAAATCTGTTTATGACTCCTTGACCTCGGATACTCTCTCAGTCATGTGCCAATCTCATGCATTTGCTCACATATTTGTGGCAGTAAGCAGTTCCTGTGAATATATTTAGCATCCAATGCTAATGATGCTGTAAGGTGATACCGTAGGCCTATATGACATTAACAATTCTTACAACCTGATAATAATGATTCATAATAAACACATGTTATGTTTTCTGAAAATCAATTAAGTGGTTTATCAACTAATGATAACACTACGTAAAAACAGTGTGTGGTTAAACAGACTAGATACTAGTGCTTTTCTATTAATCATTTCTACTTGGCACACAAGAGAGAAACAAAAACCACTGATGTAAAAAAAAAAAAAGTCACCCTGGCCGTTTTGCCCAGTTTAAACGCAACACCGTGAGACATTAAAAGATTGTAACACTTATCTAAAAAAAACACATTTCAAGGAACACACAAGCTCCTCCTGGACGGCGGTTTATGAGGACACGGTGTCCTCTCGGACGTAGTGCTTGTGAGGGATTTGGACTTGGCAGGGCTCCTGGTGTCAGAAGAGTTAATGTACAGCTTGGCTGGCTCCTATCTAAGGGCCAGAGAACAGGTTTCCTGACTGCCTTGACTGCCTGCCTGGCTGGCCTCACTCGGGCGCACTCGCTGCGCTGCATACTTTCTGTGGTGACTCAATGCAATATAGATGGTTACAGATTAAGACACTAGTGACACCGGCTGGAGGTGACTTTTAAAACCGCCTCATAAGAAAGACGGTGTGTGAGGGGAAATGAAACAATACGCCTGGGGTTTTTCGTGTCTGTGTGTTTGCGTGTCTTTGTGCCAAAGTGTTTGCTTGTGTGTGTGCAGACATATGTGTTTTTAAAAAGATAACTGCACTATTTTGATCAATTTCTCGAAACCAAAGTTGCTTACTACATTAGCTATTTCGTTGCTTTCAATGCATTTCCCCATTGGCAACTACCGAAGTTGCTAACAGGCTAACAACTTCCCTTTTGAGAAACTCACCCCTGAATTGATAAAGTGGTACTTGCTGCTGTCTTCGTCTCAGACGGCTTTAGGATGGGAGTCTATGTGCACGTCCATTTCTGCTCCTAAAATCTTTTTTTTCAAGAATGTGCCACTCACCAATCACCTAAGTGGTGTTCACTGGTGTTCCATAGAGAGCTTTGTAGCGAAACGTGGCTTAAGTTATGTTTTATCTAGCATTTTGGACATACATTTTTTTTCTTTCATTCACAAAATGGCAAATAAAAAATGACAGAAGCCATATTTCATTTTCAAACTTGTTGGGCAATGCAAGCGGACACCCCTAATCACTTAGTGAGATGCATACTTTTGAAAACCAATGTTTAAATTGGTTTTAAGAACTGACATGGACATGCCCATTGATGGCCATTCTAAAGCCAGTTGAGGCAATATCCCAATTAGCCAAATCAGCAGCAAACATCAAATAATTGGTGAAGACCATTCTACTTTATTGCAATTCAGAATAGGGCCTAAATGTTCAAATCAGTGCACTTGTCCTTTTGGAATTACCACCCATATAAAACAATCCTGTGATCAGGCACACCAATATAGTAAAACATAGATGTGAAACCTGCTAACATAGACTCACGTGTGATTCGCTGGTAAACAGCGATGGCCTATATTTTGAGGGAGGAAACCAACCAGAGGTTTCGAGGTGCAGGTAGCGGGTGCAAGATCAATTTTGTAGAAGAAGGTACCGCACACTCTTGTCCATCGTGCTGCAATTTATTGACAAACAACGTTTCGGCCCGTATGGCCTTTCTCAAGTTTTTCAAACAGTGATGGCCTGACATGACTGATCTGGTCATTGGACAATACTGTTAAGTCGTTTGTGTCAAGTCAACACGCGGTGGGCGATCAGGCGGTAGTACACTTGGCCTGGTACCCTCTTCAGTGAGTGACCTCCCACCTCCACCCCTCCCCCACGCTCCCCACCCACCCCCACCCCCCAGTTTCAGTTTGCATTCTTGGCCTGTAATCTCTTTGTTTTTGTTTTGGGTCACGTGAGTTCGTCCTGCCCCTGCAGGCTGCTAGCGGACCACTTTCCAACGGATGGCCAGGCGCAGGCGGGACCGATTTAGAAAGCAAGAGTGTGTGTGTGTGTGTTTGGGGAGGGAGGGGTGAGAGAGAGAGTAACACAAACACACACACACACACACACACACACACACACACACACACACACACACACACACACACACACACACACACACACACACACACACACACACACACACACAGAGGCGATTTTAGTGTCAGTGGGGGCCCCAAGCAAAAACCCAAAAGAATGGACATAGGAAACAAATCACTGCTATTATAGTTTAAAGATGAGCTCTTTTTCACCATCTAGAAGCTTGGGGGCCCCAAGCGGCTGCCTGTCTAGCCTGGTGACAAGATGCGCCTCTGCACACACACACACACACAGATCTTCTGTAAATGTAACACTATTCATACTTTTCTTTTGATGTTGCTATTATTTGTATGCAATGTTTTGGCAACACTGTATTTCAACAATCACACTAATAAAGTACAATCATGCTAATAAAGCGTTTGTGTGTGTGTGTGCATGTGTCTGTCTGTCTGTGTTGAAGAGTGTAGTAGTACATTGCATTACATTTGACAGGCGCTGTATGCCTGGGCGTTGTATGCCTGTGTAGCATGCACAGCATGTGTAGCCTTGTTTGCATGTGTGTATTTATCTTTTCTGTCTCTCTGTGTGTGTGTGTGTGTGTGTGTGTGTGTGTGTGTGTGTGTGTGTGTGTGTGTGTGTGTGTGTGTGTGTGTGTGTGTGTGTGTGTGTGTGTGTGTGTGTGTGTGTGTTTCCAGCGGAGTAAAGGTCAGAGATTCAGTAGTTCACTGCTTCAAAACACACACACACACACACACACACACACACACACACACACACACACACACACACACACACACACACACACACACACACACACACACACACACACACACACACACACACACACACACACACACACCTACTCACACCCCATCGTCTATCACCCCATCTCCAACACTATGTTTACAGGGGGAATATGATACAAAAATGCTATATTAACGATAATGGGGCAAAATGTAACAACTGTAACAGCTGTTACATTTTGTGTTGCCATGAAAGTACTTGGTCACATTTTTGACTCAAACATTGAGGCTGACCTTAGATATAACCAAAGAAAAACAAATAGTAGTATCGCCTAGACCTCCCTTGTACTGCTGACACAACTACCACGGTCAGGTTAAAAAAAGGGCACATTCAAAATCTTGAATGTTGGTCCACTATAAAAGGTTATTTAAATCACCCAATGCAATTTATTTGACACACTATATGCCGTGCCTTGCTTACGCTCTTGACAATGCTGATATGTCAAAGTCAGATGGGGAAATTTGTCCCATCATGTATTTCACCTGTGCACCGTCATTAATAAGTGAATGTCAGTAGCAAAATGAAGAGCTCTTTTCAAAAATGAGATATATCCATTTTATAGAATGTTGGGAAATTGACATTTTTGTATTGGGCATTCCATTGAAATGCATTGAGAAATGCATTTTTATAGAGGTTTAAAAGTATGTTCTCAAAACATTTGAATGGCAATAATTCACAGATGATAGGATTTCTTAACAGTCAATTCCAATATTAAGATGCAAAAAGTCAAAAATGGTGGATATAGCGTTTTGGAAAAGAACTCTTCAAATATTAAGAGAAGTCGAAATGAAAAAAAAAGCTCCGTCAGTGATTGTCAGTGATCTGAGTTGTGTTCCGTGGGGATTCCCAGTTCAGACCTGCTAGTAGATAGAAGATAGTCATGAACACATTGGGTATCAACAAGTAGCTGATCACTATCTGCCATGGTTTCGGCCAGGGCACAGGCCAGAGTAGTATTTTTCCCCATAGAGTTCGGAAAAACCCAGGTCAGCAGAAAATCTTTCCTATGTGACTGTATTGACAACCTAAACACCATATTTTAAGGTGTACACAAACACACACACACACGTGCGCACATGCACACACAAATGACATAAGCATGCCCAAGTGGCGGAACAATTGCACACGGGGCCCCAGGGCAAGACACTTATAGGGCCCCCTATACAGCTTGCCAAGCTCACAATAGGGGCCCCACCACCAATACAGAGGAGGGCCCTGGGCCCAGGGGCAAGCGCCCTGCTTGCCCTCCCTAAAGCTCCACCCCTGACAGTGGCGGAACAATTGCACATGAGGCCCCAGGGCAAGACACTTATAGGGCCCCCTATACAGCTTGCCAAGCTCACAATAGGGACCCCACCACCAAGACGGGAGGGCCCTGAGCCCAGGGGCAAGTGCCCTGCTTGCCCTCCCTAAAGCTCAGCCCCTGAGCATGCACACAGTCCCAACAGCCCCCACCAAACACCCGCCACTACACATACAAACATATATATATAAAGACACTCTCACGTGCACAATTAGGCACACATAACACACATAAAAAACTAGGTATAAAATGTTGAAGTGCACACACACACACACATGCACATGGACACGCACACAGACACACACACGCGGCCACGCAAACACACACACACACACACACACACACACACACACACACACACACACACACACACACACACACACACACACACACACACACACACACACACACACACACACACACACATCCTTCCTCCTCTTGTGGAACAACTGAGTGATTCCCACCTGCTGTGTTCATTTTTAGCCAGCCAGATGCATCCACAAATTCAAAAAAGAACCTGTACTATCATTTCCTGATAGATAAAAATATAATTTAAGTACTGCTGGCCACATTAAGACAAGCTAATCTACACAAGGACAACACCGCTTTCCATCGTGTACAGCGCACTCATTGTGTCATTAATGATGAATTTGAACTTTTAGCCAGACACTGTACACACACACACAAACACGCACGCACGCACACACACACACACACACACACACACACACACACACACACACACACACACACACACACACACACACACACACACACACACACACACACACACACTTTGTAGGATACAGAGTAGAGAACAATGGAAATATCCATCCCTTTTAGTCTTAACAAGGGGAATTACTAAATCATTTTAAAATCGACTGTTTTTCCATTTAGGTGTCAACATCACACTGTGTTTTAAGGAAATTCATGGTTACACAATAGAGCTGGAAATATATTAGCCTGTCACAATCAGATATCACCAAAGTCAGTAAAATGCAGTGGGCCACACAAATCCAAAAAGGCAGATAAGAGATCTACAGAATAGACCATTATTCTGTACTAACATGTTGAAGTCTTTGTTGTTTTCAGTGTCTATGTCAGAGATCCACAGAGAGTATTCTCAGATCTCCACTCCAGCCAAATCCTAGGCCACTGACAGCCTTGATTGGATCAAGATAATCTGTAAGTGCCCTAAACACTGACACTAAAGACTGACTTTGAGTGTGGACATTCCTGTATTTCCCAGGTCCTACAGCCTTGGTCTACAAACAAAGGCCTGCATGCAAAATCCGGAAAAATAATTGGAGACCACTCTCCTATAGTATGGCCTCTAGTCATTTCAGAAAGCAGTAAAAGTAGCAAAGCATTTATTTAGTAACAGGTCAGGTAGGGTGGGGAGTTTTTGGTACTAAGGCACAGTGTAGCCTCTTATTGCAGATGGGCCCGTCGACCGGCCTATTCACTCTTTGCTGAAACCACTCAACTACATCATAACATCATTTCTATTACAATGCAGAGAGTCTTAAGTGACCGAATAAGACTCTGTCATTACCATTTTGGTGACAATAAGGTTATAACAGAGGCTCTGCTAAGGGGTTAACAGCCTCCAGCGCTGGGGTGCATCGCGCAAATACACCTGACCATGACTGGGCGACCATGCCCATGCGTAACCAAGTTCAGGGCCGGGTTATTTCCCAACCATGCCCCATCTCTCTCTTCCACTCAATTCCTGTATCATCTTCACTGTCCTATTAAAGCAACAGTAACTCGGGCCATTTGTGAAGTCTTTACGAGAAAACCAGAAAAAAATCAACTTTATGCCTCGTGGTGCCTTTACGAATAGCCTCGTTTCTCGTGGTTGGGCGACGAAAGGGGGAACTGACAATTGGGGTAGTTTGGTTCTGGGGGGAAGAATAATGCGGACGGATGTCAACAATCAAGCGCGACTGAAGGCTAACTGGAAACGACGGTAATCAAACATTTCAAACAAGTGATTTACGGTTAAGTTTAGGGTTAGGGTTAAGGTTAGGGTTAGGGTTAGGTTTAGGGTTAAGGTTAGGGATAATGTTGGAGGAAGGGAGACATGGCATGAAGCTGACACAACGACAGCGCTCCCCTCCCGGAATGCACGCTGATCAGATGGGTCTCTCTCTCTCACTCGCTCTCTCTCATCCTCTCTCTCATCCACTTTCGACGACAGTGCGCGTTGCCCAACTACGAAAAATGAGGCTATATCGTAGCGGCACCACGAAGCATGTAGTAGAATGGGCTCATTAAAGGGGCACAATGTAGGATGACGTCGTTTGCGCGGTGCCCGTGGCATGCCTGTCTCAAAATCTACACAGTCATGAAGAAATGCTGTTTAAATAAACGCGCTGTAAGAATGTTTTTCATCGCAGAATGCCAACTGTTGATACGCGCATGACTATGGTATGTAAAGAGATTTTTCGTATGAGAAGCGTTTTTTTCACGTCACTCGTTCGGACCGCGCTGTGAAAAGTTGCATTAGGGGTTTTCTGACAGCGGAAAGTGAAAGTGGTCGTGAGAGTCATCGTTCACCTACTAATGACTCAAGTAAGCACCGGGTGACTCAGGACAGTGAGTTTAATCCTACCTAGATCTCCTCTAAATAAAGATACTAAAAGTCCCCAGAAAAAAGGCTCCACTGCTCCCCCTTGGGGATCATACAGTACGCTACCCTTTGAGTTTTAAGTCAGCGCCAGATTTCCCCATCACTGTCCGCCACACACTTGGCATCATGGGAGATGGAGTCAGGACCTCTGACAGTTTTTGCTTGGCTCAGGACAAAGCCATCTGAAAAATCACACACAATGTAATGAGGACCCAAGTCTGGGGCCCTCATCTTCCTGGGACCGGGGCAACTGATCCCTTTGTCATAACCCCCACCGCCCATCAGCTTTCCTGGGTAGAATAGTCACTGTCTCTGCCCTACCGTGGCTCTCAAGGTAGGGCACTGGACTGCTATGCTGACGACTCGCGATTCCGACCCGGATCCTATGCCGATCCTTCCCCATATACCCCCCCCCCCACGCCCCATTCGTTTCCTGTCACTCCTTCACTGTCCTATCGTAAAAAAAAGTCATAAAAGACCAAAAAAAAGGATAGACACTGACTCAGACCTCATTCATCAGAACAGACTGCATGCAGCACAGTAGATGTGTCCTCCGCTGCTTATGATAAGAGCGATGCAGGAATGTTGAAATACAGCATCCACGAATACAGATGCACGTTATGCAAGAGGTCACCAGCTTAGAAACATTCCAACGCGAGTTCATCGAGTGCTACTACCAATCCACACTAGTCCAGAGACACAACTGAGTTTGACTGCTGGTTACTGGTACAAGGCCTAATATGTAGCTAACATCTACATATGAGATAAGGACAAAGACACCTGCATACCATGTTGATTTTTGTAAATAAAACCTCTTCATGGCATTCTAACTATGTGTGTGTGTATGTGTGTGTGTGTGTGTGTGTGTGTGTGTGTGTGAGAGAGAGAGAGCTTGAGAGAGTGTGTGTGTGTGAGAGAGAGAGACAGAGGCAGACAGACAGACAATTACAACAGTTTGAAGGATGTCCAGTCTTACTTTGTTAAACTGTTCAACAAGCATCAACCAACAAGTAATTCAGTGATAACAAGACTTCTGTATAGTAGTTGTTCACTACTACAAAAACACTTCCCCTTTGCAATTCAAGGTTACATGGAACCATTTTCAGCTCATTCCGTATGAACAGAAAAGCGAGCTGGCTGAATGCAAACAAGACTTTAAAACCTGACAGCGGACAACCCCGGTTAACAGTTTCGGTGGCACGGTGCAATTCCATTGACCCATATACAGGCTGAGTGTCAGCTTCCGTGTTGTGCTATATACTGCGCTGTTTGGTTGTTATGGAGGAGACAGGTGTATAGCACAACACTGCACGCCATCTGTGCGTCCCTATTCACAACAAGGACTTGTGCAGGCAGGCACTTTCTGTGTGTATGCACAGGGAAAGGGGAAAGGGGGCAAAGATATATTTGTCCTGCTATTTACTTAAGCAAGAGAGTCGTTCAGTGCCATAATGAAGTTAGAATAATGTGTTAAGCGACAGCCCCTATTATAAGTTTATTGCTACAAGAACAAACTCTGTTTCAGAACAAAGTCTGACACTATGATTGGGCAGGTCCAGCATAACCATATAATAAACTATCCTGTAAACCGAAATGTCCTGCAAACACATATCGCCTTGAGCCACTTGTGTGGGCTTCTTTCAATACACTCATAGAATGATAGGGACAGATTGGCAATGGCTGACTCGGAGATTCATATCTGTTCCCCTGTATATAAAGCTAAACGTACTGGCACACACACTGCTTCAACAAACACAAACAACAGTTGGGTCCGCGTTAACTTTCACACTGGCTGTGTTTGTTCTAGTTTTATGGTGGCCAGGTGAGAAATGTTAGCCTAGTTCGGCTCACCACACTAATGTGCGTGCGATGGAATTTGATCTAGTTAAGATATCACAGACAAGATGTTCACACAGAAGGGACTCGTCAGACATCAATTCTGCCCTACAAAGTTCATTCACTACACCAACATTGAAACTGAGAAAAAAAACATTCAAAGCCTTGGTATTAGGTTGGATATCGTAATTACTGCAGTATTAAATGCTTCATGTATAACACTGGACAAATCTACGCTATAACCACTGCATCATCAGACCAGTGAGTCCAGTGGCAAATACATACAAATAAACATGATTATCATTTGGTACCCTATTTAAGAGGCAAACTAACAACAATAGCTAAGAGGGTTGGTCAGACTGGCATGAATGAGGAATTGTTTTGCATTTCAGGTTGGCAAGCAGTATGGGTAGGTCCAGGTGAGAAAAAATATCACCTTTATGTTGTGTCTACAGTATGTGTCTGTTGTGGGATGTTTTGAGTGGTACTGATGTCTGTATTGTGTTTTCATATCTTCTGCTGTGCTGTAACACAAACTGCTTTTTAACCCCATAATGCACGTCGTTCCACCAGTGGAACACTGTAATACTGTAGTCATTGAAAAGTTAACTACCATACTACTACACTACTGTAACATAACACAGGGCCTTTAGTAATGCACTACAACTTGGTCATTTCCATTCCGGTGACAACCAATATATAACGCTGTGTCTTAACAGGTTAAGGACATTTAAGCTTTCGAAGCTTTAGCAGAGCCATGATGGAACTGACAAACTGAAACCTGCTAGGAGCCATCAACTGTCAATCTCAGGGTTTTGTTGTTGGTAGTTGAAGACTCTCCTCACATTTCACAAGGCTTCATGAATTGTAGCCTAACCAATGCTATTGCTTCCCAACCAGGGATGTGTATTAGCCTGGGAACTCCCATACTGCCTTTAGTTCTACACAATCGTTCCAATCTAAAAGACAGTATGGGGTCTATGACTCATAACGGACCAGATTAATACTTGTGATTAGGTTTGGTGGTAGCCAGGCAAGATGTGTGCACCACCGGGGGTAAATGAGCACACTGCAGAGGGTACATAGAGAAAATGTAAATGTCTGGAGCATGGTCACATTAGTACAGAGGAAGAGATAGTGGAGGTACTCATGGTATGACAAAAAAGGCTAAGGGGGCACACAAGACAAAAAAGGTCAGGAAACACTGCCCTATGGCACTGAAGAAGCTTCATGACATTACACTGCACTTTGCAGACACTTTTTTATATCCAAAGGAACAAACCGATATTTGGTACAGGGTATTGGTTACAGTCCCTGGAGCAGGGGTCCCCAACCTTTCTGGGCCCAAGGGCTACCAAGGGCTACCCGAGGGCTACTGAGGGCTAAATTTGTTTATATGTTGTAAAGAATAAATAATCTCATATTTAAATCAAGAAAAGCATTAACTGTGACTAAAATCTGGTAGTCGTCACTGTTTATTAACATCCTTGTGGGCACCTCAGAAGCTCCTGGAGGGCTACCTGGCGCCCGCGGGCACAACGTTGGTGACACCTGCCCTGGAGCAATGTGGGGTCAGGTGACTTCCTGAGGGGCACTTCAGCCATGGCTGAGGATGTAGGAGAGCGTAGTCCACAATCCTCCGAATGGCACTGAATTCCAATCTGCAACCTCCCACAAACAACTCCCAAATTTAGGGGGGTTCCCAACCTTTTCCAACATGTGGCTCACTTGATTTTTTTTCCACAAATGTTTTGGGGCCCAACTCTGACAAAATAAACGATAAAAGTCAAATAAATCAACAGCAACACACAAATATATCATTTTGATTTTCAGAAAATGATTTCAAGACTCACTTGGAATACCTTCAGGGCCAACCAGTGGGCCCCAGCCCACAGTTTGAGAATCACTGCCCTAACTGTTAGGCCATAGCTGCTACGTGGCAGATGTAACGAATGCCAAACAGCAGAGTTCAGCAGGCGAATGTTAGTAAACCTCCCTCCCGAAGCCTCATACAGTATTGGTAGACCCGAGCTATCGCTCTGGACCTTTACCTCAGTGGTATCGTACTGAATTAGCGTGTTGACTGGGAGGTCACGGGTTCGAGCCCCGAGTGGTGGACTGCACAGGAAGACCTCAGTTACACAGACACACAGAAGGTGGAAGTTCATCTGATGGATAAATACTGGATGACCTACAGTAGTCATATCCGGTCAACAGCAGAGTGTTGTTGTGCACATCTCACCCACTTTCAGGCCTGGCTGAGGCCCACTGAACAAAAATACATTTTTAAAGGGACACTGTGTGAGATTTTTAGTTGTTTATTTCCAGAATTCATGCTGCCCATTCACTAATGTTACCTTTTTCATGAATACTTACCACCACCATCAAATTCTAAGCATTCATTATGACTGGAAAAATTGCACTTTTCATACATGAAAAGCGGGATCTTCGCCATGGTCCGCCATTTTGAATTTCCAAAAATAGCCATTTTTAGCTGCAAAAATGACTCTACTTGGACCATGCTAGAAAATATTTGTTTATTACTTAGTAAACTTTTATGTAAAGATCAAATTTGGCAATAGGCAGCCCAGTTTCAATGAGCAGCATAGTTGCAGTACCTTTTTGACCATTTCCTGCACAGTGTCCCTTTAAGTGAAAGGCTTGATGAAGTTCCCACACACTGCAGTGTAGCGCCTAGTTTATTTGGTGTATGTGACGAAAAGCCCAATGTTTTCTGAGTCTTCTGGAAGGGTTTTTTTGCGTCATGGCCAACAGAGGAGTGTCCTATGTGGAATACCCCTCTTATAACTGTGTTGTTACCAGTATGGCAATGACGAAATCGTAATGCACTAATAAAGACTCTGTGTAGTGTCATAGTAGTATTGCAGTAGTCTTTTTTTCCCAGTAGTCTTTTTTTTAAAGATATTTTTTTGGTCTTTTTGACTTTATTTATGATAGTATAGTGAATATGGTGACAGGAAGCGTGTGGGGAGAGAGAGAGACGGGGAAGGACCAGCAAAAGAATAGTGAAGCTGTCCAGTGGAGGAGCACTACAACATTAGGCCTACTGTTACATTACAGGCCACACTTTGATGGCTGAGATCCAGCATATGGCTAAATATTCCCTTTTTGCCAAAAACTGAAACAACTGTTTTATATGAATTATGACCACAATACCCTTAAAGTGACATGCACCACACAAACCCAGTCACCACCTGTCATCCTCTGGATGGAGTACACAGGTGCATCGTCTGATAACGTCTGAAAGACTATCTTAGTGAGCAGAGAGGCCCATGTGGTTTTCAATGTGTTGAAATGTAGCCCTGTTAGTTAAGGTTATATAAGACAGACCATTACGTAATTAGTTGATAGCATTGCAACTCAAGTTTTTTATCACATCTTTGTACTGATGGCCCTCTGGCCATAAACTTCAGACAATAACAAGCAGTAGCTTGTAAAAGCAAAGGGAGGGCATATGTTGATAGGGTGGGTAAGACAGTTTAGTACACCTACTGTACTAAAAGGGCTGGGGGCCTACTACGTAGACTTCCTGCTGTCTCTGCCCATGTCCGGTGACTAATTCCCACATCCTTGAAGCACTCAGACTCTCTTGAGGCGAGAGAGAGCAGGGCCATAACTAAATGGATGAGTAGAGTGGAGTACGGTCTGCTTTCATTTCATCACGTCATCCAGCCCCATCTTCATACCCAGGCTGATGCCCCCTATAATGATTTTTTTTAAATCAATGTTTCATATGGACCTGTGTGTATATGGGTATTCATTTTTGGTAATGATTAATTAATTGTCATTCAGGTCTTGGCAGGCTTGCTATTTGAAGGCCTGTCACCAAACAAAACACAGTAGTGTCACATCACAACACGTTCTATTGTATTGCTGAAAAGTAGCTCTGACATTTCCCTGTTCAATGACAGTCTATATCCCGAGGCTAGTTCTTAGACTACAGGAGAGATCAGTGGAGAGACAGCTGATTCGGGCATCGCTTAGGTCATCACAGGTTTACACTTCAGAAGAAAAGGACCCTGTCATCATGTCAGGTGGGATATAACGTAGTGTATGCATGTGTGCGTCACCAATACACGTGTGAGAACATTCAGTCGGTATATACAGCAATGTGGAGCATAAAGCACTGTGTTGGAATGGAATGACATACCAAGTAAGAGGAGGCGGTATGTTTGTCGGTATTCCCGTTTCTGCTGCTTCAGTTCTTGGTCTATGATTTTACTGACTTTCTTCGCCTCTTTTAAGGTCGCTTTATCCAACGGTGACAAGTTTTTGCGTTTATGCGGACTGTGCTTCTGCACAAGAAGCCGACCGCCATGGTCATCCCCTCCTCCTCCGTTGCCGTTCTGGAGTGGTACTGCTTCGGCCGTATCTCCGCGCCGTATGGCCCGGTTATTGGCATTCTTGCGGGAATTCCCACGGCAAAACAGACACTCGCGGGGTGCCACCATGTCGTTGATGTCCTCTCCTCTGTCCTCGTGATTCGGGGACCCGGAGGGTGGTAAGGACGAATCGGTTGGCTGGTCGGAATCTGACATGAAACCACCGGGATCTCCCCAGAGACTTGGACGCAAGCTATAACACAGCCCCATGATGTGCTCAGTCCCCGTAACGCTCAATGAAATCAAATCCTGTCAAAAAACAGCTGAATATCCGTTGGCAGACGTTTTTGACCTTCACTCATCGTGGCATCATCAGGCTGGTGATGACTATGGTTCCAAGGCACCTGATTCCTTCATGGTTGTCCATTCGCCAAAATATGTACCATTGTCCTTTCGCTCTTTACTCCGTATGAATACTAATGGGAGGAAAGGAAACCCCGTCTTACCACCCCCAGTTCACCTTACTTGAGGGAAATCCGAGATCAAAGCTGTAAGCAATTCGAACGCCGGCGAGAAGAAATCCTTCGTCTTCGTTGTGTGTTGTGAGTGAAACTGTCGTGCGACTGAAGGCGCGCCGCGTCAACTGCAACAGGGGAACAGTTTGCTGATTGACCAAAGATTACACAGGACGTTATCTTCAGGGTGCGTGTCGTGCGTGCGCGTGTGCGTGCATGCGTCAGTTCTGAGGTGGCTGAGAAAATCAATGCGGGTGAGCGGTGTGTCCTCGGCACGTTTTACTATATTGTCACCTGCTGGGGACCGTCACCGCGCACCCCTACCCCTCTCTCCCAGTCGAGTGAGCGTGTGCGTCCCCTTCTAAATATTTTAGAACCAATCAAAGGCGCAGGATCGTGTCACGCAAAGACCACCGCAGGGTCGTGGCAGTTCTTTCTGGCCAATTTCCAACTGATGATTTGGTGGTCGGTTATCAAATTTATGTTTTTTTACCCAACGCAGAAAAAAATAGTAGCCTATTTCTAATATTAAAGTATGATAGTCACGCACAAAGGATTTTAATTTGGTTAGGCTATGTATAACACGCCTACTGAGTAACACATCTTCGGTGAAAGAATAATGTGCAATGAAATGTGCTTCGTCCCTTTGTACAGTGCATGTGTGTAATTATAGCCGGAATTAAATTGTCAAAGAAATTGACGTCATTTTTTTCTAATCTGTTACCAGTTGTAATTTGTATTTGCCACAAAATACACTCAAACGTCTTATGAAGATCACCTCTAATTATGTACTTACTTTGAAAATGCATTCCATCACACATTATAGGAAAGGCTACATGCCCCACAGTGTAATTGTCACATATAGACTACTATATATATATCTTGTATATTGTTTCTCAATGTGTCTTCTGAGTAGGCTACTTGGTTCACTGGATACATTTCACTTGATCATGCTTTTCACAGAAAAAGCAGCAACCATTTGGTAATACTTAGGCCTGCTTAAATTGATTTTCACACACACACACACACACACACACACACACACACACACACACACACACACACACACACACACACACACACACACACACACACACACACACACACACACACGCACACCTCAGCTTGGCCTGCTCAGTCAGAGCACTGCAGTTCAGTGTCAGAGTGGTTACTGTGGTAGATTGATAATGTGTTTGGTCAACCTTGTCAGACATAGCTGGCAGTCAACGCACAGTCTGTACAATATCACATTTTTTTTATAGTTTCACAGAACCCAATATCGATAAGAGCAGATTTCTTGACTTTGCTTGGTGAACTTTAGCCAGTGGTTGGTGTGATATCGATAACATTCTGTCAACTCACCTCAGTTTTACAGGCTCTTGTGTAATAGTGCATGATGGGAAGTAGAGGAGTTGGCCCTCTGACTTCTGGACTAATTACGTGAGGCCAGTGGCATGCACAGACATTTTCAGGGGCAAGTGCTGAAGGGGCTGTGTTGGGGGCATGTGGAACTTCCGGGTGCCTTATTAGGCTGTAGAGGCTATATATTGTATCGGGGCATTCATTTCACATGCATTTGATCGTAAAACATTTGTAGATTATCATGTCAACATGTGGACCGCAGTGCATGGTGACAAAAACTTTCAAAAGAAGAACTTTCAAAAAGGGCATCTATTTGTCCAGTAGGGCAAAGGGGCAGGTGCTTTAGCCCCACCTCGTCCCTATCTGTGTGCACACCTATTACGTGAGGTGTCGGGGAGTGTTTATGGAAGGGAGAGGCAGGGCCTTGATACAAAAATAGAAACAGTACAGCTTTTTTACAATTCTGAGTTCCCTATTATAGATTCGTACCATAGTACAGGCACTTTCAACTGTGACTGCTGCACCCTCGTGTGTGTGTGTGTGTGTGTGTGTGTGTGTGTGTGTGTGTGTGTGTGTGTGTGTGTGTGTGTGTGTGTGTGTGTGTGTGTGCGTGTGCGTGTGCGCACGCAATGCACACGGCACATGTGTGGGTTGTCTTCTAGTGTTGCTGTTGGATGGCATCCTGCTACCGGAGATTACTCAGTGACGCTATCTAGAGAGTAATGGTCAACAATATTTTATAGCTAATTCAAGTGTATCGGCACTGTATCAGATCAGACATCACTGGAATGCCCACAATGCAGTTTTATGGTTGTAAGATAGAAAATGGCTGAGTTTTACAGCCCTTTATACCCTGGCGTAACACAACATCACCACAGTGTGGCAGTGTCGACACATGTAACTCAGAGCATACGACTCTGATGTAACTCACTTCCATAATATCTCCCTATCTTGAGATTAATTAGGGCTGTAACGATATTGTATCGAATAGAGAAATCGTAATATGCAGAGTCACGATACTGTATCGTGATACAAGAAGGCAGTATCGTGATACGCCCTTTCAAAGTTTTTTTACCCTTCAATGCAAAAAAGAACCACATGATAAGATGTGACGGTGTTTCCAATCCTTAACGGTGCTTCCAATCTTTGCAATCAATATCATTGTTTTTTAAAAACTTTTTTACATTGTTAGTAACCTCGTTTAACCTTTTCTACCTATGAACGATCATCAAAAAGATACATTTGAAAAATCGTGGGGTGTATCGAACCGTATGTCAAAAATCATGATACATATCGAATCGTGACATGAGTGTATCGTTACAGCCCTAATATTAATGTTCTGTTAGAGTGAAGTGAAAGTGTGAAAGCCCAGCTGGAAAAGTCCCATTGACATTTTGACACAGCACTCCACAGACACTGAACAAAATTGCATTCATGCCTCACCCCTTCAAAAGGGCAGCCCTAAGACCACTCTAAGCGAGCAGTACAGTGGGATGCCACCATTTTGAGAGTACGGAAGGAGGATGGCAAAAAGTACTGATTCATTACTACTCCCACCAACCTGGCGGGTCTGGAGTCGAACGTCTTTGGGCTAGAAGTCTGGTGCCTTTGCCGTTTACACTTGACTGCCATATAAGGGCAGCTCCTTCTGTGACTCTTCACTTTAAATTAATCCTGCAGGCTGGAACAGTAACCAAAATGATAATAAAGCTATAACAACTCGTTAATTTAACAACTAGCAAATTTGAACATGCTTGGTCTTTCCTGTGACAGCATGACTGAAAGTCATTGTTACAGGAATCAAAATCTCATGGCAATTTTCACATTAAACCATCTTCAAAATCTCATTGCAGTTTTTAAATTAAACCATCTTACTACTCCGCAACCTCTGTTTTTCATGTATGCAAGGGTGTAAAAATGATGTTGGTGTTGGTGTGGGGCATAATTTAGGACCCCCCCCCCCCTCTTTTTTTTTTTGAATGTGCACACTCCATACTTTTAACTGAAATTTCTCCCATTGCACCATGGTCATCCTACTAGGCCTACCTATAATATAACATTCCACACTCCAGCCCTGGCGGTAGGGGCATTGCACTTTACCATGCCGCCAGTACTGACAGTAGAGGAAGAAAGAAACTCACAGGGGTGGCCATGCCATACTACACTTTTCATGCCATGAAAGAAAACCATGTTCTAGCATCCCTTTTGCACATGACCATACGTCATGTTCCAGATGAACCTGTTGACATCACCATCACGGTTCGCTGAGAAAAGCGACATATTTTTTAGTTTGCATTGCGAACCTACAAAGTACGTTCTGGTCCTCAAAGGCTCAGACTTGTGGCATGAGCATGACGTCCAGTTCAAGATTAGATGCGGGAAGGGGTACTGGCACGGTTCTCAGTTGGCCTGAACCCGCCTCTAGTTGAATCAAGCCTTCAGGGATCTATGTTTGACTCCTTCATTACTTTATTACCAAATTATGTCATGTTTTGGGACAACGTGGCATACAAATGGACTTTGCCATGGTGACATCATTGTGCACATTGGCACCAATCAATTCGATTATAATTAGCTCATGTTCTTATCCACGGAGTCACAGGGAACACTAATCCTGGTTGGCACAACTTTGCTTTGGACGCCTTCCATAAGGTGCGAGTGAGTTTAACTCCGCCACCCACATCCTTTATGGTCCTGGTTGAGGAATCAAAGTTGGGAGTGGTTGAGGATGGAAACTCCAAGGCCAACACTGATGATTGGGGGAAAGGGGAATATGTTTTTCCCATCTGTTGCACACATCGACCTCAGGGTTTGTTCTTCGTTGGCCATCTATATATGTCGAACGACTGCTGTTTCCCCAATGTCTACTGTGCGCCCTTCGAAGTGTGTCAGCCTTTGTAGTCACGCCCAGTGATTGGATACTCCGCAGAATTCACCAAAGAGTATCCAATCACAAGGCTGACACACTACCAAGGCTCATACACTTGACATTGGGAAAGGGTGATTATGTACCACTACTACAGAAGTAGTACCCACCACTACTACAAGAGTAGGTAGGACTTGTAAGAAACTGGTGAAGACTCTCTTTTCTGAGAGTGTCACTTCACAACAGGGGTAACCTCCACTGAACTCCACTCAGTGATTAGATATCGATAACATTCTGTCAACTCACCTCAGTTTTACAGGCTCTTGTGTAATAGTGAATGGTGGGAAGTAGAGGAGTTGGCCCTCTGACTTCTGGACTAATTATGTGAGGTGTCAGGGGGCGTTTATGGAAGGAGGAGGCAAGGCCTTTGTACAAAAATAGATTTATATTGTCTATTATCAATGGAGACTTTCCTATTTTAGATTCCACCATACAAGTGGAATGCACTGCACATGGACTCTGATATAGCAGCATCAGCATGCACATGTACATATCAGCATGCACATAGTGTTGATATCAATGTATAACACCAAGCACGATGAGCATGCTGTGTTGTGCAAGGGCGTACATAAAGGGCCCACGTGAGGACTCATTTTTTTCTTTGAGGTGGAAGGTGTTTCAATTACTGTTTCTTCATTATGCCTGTGAAATCAAGGTCAAAGTGTGCACATATTCTGCAGTCCACCCCTCTCCACTGCAGTTAAGTTAGTCTGATGGTTTGGTGACTCAAGGTCAAAGGTCGAGGAGGTCGAGCATCATTTTTATACATTATTTTATTTCATTTTCTAAGACTGACAACTAATGAAATCATAATATATTCCATTGATAGATCAAACCACATCATATTTAGACACAACAACATTGATGTCTGCCTTCGATTTCAATATCAAAGTAATCTAGTGTCAGATTAAACACATTCTGAAGGTAGTAGATTGGGTGGCCGCCATGTTTGTTTCCCAGAATCACCAAGGCGAGGGAGCGGGCGCATAACATTCTGAGTAGTTGACACAACCGACGAGGACGTCATTCAGGAACAAAATGTAAGTTTAGTAAAGATCACACAAATTTAAAAATGCAAACTAAGTTCTCTTTGGAAGGATAATTTATCCTGCCTTTAAACATTTTTTTTTTTTTTTTTTTTATTCTATCCAAAACAACGTCAGCATCTACGGTGGAGCTCCATAGGATCCCATTCATTCTGACTGGCTCTGTGTTCCACCATGAGCGCCGCCCTAGACTGCAGTATCAACCTGAAAAGGTTGCCAGCGTTCTCTCTCCCCCTACCATATAACCGCTCTGGGAAAATGGTAAAGGAACCTAATTCGTCTATAGCACCATTTTTAAAATTATTTTATTTTATTTTATAAAATGAGATTGATACATTTGAAAAGCAAGTGAAGAGTTCAGATGCAAAACCCCCTAAGTGCCTTTTCAGAAAATAATCTTAATTCATTTTTATTTAATACAAAGCTACCAAAATTGCATACTTTTTATTTTATTTATGAAATATAACTATTTATATGTATTATCAAGTACATAAATGTAAACCAAACCAACAACGGGGTTCTCTAAAAATATAGAAGTGCAGGTCTTCAGAAATGGAGTTAGGGGGTTTTGCATCTGAACTCTTCAAGTCTTGAGGTAAATGAGGGACATTTGTCTCTGTAGCCCCTGTTCCATCAGATTCTGAAGTGAATTACAAGTTAAGGTGCATCATGCTGTAGCGATAAAAGATGCCTCCGCTTGGCTCTGTTCTACTGTATCCAATCTATGAGTTCGGCCATGCTGGCCAACTCATTCCAATGCAAGGCTAGCTGTACTGGCTATGCCTGTAAACGAAGTGGATTACTGGAATTTTTAGACAACTTAAAGGTAAGACGACGATTTAAGCTGGAAGATGACAAAAATAACTTATTCAAATGGAGATTCTCTTGGGAAGTTGTTCTATTGTTGAACAAAACATTTTACAATACATTTACTGTACATTCAACATTTTACATAGTCTCACATCTGAAATAGACACAGAATAATTGCCGTTCACTGTAAGCCATGGGGGCTGACCACCCCTAAAACTCAGATGCTAGACTTGCCCCTGCTGTGACAAATGTGGATACAATGAAACACTGGACACAATGAAAAAACTGCAGACTTCAGATCTGTGCAACAGATGACTTTATTGAGTCTTTAACCTTGTTGCGCAGAGCGCAAATAACCTTATTGTCACCAGAATTGTAATGACTTTGTTTTAATCTGTTACTTAAGGCTCTCAGTAATGTCATAGCAATGTTATTATGATGTAGTTGAGTATTATCAGTAAATAGTGAATAGGCCCGCCGGCGACCTCATCTGCACAAAGAGGCTACGGATTGATTTCTATTTTAAATATTTTATTTATTTTGACCTTATATTGACTTTCACGGAAATCATAAAACTAAGCAGTGAGAAAGGTAACATGTTTTACAAAGGAAACATGTTTTAGGAATACTATAACCTGGCATGCCAGACTATTCTATAACATGCCTCAGCTTGCCCACTGGGATATCCTGTTGGACGGCCAGTTTGTAGAAGGCAGGTGAACCCTTTTGGACCTGGTGAGAGCACAACGTACAGCTTCACTGCGTACAGCACTCATACCATATTCTTATTCTCATACTCTATACTCACTCAATTGCTATACCATAATCTCTTACGTTGCAGAGCGGCCAGTCATAACCCAGCCAGTCTCTGTCTCTCTGTCTGTCTGTCTGTCTGTCTGTCTGTCTGTCTGTCTGTCTGTCTGTCTGTCTGTCTGTCTGTCTGTCTGTCTGTCTGTCTGTCTCTCTCTCTCTGTCTCTGTCTCTCTCTCTCTCTCTCTCTCTCTCTCTCTCTCTCAGTACTTTACTGTTAGATCTTGACTATTGACTGCCATGATAAAAGGTAAAAAAGCCCCCTAAAAGTGGGAATTTACTTTTTAAAAAAAATGGCAAACTCACAAAACACATGACATGTACACACCTAGTGGAAGCACAGACCACGCACGCACGCGCACGCACATGCATGCACGCGCACACGCACACGTGTATACAGCTGTATACAGTATATAGGGCCTACATATAAATGTTATAAACGATAATGTGGTGGGACAAACTCTAATGTGTGTGAGGAATGCTTAGAGATTGTGAGGGTGATTTGCTCGTGTCTCACCTGGGACAGGTAGATTAAAACGTGGTCGTCTTTCTTCTCCAGTCTGTCCACCAACTCGATGCCCTTGAGCTGGGAAAAATAAAATAGCCATCGGTAGGCCTATCTGTCTGGGGATTGTTCTCATGCAGTTCTCACTCTGCTGATAATGCTTATAATGCTTATTATGTGGTTATAATGGCGATTTATGGGTAAGACAACGTGATCCTAAAACATTTAAAATGTCTGGCCATACCCTCTGCTCACATGATGCGATTTCAGTCCAAATGTCCCTTAAAGCTGCAACAAGCTACTCGCTGGTCCGAAAGTATGGTCATTTTTCTCAACCTTTGAGAAGAACCTTGTTATGACTCATTTTCCTGCAACTTTGCTGCACCACCTTACTTAGTAAGTTTGTATCCTCCAGACATTTGTTGCTTGTTACCCAGTCCAGTCTTTAAAGGAGAATTCATGCCAATTTCAACATGTCGTTGTATTGCTCACGTTACCCTCTCTTGTCAGTGTCCAACGATGGGCCATTTTATCTCAATGTTTTAACCCGTTAAGACACAGTGCTATAAACTTGCTGTCACCAGAATGGCAATGATCAAGTCGTAGTGCCTTACTAAAGGCCCTGTGTTATTCCATAGTATTGTAGTACTAAGGTAGTTAACATTTCAATGACTATTACAGGGTGTCACTGGAGGTACGGCGTCCATTAAGGGGCTACACTCCAAAAGTTATGCTCCATCAGCAAGCACCTTACAACACAGCAAGAACTTTTTGGGATCTGCAGTATTTTAACACTTTTTAGAACTGCACGGTTCAAAAAGGCAGGAAATCTCCTTTTATGGTTTAGGACAACAGCACTATTTTGAACATTAAACCCGTTTTCTGAGTTGTCTGCAATGTTTTAGAACCCCACTCACCGTTTTTTTTATGTTTGCTGCTGTTTATGGGCATGTCCAAATATGTTCTTAAACATTTGTTTTTGAAAATATGCATTTCACTAAGTGGTTAGGGCTGTTCAATGGCATTCCCTAACAAGTTTAAAGATGAAAAATGGCTTCTGTAATTTTTTATTTCATATTTTGTGAAATATGTACAAAATACTACATAAAACATGACAGAAGCCATGTTTTGCTACGAAAATTGTTATGGAATACCAGTGAACAACCCTGAACACTTGGTGAGTAGTTGCACAGTATTGAAAACAAATGTTTAGGGTGGATTTAGGAATATATTTGGACATGCCCATAGACAGCCATTCTAAAGCCGGTTGAGACGAAATCCAAATTAGCCAAATAACAGAGACAGCAGTAAACATGAGGGGGGTTCTAAAACATTGCAGATAACTCAGAAAAGGGGCATAATGTTGAAAATAGCTTATGATAACATTGGCCATACTGGGGCCAGGTTGCCACATCACAGTATATTATACAGTATGTATTTTTTTGTATTATGTGTAAGGGGCAAGACACCCTTATTCCCTCCATAAATAAAGGACTTCTACTGTGCTGTACATACTCGACATGCATCTAGCATTGGGCATATTGGGGCCAGGTTGCCATCTCTGGTTGCCCTTATTTATGTCCTGCATTTTTGTTATTCACCGTAAAACCATCTGCTTAGTGCTACAGTATGTACTAATGCACAAGGATGAAGCACAACCTACACAAAGTTCGAGAGAGGTGGGCTCAGGAGTGAAGCCAGAGAGCATGGTGACATCTACAATGGCCATGTTGGTGCTCTCCTGGGCACCATGGTAACTGCACAAGACATAGGTGACAAGTTAAAGCAACAGTATGTCATTTTCATCTCTGGTGATTGTTCAAGAGACAGAAGACAAATTAATGCAATAGTGAAAAAGTATTGATCTTATTTCACATGTAATAAATCACCACTTTTTTTTGGTCTTTTTAACTTTATTTATGATAGGACAGTGAAGGTGGTGACAGGAAGCGAGTGGGGAGAGAGAGATGTTGAAGGGGGCCGCCAAAGGACCCGAGCTGGGAATCAAACCTGGGTCAGCCGCATGGTAGACGAGTGCCCTACCGTTTGACCACGGCAGGGCCAATAAATCACCACTTTCAATGACAAAATATGATTTTGCTCTATTGTAAAAATAAGGCTAAATGAAGACTCATGACATAGCTGTGTACAGGGATACGTACAGGACAGTGATCTCCACGTTGAGGATCTGTGCCATGGCCTTGTTGCACTCTGCCTCAGTCTGCGGCTGGGCCTGAGCTGTGACAGCTTAAGTAGTCTTCTTGTCAATGGGAGTTGTATAGATGTTGTAGAAAAGAGCCACCTGTGACAGAGGAAGCAGTTTGTACACACAGGATGCTTTTTAGTATAAATCTGAATATGAAACATTCTTCTTTGACTTTAGAAGTCCTTCTATTGTTTGTTACGGGTTCCAAAACTGAATGTTGAATTTTGAATTTTGTCTGACTGACCCCAACAGAGGTGCAAGCAGAGCCATTGGCCTCTATGGTGTACTTCCCAGGAAGCCCCAGCAGCGCCCCCTCCTGGTAGAGCAGGGCATTCAGCTGGTTCAACTCAAACTGCTGTTTGGCGCCACCTGGTGTCTGCACTGTGACAGTGCTGGAGTCGTGTGGGTTTAAGACCACAGTGGCATACAGGGCCAGAGCCTGAAGTGCCACCACTGTGTCCTGAGAGACAGACAGACAGACCAAACACACACACACACACACACACACACACACACACACACACACACACACACACACACACACACACACACACACACACACACACACACACACACACACACACACATATTTACTCAACTCTGGCATCATTGGTTATGATAATTAATGCAATTTAATGCAGTTGTAATGTAATATAACATCGCCTATTGAGGAAGGGGCACCTGTGTGGAAGAGAAGCCTCCGTATGGATTCTGCTGCTTCACCAGCCAGCTGACGATCCTGCTGGCGTAGCCCAGGTCTGCAGAGGGCTGCAGCGTGGGCTTGGTGAGGACGGCAAACAGCACATAAGAGCTGGTCTCCACCGCCAGGGAATCAGGCAGCTCTGCGGAGGACGACCAGTTTATCTCAGTGCCTGAGGAGGAAAGACAAGTCAAGTCAAGTTTAATTGTCATTTTATATTCCATATACACTGTACATAGTGCAGTGTGAGCAGGGGCGTAGGCAGAAAAAAATTCTGGGGGGGCCATCTTGGGCCAGCCTTTTAATTGGGCTGGAACACAATTGTCAAAAACTGTTATGAAAACAGGATCTGGGTGTCTGTAAGGGGGGGGGGCAATGGGGTGGCCAGCATCTGACCAATGGCACCCCTTGGCCACTGTCATGTACTGAGGATGACGTCATTACGTCCATACGTTTATCCCCTTGACCTGTGTAGTAGGGATGTAAGGTTGTAGTAAAGCCACAGAAAACTATGCTGCGGTGTGTGTCTGATTTAATTCGCTTACACAAAGTCAAAGTGTAACAGCCACCCTCTGGCTACGCCCCTGGGTGTGAGATCATTCCATCATGAACAACTGGTGATTTACTGTCACCTGCAGGGTAATATGCAGCTGGTAGGTATGTGAGTGTGAGTGAGGATCCTCAGTCATCCAGGTCATTATCCAAACACCTTAGCTGTAAGAAACTGGACGTCTTTCAGCTGGAAAAACATTTCGCCTCATAACGCCGTAACTACTAGCATCCCCTCTTCAATGACCACAACTGTTCAAGCTTTTTGATGAGGAACAAAAGCTCAAATAAATCCAATTATCTACAAATTAGTAACTCATAGCAGGATGCAACTAGCAACTGGTAAAATTGTGATACAGCATGAACAAGACAGATTGCCAACATCTACTATTAAGAACTACAAACCCCAACTCCGATGAAGTTGGGACGTTTGGTAAACAGTGAATAAAATCAAAATGCTATCATTTTCAAAACATTCAATCCATTCATTAGATGGAGAATAGTGAAAAGACAACATATTAAGTGTTAAAACCGAGAAAAAATATTCTTTTGGGGGACAAATGTACTCATTTCTAATTTGATAAATCCAACACGTCTCAAATAAGTTGGGACGGGGATCAGTGAAATTTAGTAAACATCCAAATAAGATCAAACAACAAAGAAGAACATTTCAAAATGAATTGTACTGACGGACAATATAGGTGTCCAGGTATAAGATCATCACAGAGAGGCTGAGTCACTCAGAATTAAAGATGCAAAGGGAATAATTACCATAGTTATTACATACATTTTTGAATTCCCTTTGATTTACCACGATTGAGTGTATATAAGACATATTTTTCTTACTAAAATCATTGTATAGGTTCATGACACCATGATATATATATTGGCTGTAGTCTCACTCTAATTCCTGGAGTGCTAGAGCTATTGAAAATTGACCATATTAAGAATGCTTAATGCGTGCAAATGATACAGGGGTGTAACATTCTCCTAAGCACCTGAGCTCACTTGAAATAAACCCAGAAGACATGGGAAACTGTCCTTTGCTTACAGAAGTCAGCAGAAGTTGTAGAAGTCCATTCTTTTTGACAATAATAGAGCATTGCACATCCTGTGCTACAGTGAAAATGGACCATCCAACTTGTGTTAGTGCTAACTTCAAAAGTCAGCCATGATGGCATGCGGGTGCAGTAGTGCATTGGTTAAGATGTTCTCACTCATCTGTAGAGTTAAATACAGTGCTGAATGGTATAAATGGGTTTTAAACAGCATGAAAAGACACTCATGCATTATATTTTGAAGGGAGATCTTCGATTACTGCCACATAGTAAGGTCAAATTGCATTCTCTACTATGTTTTAACAGTTTGGCTCCATCATAAGGACCAGCAGGTGATAAAATGGTGGGCTTTTGGTCAAGACCTGTCACACTGTAAGCACTACAGAAAGGAAAACATTGCAAAACATGACAAGGAATACACCCACCATTTAAGCTGGTGAAATCATGTCCAAGTTAGGAATTAACACTGTTTTTTTATATAAAATCATCTCATCGGTTAATGTATTTAACTGTTAAGTGTTGTCTTTTGTTTTGTTTTTAGTCTTCCTCGATATTTGCTGCCATTTATTGTCCCCGTCCCAACTCTTTTGAGACGTGTTGGATTATCAAATTAGAAATGTAGGTAATAACTAGAAATGCATTCTCACAGAAAATGCTGGAAGCGGGCTTGCCTTTTGGGGCAGAGATGAAACAAAGTACTATTGAGAAAACAAAGCCAAAAAGAAATCTTGGAAAAACTCCATCCACCCAGTCAGAAGTTATGGGCCAAACAATTCAGCCATCTTGGATTCAGCCATCTTGAAAGTGTTGCAGCTCTGCTACTAAATGACATACATGGTATTTTAAGTTGGCTAAGGAACACTGCATATGATAAAATTTTGAAAATCAACATGGCTTCGAGCGGGATTAGAACTCACAACCTCCATATCTGTAATCCAACCCCTTTGCCATTGATATTAAATGACATACAATACATGATATTTGAAGTTGGCTAAGGAACACTGCATATGATATCATTTTGAAAATCAACATGGCTTCGACTGGGGTTCGAACCTCCAACCCCCATATCCCTAATTCAGCACATTTGCCATTCATACTAAATGATATACATGGCATTTTAAGTTGGCCAAGGAACACTGCATATGATATAATTTTGAAAATCAACATGGCTTTGACTGGGATTCGAACCCCAACCTCTCCATATCTGTAATCCAGCACATTTGCCATGCATACTAAATGACATACATGGCATTTTAAGTTGGCCAAGGAACACTGCATATGATATAATTTTGAAAATCAACATGGCTTTGACTGGGTTTCGAACCCCCAACCTCAATATCTGTAATTCAGCACATTTGCCATCCATACTAAATGATATACATGGCATTTTAAGTCGGCCAAGGAACGCTGCATATGATATAATTTAGAAAATCAACATGGCTTCAGGTGGGATTCGAACTCTCAACCTCCATATCTCTAATGCAGCGGCATGCATTACCACTAAGCCAAGCAGCTACTTGTCATGCATAGTCCAGCAAGACTATATTACATTGCATTGCAGAGCTGAACAATGGCCTTCTAGAATGGCTGCTCGCACCTGCTCGTTAAGAATAGAATCTTGAGACAGTGGCAGTTAAGATGGAACACTTCATTGGGAGCACCTGTTCTGATACTAACTGACAGTTAGTATTGAGCCTTAAAGGGGTATGCCACTATTTTGGGGCTTAATACAGTTAAAATCGTTGGCTGGGGTTTGTAAAGGTGGTAAAGTGTCTTATTTTTCATGTAAGCCGTTGTCTTGCTTGAAGACAAGTTAAAAGAGGGAATATGTCGCTAAGCTAGTGAAAGTCAATATATCCGTGTAGCATGCTACAATGCTACATGGATCCATTGACTTTCACTAGCTTAGCGACATATTCCCTCTTTTAACTTGTCTTACAGCAAGACAACGCTTAACATGAAAAATAAGACACTTTACCACCTTTATAAACCCCAGCCAACGATTTTAACTGTATTAAGCTCCAAAATAGTGGCATACCCCTTTAAAAAGGGGAGAGAATGAGAATGAGTTTTTTGTCTTTACAACATCGTTGTAAAAAAACTAAAAGGAGTTGGCACGTGTCCTTTTCACAGATCGGAGTCATGCTTGTGATCTCTCTAACAGTCTTTGAATGAAGTTTATAGGTTAAATTTTTCAGGCACAAATGGACCTCCGTGTGGGACATGCGCTGATCTCTTGAAAAATGCACTTTTCGAAAGAATGGGATTCTCCATAGAGCCAGGCCTGTTTTTTTTACAAACCTGCCATTTAAAAAGTATTGGGAGTTGGGAGATGAAACTTTCACAATTTGGAGACATCCCATAGAGCTCGCTAACAACGCGTCAACTAAACTTCTAGGTGAAAGTGTTGATATTTTATGACCGAAAAAGCCTCCTACACTCTAATCTCTAGAGTGGCGGAACTTTGGTTCATGAAGGTTCCACCACTGTTTCCAATGGGGACCCAGGCTTTCACTAAATCGCCAAAAACGGGAAAACGATAAGAGACACGGAGAAGCCTATAACGAAACGCGATCTCCAAGCCGAGCCGGTCGTTTTAGTGTTTGAACGGTGTCTCTATCTCGAAAGGCCTAGGAGGAGATCCATTTTCTATTTTTGCTGTCCCCCTGCACAAGAACGATAATAAGAAACAGGACTTAGAGATTACTATAAACGGGCCTTGCTCTGCAAGAGCTCTGCTCTTGCTCCGCAAGCCCGCTTAATAATAATGAATGACCACACACACAAAAACACAATTAGGTAATGCCTCGTACTGTCACTAGAGGTCGCTACAGTGTCCAGGTGTTTGAGCAGCTGAGCTCTGATCTCTTCTTCTCCAGCCAGACGAAGGTGAAGGTGTAGGCCAGCAGAGCAGTGGAGTACATGTTGGACAGGTCACTAACAGACTTGAGGAACCTCATGGTGCTCTCCTAAGACACACAAAAGTCATAAGAGGTTGTTACGCTTTTCAAATAATACCAAACTGGTTTTACTTCAAGACTAAAGGTGAAGTGAAATGAGAGTGGATTTGTGGCCGTGGGCCAACACTGTTGAGCTGTTACAGTTGTTGCCAGATTGGAGTGGACTTTAGTGGTCACAGGCAGTTCTTGAGTATTTTCTGGGCTGGAAATCATCAGTCACATCTGGCAACCCTGCTGTGTGATTAGAAGCACCGCTATGATCTAAATAGCCTCTGCACTGCTTTGGTCAAGGATATGACCAACATGACCAATCAAGTGGCCACTTTGTACATGCGGTGGCCATTTTGCCATCTCTACCCCTGCGCAGCCCAATCCGCTCAGAAGATTCAAACAGGAACAGAAAGAGTGTTGTGATGTGGGCAAGGTGGGCCAAGGTTGGGGCCTTGTGGTGATTTTAAAAAGAGCAGGGCTACACAAGCTCACCAGGCAAACATATTTTTTGGCTGCTAGGTGAGCTAACCCAGTAAACTAGGCTGAACAAAAACAAAACAAAAAATGTAGGGGCCTATGATATTAATCAGTCAAAATGTATTTATAAAGCACATCACACCTATTGTGTGCAGTTGACTCGTAGTGCTTTGAAATACACATACACATTCCCACATTCACAATACTTACAACCTGATAAGGCGTGTGCAGATAAATGAACTCAATTTAATGAGTGCATAAATTCGATTAGATTAAATTAATTATATTAATTAAAATGGCTGACTATAGTTGAGGGGCGTTTCTCTGTGTGTCAGTTTTTTATGATAACAGTGAAGTATTGGCTATTTAATTGATGGAGACTGCTGTCGAATATGAGAAATCACCACAGCTAAAAATCAGCATAAAGCGTAAAGATAAATATAATATAAGGCACTAAATCATCATAAAAACAATTGAGGAAGACGGATTTGACCTGGATTATATCAAGATGAACAGAACTGTCAATTTCCTTACAGGTACAGGCATGTCCAGTTCCAGCATTGATGGTGACGTAATCATTTACTCCTCCCCAGAGACCAGAAAAAAACTGATGTAGGTAAAGCCATGGCAACAAACCATCCATATTAATTCTGACAAAAAGTTATCAAATACGCTCCCTTGTAACTTAATTATGCCTTGCTTATCCCCTATTTGTCAAACATACTGTATGTGCCTTGCGCATGTTTCTGTAAGTCACCTAAGAAAAGTGCATGTTCAAGGTAATGAATTGTCTAATGGTAGTAGAGGTACCTTCATCCGGTTGTTGAAGAGCTTCCCTTGCATATGGAAAACTCCGGACGGCCTGAGTTTATTTCTAAGCCAAGTCTCAGCAAATTGTAGAGTCTCTGGGTCAATGTAGGTGAAGGACTTTGCTTTTCCGAAAGATCTCATCACAAACGCCGTAAGCCTAATGGAACGGATAAAATGAACATTCTTGCACATTTCAAATGGAAGGCTGGAGGGGGAGAACAGTAAAGAGCAGTAGTGATTACAACATCAAGGCCTTTTATTATGAAGTAATTGTAGCCCACGCCACTCACCACGTGTTCCCGTCTCCTGTGCCAAACGTGCTGTAGGCCCCGTCACTGTGCTTGTAGTTCAGCTGTCGCTGGTATCCTAGGAGACAGAAACATTGTACCACATATAGACTGTATCAGTGTGCAGCTAAATAAGCTGTCGCTGGTACCCTGTTGGTTACATTTGTACCGGAGACAAAACATTGTACATGCCATGTAGGTCTACTGTGCATCGTAGTGTGCTGCTAAACACTTTACTTGTCACCCCTCCCTATTAGACTGGCAATGACCATGTTATAACTACAAAATAAAACTGGCAATGACCATGTTATAACTACAACATAAAACTGGCAATGACCATGTTATAACTACAACATAAAACTGGCAATGACCATGTTATAACTGCAACATAAAACTGGCAATGACCATGTTATAACTACAACATAAAACTGGCAATGACCATGTTATAACTACAACATAAAACTGGCAATGACCATGTTATAACTACAACATAAAACTCGTATTGATGAATGCCAATGTCTGCTGTCATTGTTGTGTTAAATACAAAGTCACGTTTTGTTGTAAACCTGACATTGTTTGGGATGTCTTCCTTACAACATTTACCAAGATGAAAAAGTCTGCCCATGGTTGTGTCATGATTATTTGACTTTTGACAAGACCACTAGCTGGAAGGGGTCATGTCAACTTGACATTTTACAAAAGCATTAAAGTATAATGAAACATGTCCAAGTAAAATAGAACAGGATTAACAAGTTTTTAGTGCATGATACCATGGGCCACCAGATGGAAATGTGTTACTTTCCATAATAATAAAAGTAATCCACCGACCACTCTGGAGGAAGTTGGTGGCTTTCTCCTTGATGTCTGCGGTGAGCTGGCCAGTGTTGTGAAGGTACTCCAGGATGTAGATGTTTGGGGAGAGGATGGCCATGTTCTGCTCCCCACAGCCATACGGCATCCTCAGGAGACCCTCCATGTTCTTCAGGGCGCGGCCCAAGACGTCTCCTGCAGGGACACAGGTTAGGATGATGATGATGAGGATGATTATTCATATTATTATTATTATTATTATTATTATTATTATTATTATTATTATTATTATTATTATCATTATTATTATTATCATTATTATCCTTTATCCTTCCAGTAGGCTATCAGGAATTATCAGTCTCTCATTACATGTTCAGGCGTTATTACATGTTTTGGGGACTTGAAGGTGCACTGTGCAGTATTGAGGCCAGAGCAGGTATTGCAAATATGTTTCTCATTGAAACTGTGCTGCTTATTGCCAAACTTGACTGTGTGTGTGTGTGTGTGTGTGTGTGTGTGTGTGTGTGTGTGTGTGTGTGTGTGTGTGTGTGTGTGTGTGTGTGTGTGTGTGTGTGTGTGTGTGTGTGTGTGTGAGAGTGTGTGTGTGAGTGTGTGTGTGTGTGTGTGTGTGTGAGAGAGAGAGAGAGAGATCTGTGATACCTAGCACAGAGACGGAAACTCGTGTTGATCCCTTTATGACGTCTGCTGGCAGTTTCAAAATGATAAACAAATTATATTAGAAAGCACATATGTCCTATTAAATACTTATTTTGGTATTATGTATATCTTTTATAACTGTATGCCTGATTAACTATAATGATGAAATATGAAGTTAATAGGACTATGTGGATGGGACAAAATAAATACAGCAAAATAATAATATCAAATTATATTGCATGCAGTCCATGATGAGACTTTCTATTGAAATTATACATGGGATCTGAGAATGCATTGATCATGGGTTCATGGTACAGAACCCGAATAAACCTGAAATATCAGGGTTATAGGACTAGACTAGGTATGTGATGTAATGAAGATTACTAATGGGGAGCCAAAGAATATTCACCCTTTGGACATACTGTAGGAGCTAATTGAAAGTCTCCGTTTTCTCTGTTCCTTCAGGCTTGAATGACAAAAACATGAGCTTAAGTGTAGCTTTATGCTTGCTTTATCCCAGCTCATCAAGACTTCATATTGGATACTGGTAAGTGGTGATGATGATGATGAATGTGTACCTGGGTGTGCTAATGTAATCCTGTGTTAATAAAACAAAAAACTGACCCTACTTGACATCACTTAATATTCTGTATATTTCCTGTGCACTTGACATCACTTATTATTCTGTATATTTCCTGTGCACTTGAATATGCAAGAAATGTATGCTATGATTATGTCCTTGATTGTGAATCGCTTTAGATAAAATCATCTGCCACATGTAATGTACCTACCTTGACCAGCAGAGGGCGTGTGACTATGTCAATGCTGTCCCTCTCAGGGACGGACACCAACTCATTGCCACACAGAGTCTGGGAGGAGGTAGCCTCGGCACTTATGGTCACGTTCATCAATCCTACCACACACAAACATACAGTACAGCATTACCATTTAAAAATACTTGACATTATGTCTTTTATATCTTGCAGTTATGTCTTGTCCAGGGTTAGCAGTGCGTTGGATGGTACCAGGCCAAGGGGTATGTTGTCCTCCTGGGCCCAGGACGATTGGGGGGGCAACATTGGGTCCCAATTACAGTGTATGTGGGTAGGGGGCTCTTTCAGATGACTTTGTCCTGGGCCCAGCAAAAGCTGTCAGCGGCCCTGGATGGTACCATGCTCTTTGTGTCAGAGTCAGGCTGGAATAGATGGAGGAGAGTGCTAGTAGATTAATCCATCCGTTCATCCGTTCCTGCCTGTAATTAGAGGCTTTGCAGATGAAGATTAGACCGTTAACCCTATCCAGACTGGGGGGGGGGCTAAAAGTGCCCGCACCAACTTTGATGTCGTATAATTCCTTAACGACTTAAGCTATGACTACGAAACTTTGTGACTTTTCCTAACATTTAGTTGGCTACAGTTAAGTACCGAAAGATTAAGTTTATCATTTTGCAACGGTTTTCTGACAGGTATGTCTGACCAAAAATCACTTTACCGTATCTATGATGCCATATATTTTCATATTTTTTTGTTATTTCCAATAGCATCAGACTACTTTGTGAGCATTAAAGTGGTTTGAAGCATAAAATCATTAAAATTCAAGTGCATTACCTACATTTGATGGAAAATACATTATGGCGAGATTTTGGGCTTAATAAGATGTTGACGTCATAATACCAGATAATTACACAAAAAAGATTCCGTTCATGAGTTATGAGGGGGGGGGGGGTCAAAAGAGCCCCCCCCAGGCCCAGGCCCAAAAAAGTCCAGTCTGAATAGGGTTAAGACACTATGTTATAAATTTGCTGCTACCAGAATAGAGCTTGAAAGTCCCACCCCTTAGTTCCGCATTTCACGGGACCTAAGCTGACCATCTAACAACATGGTAGCAGTCATTATATGCGCTGGGCTACAAATATGCTGTTTAAGAGGCTAGATATAGATTATTCATGCAGAAATATCAATATTTTGTTCTGAAGCCGTCTGTATGAAAAATGTGAAGAAACACACTATTCTAAATCGGTTGGAGTTTCGTACGAAAAATTAACCAAAAATATCAGAAACAACATATGTGGAGCTCGTGGCACAATTCAAAGGGGATCGAAATATCATATTAATACCGCCATTGGATTACATGCTACGATTTTATGCTAAAAACGCCATTGAGGTCCCATGAAATTGGGGGAAGTGACGTCACTTTCAAGCTCTATGGCAATGACCAAGTTGGTAGTGCATTACTAATGGCCCTGTATTGTGTCATAGTATTGTAGTACTATAGTAGTTTTTAATGACTATTACAGCGTGCCAATGGAGGGCTACCCTGGCTCTTGCCAGCTGATACATTTTTACCTTGGTCTTCCTGATAGCCTCTGGGTTTCCTCCACAGCCGACACATTTTCGAATGACGCTTATCAAAAATCTTTGCATGTGATTGGATAAATAACCTGTCCTCATCTTTACTGACATGCCAATTCAGCCACTCACATTGAACTCGACCCGTGACGCAGTTGAAAACAGCTGGAGGAATAAGAGCCATAACACCGCCAAACTGGAAAATCCCATTCAGCGATTCTGATTGGCTCATTAGTTCAAGAATGATTCCGTCCTCAACAAGCCTCAGATGGTTGCGAGAGGAAAACGGAACACCTTTGCGTGTAGTTTGGTGAAACAGCCAGATGGTGAGAGGTGTTTGTGAATTGGCAGCGTGAATTCTGGAAAGCAACTACAAATACTCGCTAGACCTTTAACTGTTTTTCTTACCATCTCTAACAGAGTAATTTTAATCAGAGTATGAAGGGTTATGATCAGACTGAGCAGGTCCCAAAAACTTTGTCTGATCACAATCCTCCATACGCGTCTCTGTAGCCTACACTGCTCCCCTGAGGCATAAATGCAATGTTATTGTGCACATTTGTGTGCTCTAGTGCTATTGTTCTGAGATGTGATGACAAAAAATGGTAAAACTTTATTTTCCATTATCCACTAATAACATGTGCCTTAATGTCTGTATAACTGACTTATAACACACACGTTAGCCAAAATAAACCATTTGTTAGCCATGTATTAACACATTTCTTGTACTTCACCAACAAGGACTTCATTATTGATATTATTGTGGGGACCTAGCAGGCTCTTGTTTTTGCTTAACACAGGTTTTCTAAGTAATAGATAGTAATTAGGCATGTTAGTTAAACTAATAGTGGCTAACATGCAAACCCTAAAATAAAGTTTACTTTTACTTTTGTGGAATTCCTTCTGTATTACAGAGTGTGGAGGGCACCAGAGTCCAGCTGAAGGTCTTCCTGCCGTTGGCACACAGACAGGAGGAGTACTGGCCATCAGCAGAGGGGCTCATGCCACAGCAACTGTATCGCATGCTATATCGTCACGTGGCCACGAATCACCCATCTATAATCTATAACGTTCGTCATGCCGTCATGATAAAGCCCCCTTTTTCGTGGTTGGGCCACACTTCCACAGCCAATGCATTTGAATGGGCTGTCTGACTCGTGGTTGATTTACGATTGATGGCCCAATTCCGACAGAAAACTGATTAGGGAAGGATTATTAGTGAAGGGATACATTAGCATGTATGCCCCATCACACTGTAAAGTAAAACAAATTAAGTTGGACAGTGTGTTTTCCAATGCAATGTTCGCTTTTCTACACCGTACCTATACACTCCACTTCTTCCTCATCACTGGTGTCTGAGAAATCACCTGGAGGCTTGATAGGTCCATCAATCGTGAATCAACCATGAGTTGGACAGCCCATTCAAATGCATTGGCTGCGGAAGAGTGGCCCAACCACGAAAAACGGGGCTATATCGTGACGGCACCACTACCGTTATAGATTCATTTAATTTCGTGGAAACACGACGCATCTCATGCGATAGGGCTCTCCAGAGAGTGTGTGCCCAGAAGAACAGAACAGCAGTTTTCTCTCTATATTGTGTTTTTATGTCCTTTAGCGAGAGACCTATTCTGTTTTGCGGAAATTTCCTTAGTCACTCATCTGACCTCCTCCAGGGTCCAGAGCCATGTTTCTGGGAAGACTGTGCGGTCCTTGAGCGAGAGACCTATTCTGTTTTGCGGAAATTTCCTTAGTCACTCAGTTTTCTCTCTATATTGTGTTTTTATGTCCTTCAGCGAGAGACCTATTCTGTTTTGAGGAAATTTCCTTAGTCACTCACCCGACCTCCTCCAGGGTCCAGAGCCATGTTTCTGGGAAGACTGTGCGGTCCTTGAGCGAGAGACCTATTCTGTTTTGCGGATATTTCCTTAGTCACTCACCCGACCTCCTCCAGGGTCCAGAGCCATGTTTCTGGGAAGACTGTGCGGACCGTGTTTTTTGTTTTTGTCCTTTATTTTTACAGCCACAGCAGCTTTTACCTGGCATCAAACTTGGTGTGTGTGTGTGTGTGTGTGTGTGTGTGTGTGTGTGTGTGTGTGTGTGTGTGTGTGTGTGTGTGTGTGTGTGTGTGTGTGTGTGTGTGTCTGTCTGTGTGTCTGTGTGCGTGTGCGTGTGCATGATCATTTCAACTAAAATATAAACTATAGTCCATAGTCAGAGCTCTTGAACGTACTAAGATGACTGGCACCTTTTTCATACATCAAGTAGCCAAATTCGTTAATACCAAGGCCATCGCTTTCTGAGTAGCCTACGTGTCCTACGTGTAAAAGTACTCTTACAGATGTAATTGCAACACTAGTGGTATGATATTATATGGTTTCAACTTTGTAGTAGACTAGACTAGCGTTGTTATTACATCTCTAAGAGTGCTTCTACTTCTACTTCATACAATTCTGCTTAAAATGCTTTAACATTATTCAAAAAAGCATACCAAAAGTCACTCGAGTTATGGAGCACAGAGGGCCCTCTAGAGCAGCGGTTCCCAACCTATGGGTCGGGACCCAACCTATGGGTCGCCAAAGATCCACAGTGGGTCGCGAAGCCCTCTTGATCTTAAGGGGTTTAATTATACCATATATAGCCCACGTTGAATAAATGACAAAGCATCGAAACTAATATATGCATAGAAGCAACAAAATGTAAGTGATACATTAAACAGTTATTCTATATTTGACTGAAGACAAATTAAGATATGAAATGATAACTAATACGTTTTTGCAGGAAACAGAGTATCATGTGACTCCCTCTCATGAGGATGCTCGCGCGATTGGGTCACGAAAGCTTACAAAGGTAAAAATATGGGAAGAAAAAGGTTGGGAACCACTGCAGTCTAGAGCTATATTCGTTATGGCCTTCAGTCCCAATCTCTAGGTGAAACACAAACAAAACATTTAGATACGGATGCACCGTCTCTCTCTCTCTCTCTCTCTCTCTCTCACACACACACACACACACACACACACACACACACACACACACACACACACACACACACACACACACACACACACACACACACACACACACACACACACACACACACACACACACACACAATTAACGAGCTGGTTGTGTTTACAGTAGTTCTTCCCTTGCTGTAGCATACTGACTTCACAGCCCTTATATCCTATGCCAGACTTGCACACAGAGACATTTCATTGGGTGAATACTTTATTGTTATTCTCGTTGGCTGCTGTTGTACCTTAAGAACCGCAGAAGGGCCATCACTTGGATATTTGACGTCAGCCCGGGCACACTTTAAATCCTCAACAGCAGCATCATCAATTTGGGAGTCCGACATTGGTAATGATGCAAAAACTTAGAATAGCATGAGCAAAGAAAAACGAAATGAAAGAAAAGAAAGAAAGAAAGAAAGAAAGAAAGAAAGAAAGAAAGAAAGAAAGAAAGAAAGAAACTAACAACTAACAATCAAGAACAAGGTTGTCCCTTAAATTAGACATTGATTGATATGTAAAACTATATTTAGCATACAAGAAATTAAAAAAAAAACAAAAAAAAACCAACCTTACTATGAAACTGGACATAGTTGAGAATGGAGGGCTTATGCTCTTTGGTACCTTCACTGTTGGGCACTTCTAATGACGTCTCTCTATCTTTAGTGTACTACTACTACTACTACTACTACTACTACTACTACTACTACTACTACTACTACTACTACTACTACTACTACTACTACTACTACTAGGCCTACTACTACTTAATGTACTATTACTACTATACTACTTCATTTTTCGAGTTTCTTTCAGAATCAATATGACGTTAGGTTTCTAAGCTGCATTCTATGAACTGCCATGGCCCTTTAGGACACTAGCAGGGTTTAAGAATAAAATCAGTTCAATGTTGAACATTTAAAAAAAATAAAAAAAGTCACGCCCATTTAGGAGACTTGCATTGATCCCACTTTGTTGCATTGACGTGACACATAGAAAAATTGGTCTTAGTCACCATATTGAAAAACTGCTACCACTACTCCTGCTACTATTTCTAGTACTTCTACTACTACTACTACGTCCGAATCCCACCTACCACTCCCTATCTCCCTCCGTAGCAGAAGTGCCTACATTGTATTCCCCAACAGTACTATGAACTAGAAAGGTTTATGCCGTAGTACTCAATATTGCAAAAATGTCTAGATGACATAAGTTAAACATTTTAGGTGTTCTCAACAGGTTTTCAGGTACCAATAAATTAACTCAGGTTGGCATTGTATTTTTAAGTACAACTGACATCATAACACAATGTCTTTAAGTTTGTAAATTGGAACTCTATCTGGAATATGAGTGGTTAGATGTCATGACAACAGCTGAGACGACCATGGAGTAGTGGTTAAACAGCTGGTCCTGTAAGAATTGTGTTCACAGGTGGAAGATAGACACAGAGGCAGAGATTTGTCAATCATGTTCAGAGTTTACTGAGGATACTCAGGTCATTACAACAATACAGCTTAATCAGTCATATCATCGGAGAAAGGTGTATTTCTGCCCTCCAAGTGTCTGTAAGGTAGTTTTATTGAACTTGTCTTGTCAGTTTTGATTGGCTGTCCTGATCGGGTGATCCTGACAGAATCTACTGAGTACCTTCAGAGATTTTCATGATACATTTGTAACATACCTTTACAATGGCTTAGTGTGTCTGAACGTACTCTGCAGCCCCTGTGTTCTGTTTGTATCAAAAGAGGAATGTTCTTAGGTCTCCCGATAAGGACACACAAGCTAATGATCTTGCTAGTATATATTCTATATTCCTACATCTCCCCCTGTTTAACCCGTGAAGCGGGTTAATTAATGCTAGCAAAGCACAGCCAATGAGCAGGGCACCATGGACCGTGATCCCCATCAGTGGCCAGCCCCCCTCCGGACCACAATGCCAGTCAGCTCGGAGGCAAAAACGCCACAGGCAAGGGTCACCCAGATAACAATCCATCGCACCCACAAACCTACATCAGTTTGGAAGACTATGTGTACGTAATTAACCAGTCCATATCGATCATCAGTGTGTCTGTGTATGCAGAGAGATAGACAGACAGAGATGGAGAGACAGTAGGCCAGAGAGTGAGAGAGAGAGAGAGAGCGGGAGAGAGTGAAATTGTAATCTAAATGAAAAATAAAAACACAGCAAAGCAGCCATGAGCCTGTCCATTTCTACAACCTACAAACTTTGCTCGATTGGTCACATGTCATTGGTTACAAATCCTCAAACAAAAATTAAATATGCTTCTTTTTCTTTTTCAGTCAGTCCACACAAAAAGTCTTGTATGTGTATGTGTGTGTCATCCAGATTCTGGCTTGCGCTGGTGGCCTTGGTGTCAATGTAGCATTTTCTTCAATGGGCCAGATCCCAGTCCATCACTGCCCGTTGAGAGAAAGGTGTGTGTGTGAATGTGTGTGTGTGTGTGTGTGTGTGTGTGTGTGTGTGTGTGTGTGTGTGTGTGTGTGTGTGTGTGTGTGTGTGTGTGTGTGTGTGTGTGTGTGTGTGTGTGCGTACGCGTGTATGCTCAAGGGCCATGGGAGTATGTGTGCCAAGGGCTGTGTGTGTGTGTGTCTGTGTGTGCGAGGGCCATTGGGAGTGTGTGTGCTAAGGACTGTGTGCGTGTATTTGTGTGTGTATTATGAAGAACTTGTGAATCAGAGTAGCCTATGCTAAAAACTAAAAAATGAAGACGAGGAAGAGGAACAGCAACAAAGACACATGGCAGAATATGGGCTGTGACACAGGCGCTAATTTTTTTGCCACATCTAAAGTTGCTTTTATGATGCATGAACAAATATGCAAAAATAATCTGAATCGTGTTGATGTGACAGTCAAAGATAATGTAGAACTACTTCTGCCGTTAATATACATTCACAGCAAGTGTAGGCGATATGACTGTAGGCCTAGTGACTTGCGCAATATTGGATCTGAATTATTTCTTTAAACCTTTTAGCCAAATTCCTCTTTCTCCCTTTTCTCCTCTTTCTCGCTGGTTCTTTATGCAGGTGCCAGGCAGTGCAGACGGGATGTGCCATGTCATGGATAGGCATGGACGCTGACAGCTTTCGCTGGGTGCAGGACAAAGTCATCTGAAAGGGCCCCCTATCCAATGAATATACAATGTAATGGGGACCCAATTCTGGGCCCCCTATCTCCCTGGGCCCGGGACAACTTACCCCTTTTGTGGAGAGGGGGTTAGATCATTTAGTGGCATGTGGCATGGTGAGTGGCATGCGGAAGTGGTATGCCCATTCATTGTATAGGCTATTAGAACCACAGACCTATATCAATAATTGAAGTTGCAAAACGACGTATCCACCATTTCTGACTTTTGCATTATATTACTGGAAATTACTTTTCAGAAGTCCTATCATCTATGCATGAATTCTTGCCATTCAACTATTTCGAGAACATACTTTTTTGCAATACAATGCAATGGAATGCCCAATTCAAAAATGTCAATTTCCCAAAAAATGCCAAAATGGATATACGTCATTTTGCAACAAAGCTCTTCAATTTATTATTAGTATTATATTAATTATTATTAATTATTATATTAATTAATCACAGTTGTCATGAATCTTGACATGCTCTACCAGTCTTTCACATTGTTCTTGGATGACTTTATTTCCCTCTTGTTTCAAAAAGTCAAGTTGCTGAGTTTTATTTCATGGCTTGCGACCCTTCCTTTTCCCCTCGATCACATTTTAGAAGTTTTCAATGGCACTCAGGCCTGGACATCAGGCTGGCCATGACAGGGTCTTGATCTGGTGGTCCGCCATCCTCACAATACTTGAGAAAGCTGTGTGGTTTGGAACATTGTCTTGCTGAAAAAAAGACAATCCTCAGAATTGGGGGACATTGTCAGAGAGGGAAGCGAGTTTCATTCCAAAATAACTTTGTATGTGGTTTCAGTAACGCTAGCCTCGCGAGCCATCCTACGTACTTCTGCCAAAGGATTGGCTCCACTACGGTAGTCTGGCCCTGCTTCTCTATGGAGTGCCTGGAGGAGCAGTAGAATTTTGATCGCAACGCCCCTCCGGAAAACAGCCAATAAGCGAATACGCCCCCCACGTGGGGGCGAAAGGGGGAGGATGCTTGTGACAATGATGTACACATCTGCGCCAGAGCCATTGGTCTGCGCTATGTTGTTGTTGAGTAACTGCCAGCGATTGGGTGAGAGGTGTCCAATAATTTCAAACCACAACTGAGTGCAAACTTCCTGCTTCCTACAATCGCTTCAGAGCAAACAAATGCCAGACCATAAATATGAAATGAAATGTTAGTATTATGGGATGGTCAGGACCAGGCTACAGTAACGCACCCTTCGTTAAGATGAAACTGGCCGATTTCAGCCTCTGGCCGCCTCTATGCTGGCAACTTTCGACCTTGAGGAGCAGAAACAGTTGCTGGGAGAGCTCCTGTTATAAACCAGAAGGTGTTGTATGTGTGTAAAAATCTGATTGTTGATTGTGAATGGACACGAGCATTACAATTCCTTTATTATTGCTAAGAGTTATAAAAAGCTTTGAATTTCATCAATCTTTCATCATTACAGGCCATGGACATTGCATCTGAATTTTAGCAGCGTTCACTTGAGTGCTGGGGAGTGCTGTGTCACAATGACAATGGGAGCTGGTTGGGCTTTCACTTCACATATATCTGGTGTATTAGCTGTGCCAACCAGCTCCTCCAACAGGCTGCAGTTCACTTATGCCATGCACCATCTGTCCACTACAGGGAATCGTGACAACACATATTGTACAGCATCATCGACAAGTCTCTTTATAATTATTGAATAAAGATATGGATTTGAAAGTGGAGTACATAAAAAATATGTTGGATAAATGTTATCTTTAGGTCTAGAGAATGGAAATAACTTGTTTGCCAAAAATGGGAAATTTAGATAATTTTTATTAAATGAAAATTACTGTTAAAGTACTACAAGTAATACACTACAACACTACAACAGATCATGTTACAATGAATGTTTATCAGTTGAGCATCTATGTTAAGATGAGAAACATATTTACTTAAATCGCTTCCTCCAAGACACAGTGAGCGATCCCCTGAGGGACCTGGAACTGGAGCCCAACAAAGCTCTCATTAGCCCAGGCCCCCCGACAGCAGAGTTCAACATGAAGGAGCCTAGCCTGAAGGAAGTTGAAGAGGTTGTCAAAGCGGCCTGCTCGGCATCTGCACCAGGCCCAAGCGGAATTCCTTATCTGGTCTAAAAGCACTGCCCAGAGCTTCGACGGCACCTGTGGAGGGGCCTGAAGGTGGTTTGGAGAAGAGGGAAAGTGGCCGACCAGTGGAGGTGTGCTGAGGGAGTTTGGATGCCCAAAGAGGAGAACTCAACAGACATCACTCAGTTTCGGACCATCTCACTACTGAGCGTTGAAGGGAAGGTGTTTTTCAGCATCATCTCACGAAGGCTGACCGAGTTTCTCCTCAAAAACAACTGCATTGATCCATCAGTACAGAAGGGAGAGATCTCCGGCGCACCTGGCTGTCTGGAACACACAGGAGTTGTCACACAACTGATCAGAGAGGCTCATGAGAACAGAGGCGACCTAGCTGTCTTGTGGTTGGACTTGGCAAACGCCTATGGGTCCATACCACATAAGCTGGTTGAGCTTGCGCTTCACGTCCACCATGTTCCCAGTCAAATCAAGGACCTCATTCTGGATTATTACAATAACTTCAGGATGAGGGTCACTTCTGGGTCTGAAACATCAGACTGGCACTGTATAGGGAAAGGGATAATTACAGGCTGCGTTGTACTCCGTTGTCCTCTTTTCCCTAGCCATGAACATGGTGGTCAAGTCAGCTGAGGTGGAGTGCAGAGGGCCCCTGACCAAGTCAGGCGTGCGACAACCCCCCATCAGAGCCTACATGGATGACCACACCATTACAGCAACATCAGTCCCAGGGTGCAGGTGGATTCTACAAGTTCCGTTTTTCCATCTCAGGAACTGTCATCCCAACCATCACGGAACAACCTGTCAAGAGTTTGGGGAAGCTCTTTGACTCCAGCCTGAAAGACTCAGCAGCCATTCAGAAGGCAAGCTTAAAACTTGGCACCTGGCTCACCAAGGTAGACAAATCTGGCCTGCCTGGTAGATTTAAAGCCTGGATCTACCAGCATTCAATCCTGCCCCGCATCCTGTGGCCTTTGCTGATTTATGCAGTCCCAATGACAGCAGTTGAGTCCCTAGAAAGGAAAATCAGCGGCTTTCTTCGTAGGTGGCTGGGACTTCTCCGCAGTCTCACCAGCGCTGCCCTGTATGGAACAAGCAACACTCTGCAGCTGCCCATCAGTGGCTTCAAAGAACAGTTAATGGTGGCACGCACCAGGGAAGCCCTACAGTACCGGGACTCAAAGGACAGTAAGGTTTCAGTAGCCAGCATTGAGGTGAGGACAGGAAGGAAGTGGAGGGCTGGGGAAGCAGTGGAGCTGGCAGAGTCCCGCCTAAGACAGAAGGCACTAGTGGGAACTGTGGCAGGCTTGGGTTACTTCCCAAAGACCCTAGTCAGTCAGACGCATGGGAAGGAAAGACGTCACCTGATCCAGGAAGAAGTTAGAGCAGGTGTGGAGGAGGAGCGAGTGAGGTTGGAGGTTGGAGTGGCAGTGGGTTTACGACAGCAAGGAGCATGGACGAGGTGGGAGAGCGCACTACAGCGCAGGATCACCTGGACCAACATTTTACAACCAGATTTCCAGCGGGTCCGCTTCTTAGTGCAAGCTGTCTACGATGTCCTACAAAGCCCTGCAAACCTCCACGTGTGGGGGAAAAGTGAGACACCCTCCTGCCCTTTGTGCTCTGGTAGAGGCTCTTTGGAACATCTCCTCAGCGGCTGCTCGAAGGCCCTGGCAGGTGGTCGCTACTGCTGGCGCCATGATCAGGTGCTCAAGGCAGTCGCTGAGAGCGTAGCCTCAGCCATCAGCTCCAGCAAAAACCATCACGCTCCGAAGAAGGCAATATCCTTTGTTAAAGCTGGAGTAATACCCAGAACACACCAACAGAGGGCAACTGGCCTCCTCCACACAACATCTGACTGGCAGCTGCAGGTCGACCTGGGCAAGCAGCTAAGGTTCCCCCAGCAAATTGCAACAACAACCCTCCGCCCAGATATGATCATGACCTCACAGTCCTCAAAACAGCTGATCATACTGGAGTTGACAGTACCCTGGGAGGAAAACATTGAGGAGGCCAACGAGAGGAAGAGGGCCAAGTACCGGGAACTGGTGGAGGAGTGCAGGGAGGGAGGCTGGAGGACATTCTACGAGCCCATAGAGCAGGGATGTCAAACTCAGGCCCGGGGGCCAAATTTGGCCCGCAGAGCCATTTTATTCGGCCCGCGAGATCATTTCAAATGTGTATTACAGTTAGCCCACACCATTAGTGTATAGTGAAACAAGACTTGAAGATGAAATTTGGTGTGTCACAGGATGTGCGGACACATTTGAACTACCATATATTACGGGAAGGAGTGTGTGTGAAATTTAACTATGATTATGAATTGCATGTATGCACAATTTTAGTACATTTTTGAAAATAGATGTTGAGCTTGACCTGCGACTTCGTTTCAGATTTTGATTTTGGCCCTCGGTCAATTTGAGTTTGACACCCCTGCCATAGAGGAAGGTTGCAGGGTTTTTTCTGGAAGGTCTCTATGCAAGGTCCTGAGTCGCCTGGGCATCACAGGAGCAGCCAAGAAGAGGGCCATCAAGTCCGCACGTGAAGCCGCTGAGAAGGCCACCCGGTGGCTTTGGATAAGGAGGGCAGATCCGTGGTCTGCTACTGGGACGCAAGTCGGGGCCTGATCACCCCCGGCTGGGTCGCCTGGGTGAGGGTGTATGATGTTGCGAGACCCGAAACACCCAATGATCTCCAGTATATACATCACTGAGTGCGTATACATGCAGTTCAGTATCCCGAATATGATCGGGATATTAAGTATCCCGAATTTGCGTTTGAGCATATAAACACGTCAGTATCCCGAATAAGCCCTTATTCGGGATACTGAGAAATCGGGATATGCTAGGTGGAGTATTCCGACAGAAGCCGGGATACGGCCGCATGTAAACATAGAACGCTGTCGTTGGTTTCCAGGCTACACGCATTTGAAGAGAATTCTACAACTGCCAAGAATGTTGACTGGGATATTACGTTCTGTGCTCATATAAACACCTTATCCCGAATATGATCATAACCGGGATATGCCTCATATTCGGGATACTGAACTGCATGTATACGCACTCACTGACGGTGCGTCCCAGTGCATCCATGAGGTGTTTTCTTGAATACTGCAATCAATGCCACAGATCAGGGGTTCCCAAACTTCACCGTGACAAGGTCCCACCAGTAGACTCCAGCCAAGGCCCCCTTACATGGGCCAGGCCACAATATTCACAAAATGTACAACTATTGTCTAGGCCTGTGAGGTATATATAAAACAATACCAATAATAGTAGTACTGGCAGGGATTCAATAGATTATTATAATGCTGTTCGGAATGTTCTTAAGATTATTTTATTTTATTTGTATTACATTAGTTATTAAGTTTATTCAATTACCTATTTTTTGTTTTGCTATTCTTTTCCTGCCAACCTGCCACACCCCCATCAGTTAGAAATTGTCAGTTGAAAATTGATTTTTTTGTATTGACATGGCATGGAAGACATTAAATTACTTACATTTTATTGAAGGCATTGTTTGTAGATATTGGAGATGGTATATCTACAGTACATACACCCAGTGCTTAATTTGTCAAGTGGGAGGTCCTGGAGCGCAGAGGATGGGTGGCTCCCCCAGGAGGGGGGATCTGTGATGTCTTTCCCTAAGGTTCCATCCAAGCTTCTGGAGCTCTCGTCTGAGGCTCCGGAGCTAGCTCCCCCTCAAATTAAGCACTGCATACACCCCCTAGCTGCACGAGCATTGCAAGCTGTCCTTGTGGAGCCTAATACATCTAATCCACACATACGGGCTAAGAGCATATTAACATTATGGCCTGGCCTTCTGGATTAGGACTACGACTGCACAGGACACTTAGAGCCAATGATGAGGAATCGAAAACTTGACAGATAATCACTGTACCAGACATATACATAACTAGCAACAGATTTTGATATTATCAATTAGGCCTAATCTACTGTTTAAATCAGCGTATTATTATCATCATCGGTAACACTTTACTTGACGCCGGCGTCATACGTATGACATAACAGTGACATAATAGTGTCACGAACGAGTCATAAACATAATGCCAATGTCATGAATGTTTTATAGCCATGAAAAGTTGACATTGTTGGGCCTGTCTTTGTCATAACCGAATTTCACTTAAAGACAAAGTCATACAATGTTTATGACATTGTCATAATGTTTATGACACATTCATGACTGCATTATGACAATGTTATGAAACCGTTATGTCATACGTATGATGCCGGCGTCAAGTAAAGTGTTACCTTATTATCATTACAGGAGTAGACTACTAACACCCGAAAATGCTAAAATGCACTTTGCCTTCTACATTAATTTCACATTCAGTTGACATTTTGTGTGCCTCATTGCAACTTAAGATAAATTGCAACTAGTCGTCCACCATTAATAAGGTCAGATAGTTTGAAGGCATACTGAGTTTTCTTATGGCTTTTGAGCCTTTATTTATGATAGGATAGTGAGAGAGGGACAGGAAACAAGTGGGGTGAGAGAGATGTGGAGTGCTTTGCAATATGCGACCTTGCCTCCTCCACTTGCTTCTCGTCATGATGACATCACTGACAACAGCATTATATTTCAATATCTTGCAAAAGCTCAATTGTAGAGTCTTTTTCTCATTTGCAATTAGGATGGTGAATGAAAAACAGTCCCTCAAAAGTTGTTGTGGCTAGGCTGACAGCTGGGAAACTTTATCGTTTTCTCCACGGAGGAGGGGCCAGGAGGCGGGACGAGGAGACAAGCGCAAGTGGAGGGGGCAAGGTCGCACATTAAAACGCACTCATGGAAGGATTGGAAAATGACCCGGGCAGTAATCGAACCTGGGTAGTAACCCAGTACCCTACCATTAGGCCACAGTAGGGAACAACAGGCCTTTTTGAATATGGGCAAATATTTTCAATCTGTTTGGATTCACTGACTTTGCAGACTTTGGCCTTATCAAACAGACCATTCCAGTTATAATATCCTTTCCCTTTTGTGAAATGTAAGAATTTAATTCTATTTCCATTGTCAAAAAAAACCCCTGCATCATATAACAGAACATACAGAACATACACTATAGGAGTTATTCTCAAGGCTTTAAGCATTTTATTTACTTTGTACACAGGGTGAAGAAAAACATACAACACACTGGCCACAAAGCGTCTGCTTCTGCAGGAGCATGATTGAGGAGTAAGTAACTTTAGTACCTTCATCCGCACAAAACCAAAAAACACCTCAACCATCAAATGGCAGGCTCAGACAGGCTTCGACACCTGAACAATCCCTTCAACAAGCATCTCAGATCACACTCTCTCCACTCTCGCTCCAAAGGTAGCATACTCTATTGTTTACACCATCCCACAACTTCCAAGTGGCAGTAACAGCTCTTCCATACAAAAAACAGTTGTAGTGCACATCAATGCAACCTTCATTGTGAATTATGTTATATAATTGATAATAATGATAATCCTTTATTATCAACTGATTTTGAATTATTACAGTGCATGCATGTTGGTTGAATTTCTCAGTATGGGTGGGCAAGACACACACTACACTGTGCAAATACTACTACAGTCTACCATGGCAGCATCAAGTTATAATAAATACAGTTAAGATACTTACACCTAAGAGTACAAAAGTGGTTTTCGCTTCAGAGTTACAGGTATAAATATGCATTGGTAAACAGCAGAGGGTTGAACTACTTTGTACACATCACATCACGTCTACTAAGCTGTTGAGTGTTACGCACCTGTGAAAATGAAACAACACCAAACTTTGGCAGTTTGAATCCTATCGATCCAGAATCACTGTCTCAGCACAGGTGTGGGTCAGGTCAAAGAGTCTGTGTGATTGACTTAACCATCACGTCCTACACATCTACCCACTCTGCCTTCTCCCCCACTTAGGGGGAGATCCAGCATCCCTAAGGGGTGGATGCAGAACAGTGGCACGGGCTCGGGTACAGGGTGGTATCTGTTCAATCCCTCGAGGTGCCAAAAGCAGGGTACCTAAGGCAGTTGTTCCTACTCAACTCAGCTCAACTCAACTTAACGTTTCAGCTACAGGACTGACTGAGGTGGGACAGCAGCAGCTCACTGGCTGAGGTCACGTCACCATCAGCAGGGACGGTGACATAGGTGGTGGTGGTGGCACGAGGTGTCCTCTGAAATCAGTCATTGCCAAACAGGTGAGGCTGCCACCGGTGTCTCATGTCTGGAGGATCCACCATGTCTGGAGGATCCGGGCGAGGCATTGCCCACGGCCCTTCCCCTGTGCTGCGTGTAGCCTGAAGGAGGATCATGTCCATCAGAGGTCTCCCCAGTGCAGCAGCAGCCATGGGCGAACGGTAGAGACCGGAGGGGTCAAGGTGAGACATATCAAAAAGGAAGAGAGGTCAGCATGAAGAGAGAGAGAGAGAGAGAGAGAGAGAGAAAGAGAGAGAGAGAGAGAGGAGGGATGTGGATGAGTGACGTCCTTCCTCCAGCAGATGGTGTCAGGGAGTCGGCTCTCAGTTAGGTGCCTTCCTCTTTGGCCTCCTCTGATTTCGCAGGGGACGAGGAGGAATCCTGACCTTGCTCTCCTTCCTCATCATTACCTGGGGGAGGGGTTGAAAGAGAGAGAGAGAGAATGAGCAGGAGCATGATAGAGAAAAGTAGAGACAAAGAAAAGTTTGATAAGAATGTTCATTCCCAACGTTTTCATGCAGCAAAAATATTAAAAATACATTTACCAAAATGGTAAAAACAAAGTCTCAATCTGTTACTTAGGACTCACTGCCTCATCATGGCAGTGGTGTAGGGATGTAGTTGTTTTTTTTCTTCTTCAAACAGCAGGTTGTTTTGCCAGTGTTGCCATCTTCACTAAAAGGCAACACCACTACAAGACACAATGTATAACAATGCCAAAAAAAAACAAAGCTCCACTTACCAGCTTTACTGATGTTGACCTCGGCTAGGGCCTCGGACAACTCGGTTCCCTCAAGGTCGCCTGGGGATCCCAAGATTCCGTGAATGGCATTCCTCCTTCCTGCCCTCCCTGAGGCTCTGAAGTCTTCATAGGATGTCGCTGACTCCACATCAGTCATAGCTGAGGCATTTCAGCAGGATCATCTAAAAGGCAGCCGCCATGACGCCCAAGTAAGAAAACAACAACAACACTAACAACAACAAAATACAGCAACGATTCAGTAGATAAACAGACGTACATTGTCCAACTGAGGAATAATGAAACCCTAGGCCATAATAAGAACATTATTGTTGTTGTTGTTGTTATTAGCATTATTATAGAGAGGAAACATTTGATAATTTCACAAGATGACTGAGTGAGGCCCCTGTTGAACATGAGGTCTGGGTTCTCCTCCAGAGACAAACAGTAACCTTTCATAACCAAAAGGGGGTGCTGTTTTTGTTTTGGTTGACAAAAATATGGCTGCCACTGCAGGTGCCACTGTCAACAATACATTGTACTGTTACATCACAAATCACCACACACCTTTACTTCCAAAAAATGCACTTTCATAGTTTGAGTAATATTGGTAAACATGCAAAAGAAAAAAAAACAATAGTGAAACCTTTTAACACTGCTCTAACTTGAATTAAGCTGTAAAGGACAACTACAACACATCGAAAATGTAGCCTTGGACTCCTGCGTTATGGTGAAAGATTATCTACCGTTTTCATTTCAGCCTGCAGCAAGGATACCGAATAACCCTGATGATATAGATCTAGGCCGAAAGGAACAGGTTGAGGCATTTGAGTCATGACAAGAAATGCGGTAAGCATCAGGCATCTGTCTGGCTTGTCATTTATCAGGGCTATGGTAATATGAGGTGTTGAGAGGTAAGCAATGGAATTTAGACAAGCATCAGGTGGAGACTGCCTGTGTCGCAGTCTTTGTGGGCAATACAAATAGTGGTATGTAGCCTAGAAAGGTATCAGTGCGTGTTTGTCCACAGGGCTCCACAGGTTATTATGCACTGTCATTGCACACCCCGAGCACATGTTGAGCACATGTTGAGCACACATGTCGAGTGCTGTATTTCCTGGGAACTGGAATTGAATTCAATTGAATTGTTCTCTCAGGAATGTTTCATTTCATTCTTCATTTCAACCCTATTTATTAGCCTATTATAATGGGCCTACGTTGTCACATACTGTATAATTTACTAGTGTGCCATGTTGTATGTTATGTGTCAGTAATAATCATTACTATAGCTTGCTGTTGTGAACTCCCTCTGACCTAAGGTAGTGGGAGATCTGTAGTAGGCTACATCTCTCAACAGGAACTAGTCAGAGCAAAAGAGCCAGTGAGATAGGCTAAGCTCAGCGAAAATGCAGAACAGCCATGCTATATTTAGTCTTATCATGTCCGCTCAATCGTTCTCAGCTGTTGCCTTCAAATCCGTGTCACTTGGCATAGGGGTAAACATTTGTAAGGAAGTCATGCACCACCACGACCACGAAAACAGAGTCTACTGTAACTCGGTCATATGTTTTGATGGAAAGAAAACACATATTGTAGGCCTAAACAGGCTCTGTATCTTTCAAGATAATTCTCTATTGTCTATACCAACTTGATGGTGAAGAGCATGGCTGAAGTACAGCCTACCGGATGAGTGGTATAAGCAGATGGCAGGGAATGAGTGACAATGCTGTCATAGGGTCTTATGCTGAGCTTGCGCTGAATAATTTATAGATCAGCTTACATTATTTAGCATGCAGCTAATATGGGAAACAGAGTCACGTGACTAGGGAAAAGGATACTATTTAGGGATGCATAGTCACATTATAATGTAGGTCTAAAGGTTGCAACAAAACCAGGCCTCTACAAAAACAATGACATGTGTTACTCCTGCTGTTACCAATATTATTTTCTAGTCTAATATCATTCAGGGTTTCTGTCAGTAGCCTATGTATAATGGGCCAGCAGAGACAGTGGCCGAAGGCAAAGAGTCCTGGCTAACATAATTCCTGGTGGACTCTCTCTCTCTCTCTCTCTCTCTCTCTCTCTCTCTCTCTCTCTCTCTCTCTCTCTCTCTCTCTCTCTCTCTCTCTCTCCAGACGCCTGTCCAGAAAATCAATATGGACAGTCGGTGTCTGGACTCTGGAGGCCATGGGACCAGGGGGAGGAAGAGTGACAACAGCTGTATGAAAACAGTCTCTGTAGGCCTATGCCCGATTCAGCTGCCCCAAGGCCCTTACAACATGAACAAGTATCCTATCAACCACCAACCACACAGTCGTATAGCATGACATCTGGACGCACAAGTGGTCTTCATTTGTGCCGTTTTGCTTGTTTGTCTCATTTAATACAAATGGTGGGTATGAGGCGTGTCTTTTCATAGAAATAAGGGACCAGTATGTGGGCTAACTTACAGTAGGCATACATGTTAAAAAAGCTCAAGCTCAACAACAAGCTCACTGGAGTCCGCAATCCGTGGACGTGTGGAGCAAACAAAGTGTCTGCTTTCAAATTCTGACTTGGGTCGAAACAGAGGCCTGCTGTTAGTGAACACAACGTAAAACAACACATTCAGACAGCATTTAGCCTACCTTAACTTTGTGTAGCCTATGTTGACTATAATAAACGAGATTTGGGATCGGATCATAGCGAAGGGGCCTACCAACAATATAATAATAACTGTCACAATATTGCACGCGCCACAATAGCCTCGCTCAAAATATGAGGTTGTAGAATTTGTTTGCAGGGTCTGCTGTCTATGTTCCAACAAATCATAGCCTATAGCAGCTCACCAGTCTCCCCGAGATTCAATATCTGTAACAGCCTGTTTACGGTTCGAGACAACCTGACACTTATCGCCGCTTGTTCCAGCGTAGTAAAATTGTCATTTGTCCGTTACGCACGCCTGTCACTTGACTCGTCTCAGGGGCTGTTTCAAGTAGCCTAGAGCCCAGCAGTAATGGTATGATATGCTGCTTTCAGTATGCACAGCACGCCACCAGAAGCGGTGTGACAGCGAGGTTAGTGTGTTCCGCAACAAAGAAAGAAATCGTAGCATGACCAGGAATTTGGGTTGATGTCGGCGTTGACGAAATTCCTTTGTTCAGCGTGTTTGGGTACTAGCCCAGTCGGTGGTTGAACAGCAAAGGAGAACTGTCATGCAGGGAATTCGAAACGTGGAGGCAACACGCAAATAAATCCGGACAAATCTTACCTGTTTTACGTTTTGCGATGTCCGAGGGTATGCATGCAAATCGATATCAATCACTTGTCGCGTTCACTTAGACTTCGGAGATGTGACGGGACGCTTTTGGTGCTGCACACGCATGACGTTACAGCAGCCTACTACTGGCTGTCAACAGAGGGACATGCGTTATTGGTAGCCCCATCGCGCAAAGATGTCTGTCCACTGTGTGCAGTGTCTGTTCATATTATGTAGAAGTAGACAAATGTTTTTTTCGATGGTGTATTTAATGAGGGAGCCGGTTCTAAATAAGACACTAGGTCAAGCACAAGGAGTTTTTTTTTCTTACAGCAGAGTAGAGCAGACGTTTCAGGTTTCTGCCATCATCAGTGTTCTGTGTTCTGGTGCATTTCAACAGAGAGAGAGAGAGAGAGAGAGAGAGAGAGAGAGAGAGAGAGAGAGTTGACCAATCACATTGACCCAGTCATGCCATTCCAACCCAAAATACTAGTTATAGACCATTTTGTTGTCATTGAGCCAAGGCCTACTGCTGGTGGCCCTCGAAGGATTCCAAATGCTGACCAATGTCACCAAAGTCACCTTAGCCAGGTCCGGATTTTCAGAATTCTGTAACCCTGTAGGCATTTTTGGGGAAAAGTCGGCATATACAGCATTTTTGGAACATTCAAAGGCATCTAAAGACAAATCCATCGTATGCCGAAAAAATTAGGCCCCCAGTTTTTAGTAATTCTTTGTTAAAAATGTATGTATTTTTCATAGGGTAGACAAATAATGGTAGATAGGCTAAAATTTTAAACTTTAACATATCACCATAAAACTTTAATATTTTCTTATTTGCATCAACACTTTTTGTATTACAAGTTGTCTCAAATGTATTTTTTACCATATGCAAATGAGGTCTTCTCTTTGGGAATATGCAAATTAGGCACATATTATTTTATTTATGATAATTAGCATATACTGTATTTGCATAAATGTGGATATCCCGGACACTGTTTTTTGCCTTTGAAGTCTTTATAGCTTCATCATTGCATGATATCAGACATCTGAAAAAGCTGAAAGTTATACTGCAGACTATGTATTTGCTAAATCAACACCAAAATTGGCAGCAATTGGATGAAGGCAACCCTCAAAAGTCCATTTTGAAATAATGTATGATGCAAATTACCACTGAAATGCATGGAAGTGTTACTGAATATGGCTGGTATCAAAACTCGATTGCTTGATTTACCCTCTCTTGTCAATTGCCATTCATTATATTCCATATACTGTGTGTCTCTAAACATTGTAATTCAAGAAAAATATACACATAACTTAATTTCCACCGAACCTGATATTGAAAAAGAGGAAACTGGTGTTCATGTACTATCACATTTAGATTATGCCCAACCAGCAGGCCCGTCACTAGGTTTGAGAGACAGGGGGGGCTTAGCCCCAGAGGAAGAAAATGTGCGCGCATAGCGTGTGCCAAACATTTTTCAGCTCACCTGTTAAGGTTTTGTCTATGAATTCATTATTTTAAGAGCACAGAAATCCTGCTCACTGTCCATTCCACCAACAAACTTTAATACATTGTTTCGGTCATCCGACCTTCTTCATGTTGTATTAAAGTTTGTTGGTGGAATGGGCAGTGTGCAGGATTTCTTTACACTTGAATGACAACCCCACTGGGATAATATCCTACGCACCTGCCCACCTACAGAGGTGTGCAAAAGCATCTTCTTGAACTTTTATTTCAAGAGCACCATACCGATTTTTAAACACTAGTTACAGTGATTTTTTAAATTCACATTTTAATGAACATTCCTTATATGTAAGCTAAACAAAACATTTCAAAATGTTTCAAATGATGAATATTATGTAGCCTACAGAATTAAAATGATTAGATAAAAATGCAGAGAATGCCATAATTTCTAGGAACTTTAAGGAGTTACTAACTGTGCGTCTCCAGGAGAAGCAGTGGTCAGGAAGCGATTTATTCGAACAGGTTCCTTACTTCGAAAACATCCCCGGCAGATATTAGGTCATTTTTACTCCATTAGTAGCTATTTTAATCAGTTCATGTGTGTTTTCAAACTATAATATTTTAAAAAATATTAAAGCTCAACTATAATTTCAAGACAATGTCAAATGGATTTATTACACGGTATTGTGAGTGAAAATTGGTACTTTGGGTCGGAAGATTTCATACGTGTAAGTAATAACACTTTTCTCGAGGTGTTAGTCACAAAGCACAATCCTCAACCTGTTTCCCCCTCCGCATAACATATTGCTGTGCACCCTGCTTTTATTGCTGTGCAGTAGGATATAAGTGGCATTAAACAATAAATAAGCAAACAGGAATTTGTATTCAGATTAACTTCTTCTTAGCCTTCTTGGTGGTTCGTATTCAGTGCTTTACTGAATTTGTTTTTGGAAAAATGTAAAAAAATAAAAAAATAAAAAATGTTTTTTTGCAAAATCGTTGGAGGGGGGGCTAATACTAATGTAGGGGGGGCTAAAGCCCCCCTAAAATAGGCCTTACAACGGCCCTGCCAACCAGCATAGAGTTATTCGTTTATGTCATCAGTACCTACATACTAATTTCTTTAAGGGCTGTCGGGCTGCTTAAGAATGCACCCCCACACCACACCACACCACACCACCACATTTCCCATGAATAAATAAACAGCTCCCCAACCCCAATAGATATGGGGCCCCAATAAATTGCCCAGTGTAAAAATTAGGGAGTAATGGGTTTTCTCATTAATCATTTGAATTCAATGGTACAGCATTATGGCCTGAGGCTACAGGTTGTTGGCCAGTCTTTTGGTCCATGTCTGTAAAGACCTGTACATAGAATCTGTGGGCAGCAGTTGGAACAGCTAATAGGCTACAGGCTACAGGTAACATGATGGTTGAAGTCACGAAGGATGTTCTCCACTTTAGGTGGAAGGATGTTCTCCACTTTAGGTAGAGAGTGCATGGTGTAGATGGTACAGATCTCTGGGAGAGGCGTTCCCTTGATTATCCCTGCAGTGCCTGGAGACTGGAGTGACTGCTGGTCTGCTTCACGGGCGTAGGCAGAAATAATAAAACAGGTGGGCCCAGAAAAAAATGGACGGGCCCAACCCCAAACCGTAGATATTACAATACCGCGTTTGAGTGTATGTCTGGTTTGAAAGCAAATCACTTGTAAGTGAAAAGCAACTGGAAAGGTGAGAATTCAGACGCGACACGTCAGACACAAGTACCCCCATGCGCGCGCTATGGTATTGGTAATCAAGAAGCCTGTAGGAAAACATACTATGCCAAGCATGCTTCGCCAAGATTTTTTTGATTAAAACGCTCTTAAATTGTGAATTTTGAGCATGCTGTAGCGACCAAGGACACTGCAAATAAACTACCAACCAGCTCTTTCATCCGGGATGTTGTCATGCACATTGGCGTGTATAAGTCTCGACCGCGCACCTGGAAATATCTACGGTTATGGCGCATCATTTTATGATATTGTGTCGCCAATTGAAAAGAAAAATACCACACTTCACTCTCACTTAAATTACTTTTAGCAACACGGCAATGCGCACTGCGATTCTCCACTCAGGAAGTGCTCATGACAGCACAAACTTAATTCTGTTACAGGTAGATGTATTAACCACAACAACCATGTAGCCACGGTTTCATTAACGGAGACAAACTGAAACCAATGGAAACCGCGTTTGCCAGCCCTATTCTCGACAAACCAAAACGTATGCATTTGATGGATACACACGAGGTGCCTTCCTCAGCTACCTTAGCAGGTAGCTGTAGCCTTGAGCCAGGAGCAGATGTCGTCAGGTGGTGTCCAACCATCACGGGGTGTTTCGGCCCTGAACCACAACACCCTAGGTTGGTGGGCCGACAGTGAGTGGCCAGCTCACTGCCCATCTGCCCCTGGCTTCCAGCTTTCCTCCTCTCTCTTACTCCAAATCCAGCATGAGGCACGTTCCGCCTCCTCCCCCATCCGACGAGCTGCCTGCTTCTTACTGTGCTCATCCATGCCTATGGCAGACAGGAAACTCCACGCAGACCTTGCTGGAAAGCCCCTGCACCCTATCTCCACGGGGAAGACCCATGCCTGCCAGCCTCTGTCTCGGCAGTCTTGGGCCAGCTGTTGGTATTTTGCAGCCTTCCTTTCATGGGCCTCCTCGCACCCCTCCTCCCATGGTACTGTCAATTCAACCAGGATTATCTTCTGGTCCTTGGATGACCACAGCACTATGTCCGGGAGGAGGGAAGTTTGCACCACCTCAGGGAACTGCAGCCTCCTCCCCACATCCACCCTCATCTCCCAGGAGCTCGCTGCCTGGAGAATGCTGGTTCTTTTCCTTTTGGTGGTCTGTGAAGGTCCAGTTCCCTCCTTGACGAAGGTGATGGCTCTCCGTGCGGTTGTGTTGGCTGGTCTCTTCTTGACCCTCTCCCGCTCTATGGTGTCGGCCAGTGAGAGGAGCACTTTGTCGTGGCGCCATCTATACCGCCCCTGGGTTAAGGATGTTTTGCACCCAGACAGTATATGGGCCAAGGTCCCCCTCTTGCCGCACAGCTTACAAAGCGGATCCTCTCTTAGACTCCATGTGTGCAGATGTACTGGGGAGGGGAGGGTGTCGTAAACATACCGTAAGAGGAAGGAGATGTGATAGGGCTCCAGGCGCCACAGCTCCCTCCATGGGACTTTGCGCCTGGGCAAGTCCCATTTTGTCCAGGCCCCCTGGGAACCTTGCTGCACTGCTCTTGCTACTCGCTTCTCCTCCTCTCTGCTCCTCACTTCCGTTTGCACTGTGCCTCTCCTGGTTCTTGTGCTTGCACCTCCCCAGGTTTGGAATTGTGCAGAGCCAAGGCCTTGTCGGTGGATGCACTGGTTGCCCACTATGTCCCGCAACTTCAAGGAGCTGACTGCCTGATCCACCGCTACGTTGGCAGCCCACTTGCGTCCAGACCTGGTTGTCATGCCAGCTTGACTGATGAGGTCATCGTTGGAGTCCCTCAGACTTAGGACAACTCTGCATTTCGCCACCTTGTACTCCTCAACTACTGACGACAGGGGGAGTTGCAGTTGACCAGACCTGATGTAAAGGCCCACTGATGAGAAGCTTGGGGGAATGCCCAGCCACCTCCGCAGGTGCTTGTTGGCTCTCCTCTCAATGAGCTCAATGGTGGTCATGGGAAACTCGTAGACTGTGAGTAGCCAAAGGAGCCTAGGCTAGAGGCCGTGTTGGTACAGCCAGGTCATAAACTTGCCCGGGAGTAAAGATTTCTCAATCTTCTTCAGCCACTCTACAGTCTGCTTCACCGCCTCAGCTACGTTGGCACCATCCGTTAGGGACGCATTAAACCACTTTCCCAGGCATTTTACCGGGTTACCCTCGATTGGTGGGATGACCTCACCCTGGACCTGGAGACTAAACTTGCCGGTGACTCTACCCTTCTTGATGACCATGCTCCTGGACTTCCTGGCCTTGAACAGCATCCCTGCCCAGGAGGCAACGCTGCCCAATGTATCCAGCACCCATCTTGCTTGGACGTGCGTCACAGTGGTCACTGTGATGTCGTCCGTAAATGCACGCAGTACTGGCTGCACAACACCGGATTCCAATTTAGGGCCCCGGGTTATGCCTTCCGCAGCAGTTAGTAGTATGTTCATGCCCATAATGAACAAGATGGGGGAGATGGTGCACCCTGTTGGAATCCCCTTTTGGAGGTCCAGCCAGTTGGTGGTAAAGAGTGCCGATGTAAATCTGAGTCGAAACCCTGCAAGGTAGTTGGTAATTAAGTCTCGGATTGCCACAGGGATGTAATAATGGTCAAGTCCTTCCTGGATGAGATCATGTGGAATTGACCCATACGCATTGGCTAGGTCTAGCCAGACGACTGTTAGGTCGCTTTTTTTTTTCGTTTCGCCTCTTGGATCAGTTGGGTAATCATCGAGGTGTGTTCCAGACAGCCCGAAAAGCCTGGGATTCCACCTTTTTGAATGGAAGGGTTGATATAGTGGTTCTGCATCATGTAGGTGGTGATTCTTCGTGCCAGAACAGAGAAAAAGATCTTACACTCTACGTTCAGAAGAGAGATTGTCCTGAACTGGGAGATTGTGGATGACCCCTCCTCTTTCGGCACAAAGCATCCCTCAGCCAACTTCCAGCTTGGTGGAATTGTCCCCTTGGCCCAGATCTTCCTCATGGTTTTCCATAGCCTCTTGAGAAGCTTGGAACATTTGTTGTATACCTTGTATGGTATACCACTTGGGCCAGGGGCAGCTGATGATTTAGCCTTGTGGACGACGTCCCGAACTTCTTGCCAGGTGGGTTCCTTCCCATTCAGCTCAGTTGTCGGTTTCTCAGGCCTAGAGATATTGCGGTTGACCCCCAGACCCCGACTCCTGTTAGGGTTGCTGTGAGCTTCAGCAAGGAACTCTTCGACCTCCATTTTTGAGCTGGAGAGTGAGCCAGATTTTTGTTGGCCTAGAAGAGCCTTTGTGAAGCTGTATGGGTCCTTTACAAACTGAGATCTTCTCTTTTCTCTCTTCCGTCACTGCCTCCTGATGTTCTCTGCTCTTCTGACCCTGCACAGTTGTTCCCGGATCTTACTTGTAAGGTCTTTGATACCTTCCTTCTCAGTCGGTGAGCTCGTCTTGAACCGCTTGTTGAGGGCCTTTATCTCGCTCCTTAGGCGACGGATCTCCCTCTCCCTCCTGTTTGGCTGCTGCTGTAGTTGGCGCTGGCCTTTCTGCACCATAGTGCCAAACCGCTCCTTGGCGAGGTTGTACACTATGGTTGTCAGTGCATCAATCTTCCTATGAGCTGAGCCTGATGCAGTTGCTTCCAGGATGCCATCGAGGTTGTCGTCCAGCTGCATCCAAGTATTGCTGTCTGCCATCTTTGGCCATTTAATCCTCTCTCTCCTTGCTAATTGGATTGGGGTGGTTGGAGGGGGGTTCACATGAGTTGGTCCCTGATGCTGGGGCAGTTCAGTTGCGGAGAGATCTTCAGCACTGTGGGGTGCTTCCTGGCTGGAGTTCTCCAACGTCTGACCAGACTCTGGGTCTGTGCGCTGCTCCTGAGCTGCTGATGTTCTGCACTTGGACCTACTCTGGTGTTGCTTTAGTCCTCTGGTGCTTTTGCAGATCTTACCGCAATGGCACCTAACAGTGTATTCCACTCCAGTCAGTGTAGATTGCTTGAGCTTTCTCGTAGTCATGTTCCTTGTCCTGGCCGATACCGGGGTGTCCGTCCCGTTGAGTCTCTCTTCCGCCCACCCCTCTCGGGAGACTCTGGGGGTGTTGCGCATACCTTATTCAAATAAGGTATCCAAAGTTTAATGATGAATACATCTCAGCCAACTGCACAGCCGTAAGTGTCATGCACAGACTCAACATCGCAAGCAGCAACAGAACGCTTAGCAGCTAGGCTACTACTAGTCATATGAAAGTCCAACATGAAAACAGCTAGACTACTTCGGCGGCCAAAGATATGACATTGAAACAAGACATGGCGGCTCGGCTGCAAAATCAAATGGAACGGGCACCAACATGATGGGCTGTTACAATACAAAATTAACAGTTAGGCATATGCCCATACGAAAAAAGTAATGAATGGTCTTACTTTTGATGATTCCTTTATGCATGCTAACAGGAGGCGAGTTTTTGTTGTTGTTGTTGAACTCGCGTTCGCGTCATGATATTCCAAGCAGTCGGCCAGTTCTCTTATTTCAAGGAAGAGCACAGAGTGTGTTCAGTCTGAGTCAACATGTTCTGGTAGACGCTTGTTTCCGATTAATGGTAGAAAACAGCCATACATTAGGGCCATCATGTTCTATCAAGCTTAGCTCTGGCATGCCTATCGCCTTGGCATGCAATTGCTGTAGACTGAACTGGGGCGCGCTACTGAGGGTGAAGGCGATTCCGTAACGTTATCCGTATTCCGTATCATAGTTTGACATATCCGATTGAGAAGAACAATGTTCTGCAAATCATGCTGACGCCCACGAAACTTTTTGTTTACAAAACAGATTCCTGGACCTTCCGCTAACACTAGCCCAGTGAGTTGGGTACCACAGAGACGTTGTACAAGGGGAGGGGCACGTTGGATCATGTAGCCTAATTACAATCTGATTGGAGTTTCAACACATAGCGTAAGCATTACGCAATATTATTAAAATATTCTCTGAAATTGAAATAGTGGAAATCATAGAAGATGAACTAGATTTATCTTTACAAAATTATTAATTATCGGTCAGTGCTACAGTTCTATGAGGCAACTCTTGAGACTTCTCTTCTCATTAGATGGGACGGGCCTGGATGTCAAGTGGGCGGGCCCAGGCCCACCCAGGCCCGCCCATGTCTACGCGCCTGGTCTGCTTTAGAGGAGCTTGAGTGCAACACCAGGAACTCATATGTTGATGCGGATGGTGCAGATGTAAAAGTTCACCAGCCGTTGTTGGAGCCAATGTTGGGCCTCTCCATCTGCTGAGGCAATGTCAGGGCCCCAGGATAGGTCCTTTGCCATGGTCACCCCCAGGAATTTGAAATTGTCAACCCTCTCTGTTGATTGTTGTTGATACCGCCTCTGAACAAATGGAGAGGGATCTGAATGCGTGTTCAGATCCATTTACACATCATCATCTCAAGGATGTGTTTATGTAGCCTGGGCAAAAGCCGACTCTTGACTCTGTCAAACAGTCTGGCAAAAGCTAAGAGGAATCCGTCATGGAGGGTGGGAGGTAGTCTGAGCTTACTCTGCCATTTAAATTAATTGGAGTTCCGAATTCAAACTAAAACTCAACTCTGAAACTAAATTTATTAGCATGACTGTTAGGATACTGTAGTGTCGCAAAAGCATACAAATAACAAAACAAAAGTGTGAATAGTGTTACCTTAACCAATCAGTAACAGACTTTGTGGGTGAGTTCTGTGTCACCACTCTCAACTGTTTGCTGATTGGCCAAACCAGCGAACCAAGCTTGGAGATGTTTCGCGGAGCCAAAATCTTTGGAGTACATAGGATGGCGTCGCCAGGCTAGTGTTGATGGGCCTGAACTTAGTATAGATATCATTCAGAATGTAAAACAGTTACTTGGCTGTTGCAATGGATGCTGGCCACAACATAATAGATACAGTAGAGTATGGCATAATGAATTGTTGCCAACAACCAGATGTTGTCTCTGTACTTACATATTCAGTGTTCTTGCTTTCAAGTCAAAGTCAACAGTGGCTCCTGTACCTCCTCCCAAAGAGCAGAAAGCTGAATGGATTGTGCGCAAAGTGACTTTCACCTCTCACAATTGTGCTTTACAGGTAAAAGGATGATAAATGTCTTATTGAGAGAGAAGTAATGCACCAATGATCTGGAGGTTGCATTCACTATTCCAGTGGTTCTCAAACTTTTTCCACCATTCCCCCCTTCAGAGGGTCTGAATGCTTCCGAGCCCCCCCAAGCAACAGCAGTACTCGCGCAGACTGATTTTGCGATCACTGCGCAGAATCAAAGGAAACGTGACTGGTGAGATTAAACAAAGAGGGACTGCAGTCGAATGCAGATGTGTGTTCATTTCCTATGCTATTCAAATTCATGACAATTAATAATATAATGTTGGTGAGACAGGAAATCATTTCCTTGGGGGAAAAAAACCCAAAATCAGATGTCACACGCCCCCCCTGAGATGCCTCCGCGCCCCCCCAGGGGGGCTTACGCCCCACTTTGAGAAACACGGCACTATTCATTGCATGGTTCTCCTGTTGTGGTCAGCATCCGCTCCACAGTGACTTTTATACCAGACATTCTTGTTCGCTAACGTGCCCGGGAGCATCGCGAGTCCGAGAGGTGCGTGGGCTGTTAAGTTGCTCCCTTTCACACTGCACACTCAGCGGTCGCGTTCTATCCGGGTGCAGCAGCGTTCATTTTCAATGGGAGACCGCTCATTGGACGTGGATGTCCGCGCAGGAAAATAGACTCGAGTTCTATTTTCAAGGAACATCGCGGACATGTACGGTGTCCTGTTCGCGGGCCCGGACATGCACCGCGCTCCTGTGTGCAAAGCATGATTTGTTCTCATGTACTCTAAATGTTTCGAACTGAAACCAGATACGTCCGGACACGTTAAGTGGACCTTTCGCGCTTGCAGTGTGCATGCACCGTGATGCAACTGAAAAGGATGTTCTCTGTTGTTCCTCTGTAAAATGTGGTCATGAAGCATTTACCCATTTCAGTTTGGGCAAGAATTAGAGGTGCTGCCAAAGAATCATCAAGTAGAGTAAGATAAATCCAGCCCATACTTTTCCCGGATCCATGTGACATCACTTGAATGCCCCTTCTGTTAGGAGACCTTTGGAGACTGCAGCCTGAGACTTTGTTGATTGCAGCCCTCATTTTAGTGTTACCTGTCCTTGGGATTTGTACCTTCGTACAGTATAGTTCACACAGTAGGTTTGTGCTTGTGATGGCCTCACAGCAATCCATCCCACTTCTGACACCATTTGTGACGAAGGGGAATAGAATTGCCCATGGCTTCTCTCACAAGCCAGTGTGGGGTCCCCATGTGCTTTTGAACATGAAGAGCTGGGACCATTACCGTGAGAGCGGGCAACCACAACCCCTGTGGTGGTCACCAGTGGTGTAGTCTACGTAGAACGCATGTATACGGAGTATACCCACTTCTAAATTTTAGGGGCTTCAGTATACCCACTTAAAATTGATTGATCCATTATTTAGAATAGCATAAATATATACAGTATACCCACTTCCAAAAATGCTCGAATATACAGCATACCCACTTCAAGAAAGTAGACTACACCGCTGGTGGTCACTCCATCACAATTCTCCAGTGAAATGAATGGGAATAGGACTCCTTCCCTTTCTACAGTTATTGTAATACCACATGATTTGGACACCTTATTTGTCTCTTCTGCTTGTATAGGGAGCAAAAATCATCAATTTATTTTATCAATTATGTAACAGAGAAACAGAAAAGTAATGCACACTGAGGTGTTAATGCAGCCACAACCCAAAGTGGAGCATTGTTTTTCTCCTCTCTGAACGCTGTGAAGTCATTTACTATAGTGTAATAATAATGTAATGTATAGATGCATGTCGAGTCAATGCGTTGCAGGAATTTGAGTATATTTATAACACCTTATAATACCAATCCTATAATGCCAATCCTTCCCTGACTCTCTCACATACATGTATCAGTATCAAAAAACATTAGCAGTGTATGTTAATAATTAAGTCATGGGAAATAATAAAGAGATCATGGTTAACAAATGTTTTACAAAGGGTTATCTAAGGTTTCAATCATGCTTAACAAATGCATAACTAATGCTTAACAAGGAGTCTGTGCTATAAAGTGTTACTGAATTTGCTTATACGTATCTCATGGCACAATTTGAAAAAACCCCTCAGTTTTACCTGATGATGGTCTTGGACCAAAACGTTGTGTATTCAAGAAAACAGCTAAATGGTCAGTGTTTCCTACTCAATTTTTCAAATTGTCTGATGAGTGACCCATGGGTTATCTCCAACGCACCTGCCAGATGAGGCGTGCGGGGAAGAAAAAGTTTAAAGGGACACTGTGCAGGAAATGGTCAAAAAAGGTACTGCAACCATGCTGCTTATTGAAATTGGGCTGCCTACTGCCAAATTTGATCTTTACATGAAAGTTTACTAAGTATCAAACAAATATTTTCTAGTATGGTCCAAGTACAGTCATTTTTGCAGCTAAAAATGGCTATTTTTGGAAATTCAAAATGGCGGACCATGGAGAAGATCCCCCTTTTCATGTATGAAAAGTGCAATTTTTCCAGTCATAATGAATACTTAGAATTTGATGGTGGTGGTAAGTATTCATGAAAAAGGTAACATTAGTGAATGGGCAGCATGACTTCTGGAAATAAATAAACTAAAAATCTCACACAGTGTCCTTTTAACACATTCATAGTGCCTACAGTATGGAATAACATTCCACACCAGGCCTGGACTGGGGCCAGCGATAGAGGCCCAGACACAGCCCCCCTCTCTCTAAGAAAATACAAAAAACCCTACCCTACCGATCGTACCCCACCACAAAATGCCCTGTATGTCTGATACCCTGTATGCAGTCCAGGTCTGTCCCACACCAAACACTGTAAAATATCTCTTTCATTCAATAGTTACATCTGCGATAAGTAAACTCCGAAATATGCCAGGTTCAACCATATGTCCATATTGCTGCATACTGTATGGTACTTCTACTTTCCCCTTTGTTGCTGCTGTGCTGTCCTGCATCATCTACCGTACATCTGTCAACTGATTACTTGCACACGTTATTTTTTGTGCTGCTAAGCTGTTGTGAGAGTCCTGTGTCCATTGACTTGGGCACCCCAAGAAATCTAATGACTGTTAATTCCATTTTTCTTTGTATTCATTTCTTCTTAATGTTGTTGCTGTTGTAACTAACTACACAACCTTTCTACTCCCGAATCCTTGTGAGGAGCCTACTACACCAATTACACATTGTGTATATTTAGTCTTGGTGTGTTTCAATCATGGCAACCTTAATCCGCATTTAAGTCAACATCGCAAGTCCAAACATAACCTAGTTTTCTTTAACTGCCTTAGTGTACGGTAATATAAGGGTGGAGTTGTCGCCTACCCCTGTTGTGGCGCTTAGCAACAAACAACACCAATAGACTGTGCAAACACAATAGACTGGATTCTGCCCAGCCAGTGGGTCTGTGTATCCTATGATGCCAGCCTGGTTCCTATCTCAGATCGAGCATGCTGACAAATTGCTGTAAGGGAGGGAAAGGTTTACATAAGCATTGCACAAGCATTGCATGAGAATTGCAGGAAAAGAGTGAAAGGGCATTTAAAACCCATTAAACCTAAGGTAAACCAATGATAAAAGTCACAGGATGAAAACAAACGAACAGCTCAACAAAACACAAAACAAAGCAGGATAATCCAAGTTGTAAATCCTATAAAGCAGCTTCATCTTTGTGGTTGTGAGTATGATTTTGGGAGGGGTGGACTCGTTGCATTTTGGGGTCTTTAAATAATCATATTCTAACTTTAGATGTTGACTAGACAATGGGTAAAATATGTGTGAATATGGGTGCAGAATAGATATTTGTTGGTTGGCCCAGTTTTGCATCCCTGTTTGTAACCTTGCATGAGAAAAGTATTTTACATTGTGGATGATCTTTGCCTGAGTACACTTACTGTACATGTGCAAGACTTGTACGTACATGCTCATCAGGCGTTGTTATTTGCTGCAAGGAATATAAAAGATTCCACGCTATCTGTTTGCAGAATATGGTTTGCTTTACGTGCACATTAAATTATAAACCTTTTGGAGCCCAAATTCAAGATATGTAATTATAGTTGTATATTTTCAAAATGTTTGCTGCCCATTCACAAATTAGATTTTTTTTTACATTAATATTTACTATGTAACATGTTAATATTTACTCGTCTGGCTAAAATGTAGTAAGTTTAGTAAGTTTTGCAGCCAAAGATGTTCATAACGGATAATTACTGTACATACTTTTCCTTTAAATAGGTTTAATTTCTGACACCCAGTCAGAGGAGGCTCAATGAGAGTGTGGCAGTCTGACACGTTGCGTTTGGCTAAAAGTATGCCATCCAGCTGGGTGTCACTGAATAAACAATCCTCCTTCTATGCAAACGCAATTGCAGTCCAAACACTCTGTATGCCTCAGAGAAAGTTTGGAGGAGGAACATGTCCACAAGGGGTGCTAATATGCCATTTATTCACTCGAGCCAGCATCCTGTTCTCCCTAATCCTTGACCCTAACACGTACTGTTGACCCTAACCATGCAATATCATTAAGCAACCGTCAGGACTATCATACCCACAATTTAGATAGAGTCTACTACAGACTGCCCATCATCATATCATGTAGCAGGGGGTTGTGTGAGGGCCTGGTCTGTGTCAATGATGCCCAGACCTTCCAACATCAAATAATTGATCCCCACTATTACACACGGAACACCCCCCACCCCATTAGAAATGCACGGTACTATTTATTCTTCTCTACTGTAGTCTTCTCTAATGTAATGGCTCATGGTAACACAATCCTACTTGGTGCTGTGGTAACATGACAAGAAACTCTGTTGTTGGTTCTCAAAAAATGGACGACAGAGAAATTATGTCCCAGTGGTCCAGATCCCCTGATAGGCAGGACCTAGGCCTACACTCCCCGACCACAAAGCACTCACCTTCAAGGGAGCGCTGTGGCGCAGCGCGCTAAGCCCCCCACATTAGGGTTAGCATGCCCACAGGGACCCCGGTTCGAGTCCAACCGGGGTCATTTCCCGGCCCTCCCCCATCTCTCTCTCCCAATCATTTCCTGTCTGTTCTCCACTGTCCTGTAATAATAAAAGGCTGGAAGGCCCCAAAAAATACTTAAAAAAAACACTCACCTACGATACCACTCGTGCACAAACCAGCAGTGAATATCACAACAAAAGTGAGGTAACTAACCTGACTCACCAACCGAGCTCACCAAAAAAATGTGAAATGTCCAGTTTCATTCAAGAAAAGAAATAGTAGAATGCTCAAAAGCAAATGTGTTCAAATATAACCAAACCTAATGTATAATCTGGGTTGTTTGTTCTAGATGCATGACTTTTACTTATTTTACAAAACACTAATGAACATACAACGTTTAGAATTCCTCTACTTCCTGTAGAAGACCAGCAACAAATTGGGTGGATTCCTATATGTGGAGTCCTGTCCTCACTTGCCTGCTTGTGACCTTGTGACAATGTCACTGACGACAGAAAATGAATTCAATGTCTTGCGAAAGTGCAATTCTACTATCATTTTCTCGTTTGCTATCGAGATGGTGAATGAAGAACAGTCCCCCAAAAGTTGTTGTGGTTAGGCTGACAGCGGAGAGACTATTGTTTTCTCCACAGGGCTGGGCGTCAACAAAACGTGAGGCCACAAGCACAAGTGGAAAACGGGAGTCCGCATATTGGAATGCACTCATTGCTTATCCAGTCTGGGGATTTAGCCAGAGTGCCGCCAAAGATTGTTGACTCATTCCTGACTCATTCTAGGTTCACAGTGACGTCTATGATGGGCATGTCGCCATGACTGTGGAAGGCAACATTACGTTAATCACTATGCAACAACATAAAACTATAGCCAATTCACTACCACAGTACTAGCCTACAGTAAAACCCATTTTCACATTTGGTTCCAAACACGAACATTTATTTAACCGTGTGTCTTATGTCATTGCATTCTCATGCTATGTCATATACAAGTGCTGTTATACATGAATGTTTACTTAAACATGTATGCTATCACATGTATAGTCACAGCTGGACTCCCATCATTCAGGACAGCGTGGGGAATGCAGTGGACGGCTATGGAACAACCCTGGCAATGCGGAAGGGATTTGGGCTAAAGGAGTTCCTCTGTATGGCCATGTTTCCGTGGAAACAGGGGGCCAAAACAGAGATGGTTGCTTGTTAGATACCATCTCTTGCCAAAACCAATGTAAACAGGAGAACAAAAATCCACATTTAAAAATATCCTGCTACCTGGAAACAGATCCTTAGTGTGTGCATACAGTAGATATTGTGGCTACATGTCCTGGCTTTACCTGATTGTCTGACTGGCAGTGACGCACTGACTGGCACTCATCACAGCAGTGCAGCGCCGGAGATGGAAGACTGTTTTGAATGGTTTGTCCCGGAGATTTTTTCCCCTGCATACTGACTGAAGGATGCCATTGCCAACCCAAGAAAAAGGGTTGATTGAGTTCCAAATGTCCAGGGTTATTTTTCTTTTTCAGAAGTGGCAACCCTGGCTGCAGGCTTTTACGACTTTCCAAGAGGGTCTTCATGAGTCTGACAAATTGGGCCTGTGAAACCAGTCGGTAGAGTGTTGGTAATAATGCACCTGATGGCACGAGTGAAGTGACTTTGGGAGACATTCAAAAATGGCTATTGCAACACAGAATCTGTGATTCATGAATCGGGCATTTTGACATGTTATACAGGTTCGAATTTGATAGTTAGTCATACTGTACCAATAGGCCTACTGCCAAGTGCATAGCCATTCCATTTTCCTCCATATCCGTTCTTATAGTATAGGCCAGGGCCGGGGAGCCTATCAAGGGCCGCTTATAGCCCTTGAGGCTGTCTTATCCGGCAGCTAATATAATTTTAATATTATGCAGTTTCACATGAAATATGACATGTTTTAGGTAAAGGAATCTTACAAATTACATGTGCAATATAATTAAGTTATATATCCAGGAGACCTAGAGAAGGTGGGGTCTGACGTAAAGGTGGCCACCTTCAATATAGGTTTAAAGTGCAGGGGAATCCTGGTTTGTGTTCATAGTACGGCCCTTGGAGGACTTTATAAAGTTTAAAGTGTCCCTCGAATGAAACCGGTTCCCCATGCCTGGTAAAGGCACTTGAGAGAGGTCAACAAACATGTCCTTCTTGTGTCCTTGAGGTGTATGTAATCAGAGACGTTAAAGAATCTTTGATGTAATCCCACAGCTGTTTGCACCAGTGCTTTGGCAGTGTGGGGCCATCATGACAATAATGTCCTGTCATCCTGCCATCGGAAAGTTCCCCTCAAGTTGCGTTGAATTGACTGTACAGGTCCTTTATCCTCTCCAGCCAGTGTTTCAGAGTGCAAAGTTTCTTGTCCCTTTTCTTCTGCGATTCACATTCACTCTCTTTTTGCCTTGTGTCTCGTTTAACCTTCTAACACACACACACATACACACACACACACACACACACACACAAAGGTAAGTAAACTGTGCATTTGAACAACAGCCAGTAGAGATAGACATAAACCATGCTAATCTAACATTCTAATACAATGAAGTACATTACATTTAGTAGACGCTTTACGTATACGTTAGGGCTGTAACGATACACTCAACTCACAATTCGGTTCGTATCACGATTTTTGACCTACGGTTCGATACACCCCACGATTTCTGAAATGTATCTCCACTGAAGTTTGGAAACACTATCACATCAAATCATAAGGTTGTTTTCTTGAGTAATGGGTAATAAAACTATGAAAGGGCGTATCACGATACTGCCTCCTTGTATCACGATACAGTATCGCTACTCTGTGTATCACGATTTCTCGGTTCGATACAATATCCTTACAGCCCTGGTATACGTATGTGTGATTTGGCGTACCTTTGTTTTACATTTACAGCAAAGGGACGCTTGGATATCGACACTCAACTTCTGCAGTCTCGTGGGTTCTGGTGGGTTCTGTAGTGTCATGGGTTTTTGTGTGCTCTGCAGTCTCGTGGGTTCTCCAAAACAAAAATCTTTATTTGAATGTCTGCAAATCACTGCGCACACGGCTCCCACCATTGCCTCTGTCGGAAAAGTCTCCCGAAACTCCTGAGGCTGAGGTTCAAACATGCAGATCACAGGTATACAGTTCAGTAACCGTTGACATCAAATTGTCTCTTTTTGAAAATAGGACAGAAAAGAAATAAACAGTTGTACATACACTTCTTTTCTTCTCTGTGCAGGTTGCATTGATGTCTTTGGTAACATCCAAGTGCTAAAAAAAAAAAAAAAAAAAGTAGTAGTAAGTCTTTTCAGTGACAGCTTTCCACTGGTGGAGTGGTGCGCATTACGAGGCTACTCAAGCACAACATAAAAGATGTTTCCAAGACCAACATACAGGTACATTAGGACATTTTTGTTTACTTACTATTGCCTGCAGGAGTGGCATGATTGCATGTTGGTAATCCATTGTAATCTCGCTTTTGTTCTTTGGGCCTTCACAGCAGAATCCAAGAGGTAGTAAAATAAGTGACCATGCCAGAGCATACAGACACTGAGGATAAAACACACACAGGAACACATTTCTAGGTAACACTGCCAACAGTACAAGACATACAACCCTATCTCTTTTAGGGCTGGGACAATTAATTGACTAATCGTGACTAATCGACTATAAAAATTAGTCAACAAGAATTTTCATAGTCGACTAATGGTTTCATTTAATTCAATGTTTTTTTTACTTACTTTACTAATGCTTTATTACTTTATTGAAACCTAAAATTGCCCAGCACGTATGAATTGGACGTTGTATCTCGGAGTAAATAAGCTACTATCATGATTTAAAGCTCACTGTGAGCTCAGGGACCTACTTTTAACGGTTTCTTTCTTTTCTTTCTTTTTTCCCCAATCCTTGAAGATTTAAGTGCTAGAGTACTTGAAAAATTAATCGTTTAACTAATCGACTATTCGAAAAAAATAGTTGATAGATTAATCGGGAGAAAAATAATCGTTTAGGACAGCCCTAATCTCTTTATATCCCTAGACATACCTCCCTATAGCACTATCCTCTAGATTTCCCAGTGGTCTGGTAATAGCATAGTAGGCGTGAAAGCCCACTCGGGAAACTCCAACTCCCATTATTGTTGTGACACAGCACTCCACAGCACACAGTGCTCACTGCACACATCAAAATAGCATTTATGTCTTATCCGTGCACATGGGCTGCCCCCAATGGTGCCCCCAAAGGGAGCAGTGCGGCGGGACGGTACCATGCTCAGGGTATCTCAATCATGGAGGATAGGGCAGGAGGATAGGGAGAGAGCACTGGTTAATTACTCCCCCCACCAATTTGGCGGGTTGGGATAAACCAGCAACCTTTGGGCTACAAGTCTGACGCCCTAACCGCTTGCCCATAACTGCCCTTAGGCCTGGCCTACTTATAAATTCAGGGCACCCTGATATTCTGACATGCTTCCAATGTCTTACAATATGTGTAGGCCTAATAAAGTACCATAGTCTGTGCATACAGTCAATAATAATAATGCTATTTCATGATATATTTAAAAATAAAAACTTTAGAACATTTACAGTACATGGTAATTTGTGATAATTGTTGCGTAATCTCAGAGACAGTGTTTAAATCTACACATTAATATCTGAAAGCTACAGAAGCTACGAGACTAGGGTCATCTCTCTCGACCTTCAAGAAGCACTTAAAGGCTCTCCTCTTTTGTGACTATTTATTGCACTGATGTCTGAGCTACCCAGGGTAGACGCTAAGGCATGTTGTGTGTTGGGTATGTGGCCATGCGTGAATGTGTTTATAGGCTCTCTGCTAATGTACTAGAAAAAACAAACTAACCCCTCTATGCATTTGTACCTATCTATTGCTCTGTTTATTCCCTCTGCACTTAATATCTGAAAGGGTTGTATGCTGGGATTAGGCTATATCCCTCGGTTGTAAGTGGTTTTGTACAAAACCGTCGGCCAAATGTAATGTAATAATGTAAAAATGCAATGTAACAATGAAGACACTAATAGGATACTGCAGTGCAGATTGATGTACAGCCTTGGTCTCCAAACAAAGGCCCGCTGGCCAAATCCCGCCCAGGCGTGGCAAACATTTGGCCCGCCATGAGGTCAGAAGAAATGAAAACATCAACGTGTGTGATTTTCGATCACTAAAACTTCAGTGGGTCATATTTCTCCAAAGCATTCACAAAGATCTTGTGCTAACAGTCTCGTCATTACAGACATTGACAAGAAGGGGAAATGGAACAGCGAAAGTCTGTTCTCTGTCCAGACATTTAACTTGTTTCTAATTAGGTTGGGGCAATGGTTTGGCCCGAAGCCTCACTTGCTCTACATAATTTGGCCCTTGGATAAAATTAATTGGAGACCACTGAGGTACAGTAGCAAGAATGGCTTTCACTAAGAATGCAAGTTCCAGTTAAAGCCACAGTGGGGCGACATTGCATATTTTAACAATAAACAAAAAAACGCGTAGCCTACTGTGTCGTTCAGGCTTAAAACACATTGAAAGAGTTGTAGGCTACCGTAGGCATAGGCCTACCTACAGATTTTACATTATTTTCTTAGTAGGGGTATTTTAATGGATATTAAAACACGAGAGGTTTTGTGAAGGTACAAATGAGGTTTGGGAGATAGGTTCACAATCGATCATGACAATGTCACGAAACTATTCTACCATCTTAACATTTTTTAAGTCCCTATTCAATACCTAGGCCTACAGCCTGGAAAATGCCACTTTCAGCAGCAGCATCAGGTGATTTTTATTATTATTATAAGGCTATTTAAATGTAGCCTATGTATTTATTTATTGTCCCTGGGCGCGGAAACCCTGTAGGGCTATTCTTTTCAAGTCGTTGGACTCACTGTCATCCATTCACCATGAGAACAATTTAATTGTGCATTCAAACAGCCGGAGTTTTACTCTTCCCTAAGTAGCTGGGCAATGTGTTATTGCCAAGCGCAACAAAGGTAATTTTCCAAAAGGACACTACCCGCTACCTAAATATTTGTGTGAATTCGCATTCACTTTCCAAATGAGCTCACTCCCTATTGATGAACCCGGTTTCATTTTGACGCAAATAAGCTAAACAGCCCTGGAAAGTCCCGCCGGAGAGCCTATTTAACCAAGCGCCACATCAGTTGACTCAGACACCGTAGACTGCAGTGACAGCAACCTGTCCTGGTCAAGCCTTCACGTGAGGTGAGTTTTAAAACTTATCATGCTGGAAAATGTATTGGCTCAGACGATGAATTAGTTTTTTGTATCTAAAGTACCTAGGCCTTCCATATAACCTGTCCGATATGCAGTGCGTCTTTTAAAAACGTTTTAGTCACAAACTGCATAATCTTACCTGATGAGGCTACTTACCATTGGTCATGTCCGATTCACAGTGCATGTAATGGAGAATCACAGCCATGGCTGGCTGTCGGTAAAAAGCCCATATCGTCAGGTGAAACAGGGTTTCAAAGAATACCTGAGAAGTATATCCAAAGAATACCCGCAAAGATAGTCATGTGGCTATGTTGGCTAGAGTTAAGCCTGCTGGATCAGTCGCCTCCGTCAGTTTAGTTTCACTTTGAAGTGACACATGTTTCTTCGTTTGAATGTCAGAGGGAAAAGTAACACTGGAAATACCGTCATACTAGTCTAAGGGTCTATTTTTTTCTCTCCGGGGAATGGGTGGGCACTGGGCAGTAACATTTTTGGGCTGTAATATTCTTTTATAGGCTAGGCTACTTTAGGAAAGGGTCTCTAGACACAGGTTTATGAAAATCAGACAAATTCAATGGCTTTTATTTTGAGCAGTCTGGAAGAAAGTGACATATGCCAAAAATGAAAGACTACTCTCCTCGTCCTGGCTCTTTCAGACAATTTGAGCCAGGATACTTTCGACATTATTAAACCAAGGGTTGTGTTGTTGTTGTTGTTGTTGTTGTTGTTGTTGTTGTTGTTGTTGTTGGTGGTGGTGGTGGTGGTGTGTGTGTGTGTGTGAGAGAGAGAGAGAGAGAGAGGGGGGGGGGCAGTTTTGAAAACGTTTTAACCAATAATTTTATCCCAAGAAATACAGTAGGCCATATATTTTTGTAGGAAGGTCACCTTTGTAAGTCACAAAGCATCATTACAGAGACATCCCTTTCTCAGATGCATAGGCTGTAAAAATGAATCATAATCAGGGGATGAAGAAAAAATTGAAGCATTTGTTGTCAGCGCTTTGAGTGAAAAAAGACTCAAGACAAATGTAAGACACGTTTTCTTAAGCTAATTAAGCGGGCTTGCGGAGCAAGGACCATGCAGAGCATGGCCCTTGCAGAGCAAGGCCCGATTATAGTAATCTCTAAGTCCTGTTTCTTATTATTGGTCTTGTGCAGGGCAGCAGTAAAATAGAAAATGGATCTCCTCCTAGGCCTTTCGAGATAGAGACACCGTTCAAACACTAAAACGACCGGCTCGGCTTGGAGATCGCGTATAGTTATAGGCTTCTCCGTGTCTCTTGTCGTTTTCCCGTTTTTGGCGATTTTGTTAAAGCCTGGGTCCCCATTGGAAACAGTGGTGGAACCTCCATGAACCAAGGTTCCGCCACTCTAGAGATTAGAGTGTAGGAGGCTTTTTCGGTCATAAAACATCAACACTTTCACCTAGAAGTTTAGTTGACGCGTTGTTAGCGAGCTCTATGGGATGTCTCCAAAATGTGAAAGTTTCATCTCCCAACTCCCAATACTTTTTAAATGGCAGGTTTGTAAAAAAAACTGGCCTGGGTCTATGGAGAATCCCAGTATTTCGAAAAGGGCATTTTTCAAGAGATCAGCGCATGTCCCACACGGAGGTCCATTTGTGCCTGAACCCTTTCACCTATAAACTTCATTCAAAGACTGTTAGAGAGATCACAAGCATGACTCCGATCTTTGAAAAGGACACGTGCCAACTCCTTTTAGTTTTTTTACAACGATGTTGTAAAGACAAAAAACTCATTCTCATTTTCTCCCCAGTTTAGAGCTCAATACTAACTGTCTTTCAGTCAATCACAACAGGTGCAGCCAGTGAAGGATTCTATTTCAACTGTCACTGTCTCAAGATTCCATTCTTAACGAGCAGGTGCGAGCAAGCATTCTAGAAGTCTATTGTTCAGCTCTGCAATGCAATGTAATATAGTCTTGCTGGACTATGCATGACAATTGGCTGCTTGGCTTAGTGGTAATGCATGCCGCTGCATTAGAGATATGGAGGTTGAGGGTTCGAAACCCACCCGAAGCCATGTTGATTTTCTAAATTATATCATATGCAGCGTTCCTTGGCCGACTTAAAATGCCATGTATATCATTTAGTATGGATGGCAAATGTGCTGAATTACAGATATTGAGGTTGGGGGTTCGAAACCCAGTCAAAGCCATGTTGATTTTCAAAATTACATCATATGCAGTGTTCCTTGGCCAACTTAAAATGCCATGTATGTCATTTAGTATGCATGGCAAATGTGCTGGATTACAGATATGGAGGTTGGGGGTTCGAATCCCAGTCAAAGCCATGTTGACTTTCAAAATTATATCATATGCAGTGTTCCTTGGCCAACTTAAAATGCCATGTATGTCATTTAGTATGAATGGCAAATGTGCTGAATTAGGGATATGGGGGTTGGAGGTTCGAACCCCAGTCGAAGCCATGTTGATTTTCAAAATGATATCATATGCAGTGTTCCTTAGCCAACTTCAAATATCATGTATTGTATGTCATTTAATATCAATGGCAAAGGGGTTGGATTACAGATATGGAGGTTGTGAGTTCTAATCCCGCTCGAAGCCATGTTGATTTTCAAAATTATATCATATGCAGTGTTCCTTAGCCAACTTAAAATACCATCTATGTCATTTAGTATATCCCCAAAACGCAGAGCTACAACACTTTCAAGATGGCTGAATCCAAGATGGCTGAATTGTTTGGCCCATAACTTCTGACTGGGTGGATGGAGTTTTTCCAAGATTTCTTTTAGCTTTGTTTTCTCAATAGTACTTTGTTTCATCTCTGCCCCAAAAGGCAAGCCCGCTTCCAGCATTTTCTGTGAGAATGCATTTCTAGTTACTTGTTTCCCTTCTTGCAGTGCATAGTCCACTTCCTACACTGCCTCAGACACTCCCCATCTGACAAAAATGCATGCCAGTATTTATATTCACCCTCAGTTGGCAAAATCCCCAGTCGTAAGCCATTTTACTGATCAGGTTAACTAATTTAGGTCTACAAGGGCGGAAGAACACACAGGCCTATAATAACTATATAGCTATAATAAGGACTCCATTCATGCACAATAGCGAAAAGTTAGGAAGGTGTGAGCTGCTGCGCATGTGTGTGTGTGTGTGTGTGTGTGTGTGTGTGTGTGTGTGTGTGTGAGTGAGTGAGTGAGTGAGTGAGTGAGTGGAGTGACAGTTTCTTGAGAATGTACACACACATCCTCATTCATTTACTCTCTTTTCACAACTTCTGTTTCTCATGGTCTTTGTCACCCATGGGAAAAGACACAACGCTTTCTTGAACTTTGGTATCCTTCCCCTTTTCTGCATGCCAACATTATTGCCACGTTGTTTGGCAGGCAACACGGGCATTGAGGGATGGCCTTTGCATAATGAGTATGTAGTGAAGCCGACAGTGGAGGACAGACAGGTCTCTTGTCCCGGGCCCAGGGAAAGAGGGGGCCCAGAATTGGGTCCTCATTGCATTGCATGTACGTATTGGGTTTGGTGCCCCATCAGATAACTTTGCCCTGGGCCCTGGCAAAGCTGTCAGCGCTGCCCTGCAGAGTAGCTTATGCGTGCATGGATGTGTGGATTGAGAGTGGTGCACTTGTCATTGTTGAGTTCTGCTCTGTTTGCAGAGTTACTGGCAGCCAGGGGCGTAACCAGACACTTTCAAATTCAGAGGTCAAATATTGCGCGCTGTAGCCTACCGCATACTGTACATACATGTAGGTATGTGAAAATGTTAAACGGTTAGTTGGGGCTGGTGGACAGAAATGATAACTCAACAGGCAATTTGGCCAGGTGACTTAACAATATATAGAACATAGTTTGAGGGTTACATCCCATTGGTCCGACAGCCCATTAGTCCGACCACACACTATGCCCAAATCTAAACAATTCCTAACCATAACTGTCATTAAAGGCATGTTCTGTCGGTATACAATTATTTTAGCATCATAAGTTTGTAAATATTCTCTATTTATATAATAGTATATAGTATAGTATATAGTAATAGTATATAATATAATACAGTCATGCCTACTGAAGACGATAATCTAGAATTATCCTAGCCATGCTTTGAATGGTTAGGACATATTCACAGGTGAAATTAACTCACCTCCTTCTTTCTTTCTTTGCCCCTGACCTTTGGCTTTCCAAAGTTGAGTTTAGTCTGTTTCTGTGTAGATTTCTTCATCTTGCCTCCATTTCCAGATTCCACCATGTCTAAAAACTCACTTGAGTGTGTAGGCCTAGTTCTATCTCGTGGTGCGTAGAGCAGCTTACTTTCGCGAAGCTGCGTAATATAATAGAATGCCATGTCGGATGCAATTATTTCTGCTCAGTTTTAAAATAACTTGATTATAAGGTGATTGTGTGGACTTCACTTTCAAAAAACACGTGTGGTTAAATTTTTATCTTATATGATTCATATGCAGATTATTATATGTACATGTCTATGCAGCAATATTGAGATATGTGTATATGACTATATGTATATATCGTTCCAGTATGTAAGCATTGTAATCTGTGTTGAGTGTGTAGATCTGTCAGCTCAGCTGAAATGGGGCAAGTTAATTTGCATCTGTATAGGGCCTGGCTGGGCCAGGGGGGTGGGTACTTTGCCTATATAGGGAACGATCCTACCGGAAGGGCTAGGCCTGGTGGAGGGAGAGAAGGAATGATGTAACCTCAACAAGGCCTCCTGATCCAACCTAGGATCAGTAGCCGAATAAAGAATTCTGCAAAAACTCATCGGACCCAAAGTGCTTGTCTGACAGTAATAGAAAAGAAACCCACATTTAATGGTGTCAGAAGTGCGATGATGATGGAGCTGCAGACAGGGGAAAGATGGACTATTCCAGGAAGGACAACATCTCAAAAAACTTGGCCAAGTAAGAAGTGGAAGAAACCTACTGGAAGAAGTTCATCAAAGACCTGCCGACGGCAAAAGTTGGATTGCACTCTGGGCCCGGTGAGTAGATTCCAATAACGTTAATTATTTCAAATAATTGTATTATGTTAGCTAAGGAAGTGGGAAGTTAAGCTGAAATGTACAGTTGTTTGAAATGATGAGGTTGGGGGAACATAAAGAAACCAAAAATGGATGATCCAGCATATTACCGAGAATGAGGGAGTGTTTGAGTTATACAAATGGCGGGCACTGCACACTTAACGTGGCCTATTAGAAGCGGTGTACAATATGAACGGCGTATGTGGTAGGTGGTCGATTTCAAGGTCTTAGGTTGGACAGGCTTATTTTTGGATATGATTGGACGATCAGCAAATTTAGATGCTCAAAATATTGTTCTTTGGGTGAGGGAGAGTTGCGTGTGGTCGATCCCAAAGACGTATGATGGGCAGTCGTATTTTTGTAAGAATCGGGCCGAATGAAGCGCTAATAATGGTTTCGGATGATCTTATGTAATATAATTATTGATATAGGACAGGCACGAATCCATGGAAGAGAGATCTCAGTGTGTATGAGTGTAGGCCTACTGTGTGTGTGGCATTACGCAAGGAGAAGAGGAATAATTGTATGGACAAATTTAAATACTAGGTGAAGATGTTTAGCTTTTTCCCCGTCGGAAGATGAAAAATAATTTTAATTATGGATCAACCTCTGGTGTAATTTTAATAGTGGAAGTTAATAATTTTTGCTGTATGTGAATTTGGGCATAAAGAGAGAGAGAGAGAAATAGAGAGTGAGTATGCCAGTGTGTGTGTGTGTGGATCCACAGAATGTATGTGTGTGTGATTTTGTGTGGCTCTGTATATGGTGTGATATCAGAGAGAAGAAAAGAAAAAGAGAAAGAAAGGAGAAAGAAAAAAAAGAGAGAAAACATTGATTGGCTTGTAGGTAATGATTGAATTAAAGATGAGAAGAAAGTACAGAGAAGTAAAAGGTTTTTGAAAGTGTGAAAATAGATGGAAAGAATTATTTCTTTTGGATGGAGATCTCTAGTGTAAAAGGAACAGGTCAGGTAGGGATGAAAAGCAAAGGGCTGAGAGGCCATATAGACTGTGTTGGCTGGAATTATTTCAGTGTATAATATACATGGCAAGATAGGAAGATAGCCTACTTTGAAACATAGAATAATAATGGAAGAAGGAATGAAGAGGAGAACAAGGTAACTAAAGAGTGGAAGCTAACAGAGTGGCGGCATGGCGAGTAGCATGGTTGGTGGTTGCGGCTGTATGACATCTGTTCAATAAGCTTTGACTGGGTTGAATGTGAAATCATATAGGCTAGCAGGAAGTGTGGAAATCAGAATGGCTATGCAGAAATTTGAATTGGGGTGAAAATGCATGCAGTGTGAACTGATAAGGTATTTTAACATCATACAAGGAGAAAAGGTAAATTTCTGTGGATGTGTGTTACTCTGTTTGGCCACTAGGGGTTAATTACCATGGCAATGGGAAGAGAGATGGAAGCTGAAATGACTGTTTGGAAGCTGGAAGCCGGAACTAGCTTTTAAATTTTCATTTGAGAAGAGCGGAATGGAATGGAATATTCCTTGTGGGAAAAATAAAATAAAATAAAATAAAAAGGAGAAACATATGGGCAAGAAAATAAAGGTTTGAGAGATTCACTGAACAGAGAGTTAGTGCTTGGTTTGGGTGAGAGAGATCTGTTTCTGCCCCAGCATGGAAGAGGTCTGTGAGTGTCTTTATAAATGTAATTGAATGTGTCAAGGAGAGGTGCCGATGGTCTGGAAGGAAAACATTAACATGTCTGATCTTGAAGAATTAAAGAAAGCAATGAATGTTAATGTGGTGGCAACTGGGAGTTGAGAATGCTTAACATATATTTGCAATACATTGATGACCAGAGGGCGAGGAGTGGTTGAGACCTAGTGTGGAGACCCAGTGTGATTTCAAAGACGGTGTGGGGGTGAACTCCCAGAATGGCTGGGGCCTGTGGGCACTTGGTTATCACTGGTTTGAAGTGGTTCTTAGACTTTTAAAGTTTGGCTGATAAACATTTCAAAGAAAAGGAGGGACTAAAACAGCTCAAAGTTAACAAACAATTTAGCATGGAGTGAATGAAGAAGACAGGAAGGTCTTAGCTTAAATTGGATTATGATAATGGGCTGCGATGAACAAAGGATGGAAGTGTTTGTCTGCCGAGAGGAGAGAGAATGGGCTAACTTCAAGGCTATGGTCAATGCACCAGTGTAGACAAAAGGTAATTAACAGAGTCAGCATTCCTTGGCAAGGAGAAAAGATCAAATAGGCTATTGACACATTGGTAAGGGCGTAGCAGCAATTGGTAGATTTAAGGTGAGAGAACATTTGGAGTGATAAAAGCAAAATACTATAGAGTTTCATGGATAGCATAGAAGTGCATTAGGTAGCAAAAAATCAGGATACAATGCTCAAAATTCAAAGTACTTATTGTCTAATAGGTTAACATGTTAGATAATGGTCTGAGATAAAAAGCTTGTATGTATGAGAGTGGGTAAAATGCAATGAGTGAAAGAGTGAGAATGACTTTTGTGTGTCAGCAGAGAGAGATGGATATTTCTGTGTATGGTTGTATTAGATATGCCAAGTTTTAAGATATCAGGAACTAGAAGAGTGTAATGGCATTTGGATATCAATCGGTAGCATAGAAATTGTATGGAGAGAATGTGTGGAATAGGTGGCTGAGAGAAATTGGTTTAAATTGGAATGCAAAGATGAAAGTGAGTGAGATTGAATGTATGAAGTACAATTGAATTGCTCAATGGAGTATTTGGAATTACCGGATATTTATCTGGAAGAGTGGAGGAGAGACTGGTGAAGAGGAGTTGACATTTTAACTAATAGCATGAGGCTTCACCCAGGGAAGAGGGGTTTGCATTGAATATTGAATGGCCACAATGTTGATTGAAAACCCTGATTAGCTGGACGAAGTCACAGAAGGTGTGAAGTGGGGCTCCAGCAGAAGGTGAAACTAGTTTGAACTAATAAATTATGCAAGCAGACAGAAGGGGCAGAAGAAAAGTCCTGCTTTGGCATGTAAATGGTTAATCTGGCAGAGGTGTGGAAATCAGAGATCCTCAGAGTGAACAAAATCTTGCAAAGGGAATAGTTGGTCTGATATAACTGGTGAAAAATAAAAATAAAAATCTAAACGGTGCAGGAAACTTTGGCAACTTCAAAAAGGAAGCAAATTTGATTGGGGAAAACGAAGAAAACAAAGGGGAAAACATTTTGGAAATACAGGGGTGTGTTTGCAAAATAAAAGGGGTTGGAATCATTTCAATGGAAGCAATTCAAGCAAGCAATGACTGACTGGACAACCGACTGACAGAGTAAAAGGGGTTTGAAAACATTTATAATAATAGTAGTTGGAAACGCCCTAGTGCATGTCATCTTTTTGCATGAAGCTATGAAAATATCTAACACAATTAACCCCAACTAACATCTAAAATTAACATACTGATGTTTCCCCACTGAAACTAACAATGGGTCTGTTTCCAACCGCTGAAAGAGAATCAAATGAACCATAGTCCAGTGAGAAGGCTGGAGAATTGGGAGTTACAAATGTAGTTTTCACAATTGTAGCTTAGGCTACAAAAGTGAAAAAAGGGGGGTGCATAGGTTGATTAAACATGGAAAGAAAAAATAGAAGACTAGAAAATTGGCAAAGAAAAGTGGGAAAATTTACAGGATTTAGAGAAAAAAATTAGAAGAAATTTGAAATGTATAGTTGAAAGAGGTTTTCATAATTCAGGAGGTAAGTTAAAGGAGAGGATTTAAGAAAATTGCTATAGAATTTGACTGGAGAGAAGAGAACAAATTGTTTAGATTGATGATAAAAGTCTTAGTAGATGAGATAGGAATTAAAATTGTTTAGAGATTGAATTGTGTGAGAAATGTGAAAGTACTAGTTAGATTGTGTATGTCTGAGTTTGCTAATGAATGAGAGTGTGAAATTGAGATAGTCTATCCGAAGAATTGATACTGCGCTCGCTGTTTGTGTCTCACAGGTCGACCAGGGCGGAGATGGTGGCCAGTGACTGAGGGTCACAACGGAGCGACAGAGGTCTATCCTAGGGAGGAGACGATGGGGCTTAGAAGAGACAGTCGGCTGCTAACAATGACGATGGGAGCCAGCTAAGAAGAAGCCAGATGGTGGGGCCACCAGACAGGAGACCACAACAGAGCATCAGTTTGCACGTGGGCTGAATCGGGGGTTCAAGTCAATAAAGGAAGAAACTTCACAGCTGAGGCAAACTAGGAGGGATTCAAAGTGAATTAACAAAGCATCAAATAGACTGGGCACATCTACTGTCGAAATGGGGGAACTGTTTTCGAAGTGGGAAGGAAGAAAAGGCATCAGACAATGCATACATTTCAAAGGACTTCAGAAATCCCTAACACATGAAAGCAAACGCAGCACAACACTTTGGGATGCAAAAGTTCAACCTCGAAAGGAGCTAAGAAAAGAATAACAGTCATTAACACTTTGATGATAAGAGACACAACAAACAACAGCAAGCCAAATTGCATACATCACAGAGAACAATAGACTCTTTGCGACTGAGCCATGGAGGATGGAGCAGTGAGAGAAAGCAAGAACATGGGCATGACAGTGAATTAAATTGTGTAACTGTGGTTGAATGTTGAAAGAGCAGGATGAATCAGCTAGGAATGTTATGATGAGAAAGTTGATAAAGTTCTGACACAGAGCTAGACAAATTGCCATATCATTCAGAGTAAATGTACGGAATGTCAGATTCTTGCCACTTACACAACTTGATTATTTAGCAATGTAAACATGAATCATATAACAACAGAATAATTCATTAGAGGTCAAATCACGGCAATAGCTGAGTGGAAACTGTGTGATATTTTCATATTCATTGATAGGATGACAAAGTGTGTGCAATGTATTTGTGAAATGATATGATTGGATATTCCTGGTAGTCTGAAGACAGTAAATTGATAAGCAAATAGCGAAGAGACATATAACTAATCAAATATTTAGTGTAACTCAAGACAATGTAGAATGGTCAACAGAATCATGGGTTAATCATAGATACATAAACCATAATGTAATGTGTAACACTGTAACACGGTTAAGGGTTGCAGATGGCCTACAGTACCCAGTTAAAATTTTAATGCAGAATGGTTACAAAGTCATGTTAAATCAATTCTTAACTGAACATGCAGGGCTGTCATATTGAAATGAAGCCATCGTTGGAATTTTCCCTTCACGTCTTGTTTTTCCCTTAAATTGGCAGAATGGGGTTTTTGCAAGATGTAAGGTTTCGCCAACGATTTAAGAATTGAAATTTGAAATTTGAAATTTGAAGATTTAAGAATTGAAATTTGAGGATTGAATATTGAAGGCATATAAGATAAAAAATTGTAACCCTTGTGAGTCTTTTTGAGACTCAAAATGGGGGAGTTTATGTGGTTAAAATTTTATCTTATATGATTCATATGCAGATTATTATATGTACATGTCTATGCAGGAATATTGAGATATGTGTATATGACTATATGTATATATCGTTCCAGTATGTAAGCATTGTAATCTGTGTTGAGTGTGTAGATCTGTCAGCTCAGCTGAAATGGGGCAAGTTAATTTGCATCTGTATAGGGCCTGGCTGGGCCAGGGGGGTGGGTACTTTGCCTATATAGGGAACGATCCTACCGGAAGGGCTAGGCCTGGTGGAGGGAGAGAAGGAATGATGTAACCTCAACAAGGCCTCCTGATCCAACCTAGGATCAGTAGCCGAATAAAGAATTCTGCAAAAACTCATCGGACCCAAAGTGCTTGTCTGACAGTAATAGAAAAGAAACCCACACACGAGAGTACATGGTGATCTTTACACCAAAATCAGAACGATTTTCATCATGTAGAGCTATTTGTTTGATTTTTCTGAATTAAAAAACAAAACAAAAAAACCCGGCAAAATACTGGGTTTCCTCATCAATGCTGGTTATGGTATTGCTGGCAGCCAGGGAATAGAACTAAAACGGCATAGGGATTATGTCAGACAGGAGTTGCATTTAGCAACCTGGGATAGAAACACAACATAAGTGATGGCTGGCCCATGTGCAATGCATCCCATATACAATAATGTACAGAATAAAAGTGACAACAACACTAAGTAGACATCACTTTGATACAGATAGTAAACATCCTTACTGCAAGATGATCTACACGATTTCTCCACTTTGGCAGATTTGAGACAACCTTGTACTATCGCCCACCCCTTATTCCAGGTCACAACCTGTTTGAACTGCTACCATTTGACAGTAGATACAGGTCCATGAAAACCAGGACACAGACTGAAAAACAGCATTTACCCAGCTGCTACTAAATGATGCTATCAAAGTTTAATTTCATATCTACAGCATGAATATGGATGTGCATGACTGTGATATGTGTGAGAGGGTGTGTTAGGTTTGAGTAGTGTGTGTGTGTGTGTGTGTGTGTGTGTGTGTGTGTGTGTGTGTGTGTGTGTGTGTGTGTGTGTGTGTGTGTGTGTGTGTTTGTGTGCGTGTGTGTGGGCTCAATTTCCTTGTACTTATTACATTGACAAATAAAATGATATTCTGTATATTCTATTCTACTGTATATGATGGTTTCTATTTTGCATTGTAAACTACAGTAGATGATTATTTGAAGAATGCTTGTTAACCCCTTTGCGGAGAGCCTATGTTATAACCACTGTCACCGACATTGTAATGGCTATGTCTTCATCTGTTACTCTCTGTCATAGCAATGTTATTATGATGTAGTTGATTATTTTCAGCAAATAGTGAATACTAGGCCCACTGGCGACCCCATCTGCGCTAAAAGGCTACTGAAGAGACTATCCAAATAAAACATCCAGCCCACCCCAGACTTCTCCGGTGGGAACTTTATTGACAATAACAGGAAATCTATCAAACAGAAAAGTCACACACACACACACACACACACACACACACACACACACACACACACACACACACACACACACACACACACACACACACACACACACAAACACACAAACTTTCCCACATTCACACACCAGCTCTGGAGGCTGCCGCACGTCACCAATTGTCCGGGGTTTGTGTGAGAAAGTGCAACATGCACACAGGCACGCATTCTGTTTTGTTTGTGTCCTGTCTGTAAAATTGTAATGTGTGCTGCCGCCTTGGCCAGGGCCCACTTGAAAAAAAGAATTTTATTCTCAATGTGATTTTATTCCCTAGTTAAATAAAGGTAAAATAAAAAATAAAAATTCACACACACACTAACACAAACATAAACACAATAACAATATCAGAGAAAGATGATTCATGAAGTGTTCGTAACATAGCCTAATTTCATAACATCAAGACCTAGCCTACTAGCGCAGGAAGACTGTAAGCCTGAAGTAAGAGATGTTATATCATCCCCTGCATTGTTACTCTATTTTGTTGGATTAGTGTTTGTAATATGAAGGAATAATAAAGAATGAACAAAAGAATATGGCTTTAGTTTCTGTCCAAGACCTCAAAGTTAAATTAAAAGGACAGCATATTCCAGACTATGCCATGTCTTTCTTAAAATGAAGACTGCATGCTGTAGTAAGTACATGCATTAAACATAGTGTAGGCTAATGTCAGTTGTTACAACTGGGCAGGCAAATGTTTTGGTTGGATTGCCACCAGGTATGTTGACTCAGTGAAGAATCCTACTCAACCGCTGTATTCCTACTCATTTCCTTTTGAATGACATGCTTGATATTCAGAACTGGTAGCTCCAGATTCCTAAAATCTGTGGCTCTGAATTCTCTTCCCCTTAAATCGACCAATGTTGTCCAAACCATTGCCCGGATTTTCCTCAAAAATATTAAGAACGTAGGCCTATTTCACACCGAGACGAAATCTGTTGCCCAAAGCTTCCAATTCAATTTTTTATTCTTGAATGCACTTTGCTGACACCGTGGATAAAACAAGATGTCAAGGCTGCAAAGCAGGAAATATGGGTAGCTGTCAAATCTTTGATGTTTTGAAAACAGTGTTCAGAGACATACCTGCACAGTCCATCATACAGGATCTACAAGACGACAACCGCTATCATTAGCTCAAATATAAACAACTCACTGCACACGTCAGGTAAAGTAGCTCTGTGCTGTCTACAGACACATATGTCTACAGTGATCGAATCACCACCATATAATCCCAGGCTTTTGCTGAAAAACAGCTGAGTCACAAGTGTTGTCAACTTTTATGAGGTTCAAAGGAAAACAACAGGTGTATCAAACATTTCCTCCTTCCTATTTTCCTCTGAACTGTACTATCTATGATTTAGGAAATACACAGATTACTAACACGTTTAGCTGAAACCAATGCCATGAGCAGTGCTGTTTTAAGTGACAGTAACTTCAACTCCACTTCAGTGACAGACAACACTGCAGGCATATCCCACATCGGGAATAGGGCCTTCGAGACATGGCGTAAATACTGTGTGCAGCGCAAGAAACAACAGATCAGGGAATGTTGTCCCACTGTCTTCTCGTTAATACCAATGTGGCCTGCGGAAATGGAGGCCAAATAAGGCTTTGCCTTTATCACGTAGGCTCTGTAGAGACATGCATGTATGCATGTATGCATGTATGCATGTAGACATGAGAGTATGCATGAAACCTATGTGCTGGATGCAAATGCAGTGAAGACACCACTAACCAGTGCACCCGGAGCATTGTAACGATGTGGAGGGTCACCGCAGCCAGCTCAGGCATGTCGCCCAGCCCAGTCTTCCGAGCCGTTCTCTCTCAGGCTCTCCTCCGAGCATTCAGGTATGGGGGAAAATCCCAGAAAAAACTCAGAAATTATCCCCAAAGTTCTCCGGGACCCTGGCCTGCAGTTCCAGTCCCCAAATCCAAACGCCAAGGCCCCACGCCAACCTCGACTCAGCTAGCGCTCCGGCTAGCTACCTCCTAGCCTGGTCCTGACCATCCCATAATACTACCATTTCATTTCGTATTTATGGTCTGGCATTTGTTTGCTCTGAAGCAATTGTAGGAAGCAGGAAGCTTGCATTCAGTTATGGTTTAAAATTATTGGACACCTCTCACCCAATCGCTGGCAGTTACTCAACAACAATATGCGCAGACCAATTGCTCTGGCGCAGATGTGTACGTCATTGTCACGAGTGTCCTCCCCCTTTCGCCCCCACGTGGGGGGCGTATTCGATTATTGGCTGTTTTCTGGGGGGCGTTGCGATCAAAATTCTACTGCTCCAGGCACTCCACAGAGAAGCACGGCCAGACTACAGTAGTGGAGCCAATCCTTTGGCGGAAGTACGTAGGATGGCTCGCGAGGCTAGCTACCTCCTACCTGGAGCTCACAACAGACCCAGGTGTCTGGGGGGTCCCCCTTCTTGTAGCATTGGGGTGCAAAAGTCAAGTGGCGCCCTCAGATGGATTGTAGGTGTAAGTCTAGTGTCTGTCTCTAAACCATCCTAAAAGCCCTTCCTAACAAGAGCAATTTAAGATGACACTTTTCTATGTGTTGAACCTGAACCTCAACAATGACAGGTGTGTCATTAAGCGTTCTCTGTGTGTGATTGCATCTTGGTCTCTCTTGACACTTCTTGACTTGACTTTGACAGTTCATAGACGTGCGGTGTAACTGTCATCACGAAACGCAGATAGCATCTGCAAATTTGATATGGACAAAACAGTCTCTTAACCTATCTATTATTAAGTTTTGTGGCATTGTTGTGAAGCATAATGACCGCATTCAGGTTAAGTATTTAAAAAAAAGAAAAAATGACGCTATTCAGTCTAGCGCGTGGAAATAAGACGACCCCCCCAACAATTTTCATAACAAAAAACACGTCTTATATTCGGGCCAATACGGTAAATAAGACATTGACAATATTTTCAATTTTTTCAAACACTAACATACTGATATAGACATGTACAATGCAACACACACACACACACACACACACACAGTGTGCAATAAGAATACTTACATAATACACAACCACATACACACACACACACACACACACACACACACACACACATACACACACACACACACACACACACACAGCAGCAGCAGAAGTACAAGCAGTGGTCTTAGTAGTAAAGTGAAAAGTGTATACAAGATGCAAGAGTAAGATGCCAGTGGCATAGTGAAGAAATGTTCATGGAATGTCCAGTGACCTTGGAATGTCTGCTTGTGCGGGACCGCAGGTTGCAGTACCGCTTCCCTGATGGTAGAAGGGAAACAGTCTGTGTGCTGGATGAGTTGTGTCTTTGATGATGTTCATCGCCCACTTGGAACATTGTGAAGTGTACAGTTCATGATGATCTTTTCTGCTGTCCTCACTCCTCACCACCCTCTGTGGCGCCTTTTTGTCTGCAGTTAGGCAGCTGCCGTGCCAGACAGAGACGCTGCTGGTCAGGATGCTCTCAATAGCACCTCTGTAGAAGGTGGTGAGAGCAGAGGTGGGGAGGTCAGCTCTTTTCATCCTTCTCAGGAAGTGGAGTCGTGTCTGTGTCTTCTTGACCAGCGCAGTGGTGTTGGTAGTCCATGAGAGGTCATCTGTGATGTGCACTCCCAGGGACTTTGTGCTTTTCACAGACTTGACTGCACTTCCTGCTTATGTAGGGGGCTATCTCTGACATGTCAGACGTGGTCAGGCAATTACGGCTGGCATAATGAGATATGGCTTCTGAGGGATACATGAATCCATATGTCCAGAGGCGATTCTAGGGTCAGGTGGGGCCCTAAGCGAAAATGCAAAAGAGTGAACATTTGAACCAAAATCACAGTATGGGCTGTTATTCACTATCTAGGGGCCTGGTGACAAGATGCGCCTCTGCATATGTGAGGTACTTAATGAAATGTTTCAAAGAGAAAAAGATTTTCCTCAAAAGCAACATTATATGTGTGCGCGATAACACAACAATCAGTCAATGGAAACAAATGGGCAATATAGAGGTTATTACTTTGTGAAATCGTGTTGTCTCAAGTGCAAACACAATGTTCCTGGAGCTTTAACCTATTCGTAATACAAAATAACATGTAAACATAACCACCGGGAAAGCTACCACCAGCAGCTCCAGGAGTTCCTTTGCTCGCAGCTTCTTGCTTTCAATTTCGATGGTACTAGCTTTCAGTGCGTTTCAGTGGTATACAAACTTGTTATTGCACGATTTTCAATATCCATTTCTTTTAATTAAAAAAATAATTTCCTTGTAATAAATTAAGTTGTTAGTTACTTAGTAGCGTAAGTAATGTCTTATAGTTTACTAAGCTATCTCCTTGTAATGACCAAATAAATTATAATCTTGGCAATGGACTTCTCCTGACTGATTTCATGGCTTCTTGCTTCCTGTTCTTCTGCACAAAGATGGGTAATGTATAAATATCAAGCATATGGGCACATCAAAATTAATCACATTTTAATTGCATAGAAAAATCTGACTTTAGAACAGTGAGAAGTATTTTTTTTCACATGGATTTTAAATAATGACAATACATAAGATTAATCAACAAAATATTGTTTATTTTTTCAATGTGGTAATTAACTAAGATCAACATAGGGTTAAGCGTTTTTTTTTGCACTTCCACTCCCCTTCGAAAGAAATGGGACACCCTACACTTTCCCATGGACACGCAAAAGCGAGTGTCGGGGTAAAAACGAGTGGAAGTGGTAGAAATAGGACTCAGCAGAAGTCTGGGGTGTACAAGACAAATTTGCTAGAGCTTTGTGGTGACAATAGCAAGAATACAGGAAAAAAGCAAAGGGCAAATCTCTGGTCATGCATTACAGTCAAGTCTAGAAAGCAGGTGGTTTTACTCCTTTGTCTGACCGAAGATGTCTAACTAATTAGAATTTGTACGTTTAACGACTACAACAAACACGTGATCGGGTTTTCACCCTCATTCTCAGAGGTGTTGAAGATGAGATGAGTTATACACCATCGCATTTGTCTATGGATGGGTGTAGCTACTTTGTGGTTAGGAGCCTCTGTCAGAGAAAACTTGTTCTGAGCATTCATAAACTGTTTGCTGCTATGGCACAGCATATCATATTTCTCATCAAATGTTTGAGATATTTCTTGGTCTACTCAGGAAGCCATTATGCATCTCATCACTCATCGTTGTAAATGAAGTGATCATGTTGAAAATAAGTAATATAACTTAAGCTTTATTGATGACAACTTGATTGGGCAGTACATATAAATAATTGAAGTAGAATGAAAGACTACCCAACAACCATTGACGGTCATCTGGATTTAGAATCTGGAATATGCGTATTATCATGCATACTATGCATGTTTGTGTGCTCTAAGGTCTTTCCTCATTACCTCCTCCTATCTACCTGTATCTACGGACTGTATATTTTCAAAGTCATACAAACAAATACATGTACTTACGCACAGTGGATGTGATAGTGGATGCACACACTATGCATGTAACATGCATGCACAGATAGCATCCATGGTACATTCATACACACTCCCCCCCACTCAATACATACAATGTAATGGGGACCCAATTCGCACACATACAGTACTTACATAGCACAGAGGGTGGGACTGCATACAATGTAGATTCTGATCGTAAATCCTTCACTCTGGCAGGTTGCATCATATTTAAAACAAATCGGCAAGTTACTGGAAATATTCAGGGTCTAAATGGGAAGTTGTGGTAAGGAAACAAGCTGCATGCTGGAAGTATGATGATGCAATCATATATTTTTCTCATGGTTCTTCATGGGTGTTTGGGATTCCAATAAATACAATCTGCAGATGAAGCCCAAAGTTTGATTTTGATGCTGACATATTCAGTCATCATGACTATCTTGTAAAGACCTGGACAAATGGCCCACGTAGAAGTAGCCCCTTAATGCACGCCGTACCTCCTGTGGCACACTGTAGTAGGCATTGAAAGTGAACTACTAGTACTACACTACTATGTCAGTGCACAGGGACTTTAGTAATACATTATGACTTGGTCATTGCCATTCTGATAACAGCTAATTTATAAAGCCGTGTCTTAAGGGGTTAAGAGATGTTTGTGTGTAAACAAACAAAATGTTTGTGTGTAATGCAATGCTCTATTATAGGTTAGTTGTTACCAAAATGCTAATGACCAAGTCTTAATCTGTTCCTTATGTCTTGGCAATGGGCTTAAAGGTGCACTGTGTAATATTTTTAGTAGTTAATTTGCAGTATTCACGCTGTCCATTCAAAAAGGTTACTTTTTTAACAAATACTTACCACTATCATTTCATTCTAATTCTTCATTATGACTGGGAAAATTGCATTTTACAACCACGAAAAGGGGTATCTTCTCCATGGTCCGCCATTTCGAATGTCCAGAAATTGGCATTTTTAGCTGCAAAACTTACCATCCTTTGGTCATACTAGTAAATATTGGTTTATTATTAATTAATATTCATGAAAAGATCAAATTTGGCAATAGGCAGCACAGATCCAATCAGCAGCACAGTTGCAATACCTACTCTGGCCACAATCTTACACGGTGCACCTTTCAGGTGATAGTGAAAGCCCACCTGGGAAACTCCAACTCCCATTGATATTTTGACACAGCCCGCAAGTGCACACTGCACTGAACGAAACTGCATTTATGCTTCAGCCGTGCAAGGGGGCAGCCGCCAATCGGGCCCCAAGGGAGCAGTGCGGCGGGATGGTACCATGCTCAGGGTACCTCAGTCATGGAGGAAGTCATGGATTAATGGGTTAATGTGCCCATGGCCATTGTTCGTTATGAACAGGTGCACTGATTGGTGGATGAGCAGCTTGGTGTTACCACACCTTACTATGATGCATGTCAATAAAATGATAACCAGCTGCCATAGTACTACAGCATAGAAAGTCTAATGCGACACAGGTACGGTAGTGGATCAGGTTTGAACAGGATGTTCACAATCATCAGGCAGGTATGTGGCGTATGAGTATTCACCCTTTGGTGAGAGGACTGGAAAGGAAAGAAATGAATCAGGCAATTGCCAGTGCAAGAACAGTCACTGAAAAATGGGAATGAAAACGTGGTCTAAATGAAGACACATCGTTAAGGTATTCTGATGGAATGTTAGAAACCTCCTGATCCAGACATGTTATGATTTAGTGTGCATGTATGTGACCAATATGTGGCCTACAACTCATGTTCACTTTCAAAGCCAGAAATGCCTATTTCCATGGTGAATTACAGGTTTATTTTTTTCCAATGGAACCTTAATTGCAGAAGCGTGAATGAAACTCACGGTACTCCTCTTACAACATCCTACTCTACTACTTCCTTCTGCAATCAAAATCAGGAAGGACATTAAGCGTAGTGACGAATTGTCAAGTTTGTGGCTGTTCTTATTTGCACAAACAAATAAGGAAATTGTGGGAAAATAAAGCTTAACTGAAAAAAAAGACGTGATTATTTTCTTTAAGTCATTAATTTCTTTGCTGCTGATGATTTCCACTTACTAATAGTTTTTCTCTCTCTCTCTCTCTCTCTCTCTCTCTCTCTCTCTCTCTCTTTCTCTCTCTCTCTCTCTCTCTGTCACCCACACGTACACAGACACTGCAGTAGTGCAGACAGAAAGTGAAAGGTTGTTGCAATGCCAGACTGTGACACTGTGTGGGTGTTTTCTCATCTATCGACTCCCAATCTGTTGGCACGCATTTTACCGTAAATTAAGTTGGACAGTTTCTGCAATTGCTCAAAAATGAAATATTACTGGCAACCCAGTCAAGCTTTGTTTGCACATTTCAGCAATATGTAACCGTCCTGTTTCACATCAACTCTAGATCCTGCTTCCCAAAGTAAAGAAAGGTGTTACACAAGTGCTGATTTGTCTCCCTTGTCATCTTGAAGCCGAGCCGAATTCACGCACAGGCTAGATATGGCAGCAGCAACCTGTAGCCTATAGGTGCCGCAGGATATCTTAATCCGACCTTGAGCATCTATGTAGGGTTGTGATCAGGGCCGGTGATAGGCACAGGCAGACAAGGCGGTCGCCTAGGGCGCCAAATGTCTTGGGGCGTCTGAAAATCACTCAGATTTATAATTTAAGTGGAGTTAACATTAAAAAAATAAACATTTAACTTAAAGTGATACTTTCCCATTTTTTGAAATAAGCTTATTTGACACCTACCCTTGAGTTAAATAATAGGGTTTTACCATTCTCCTCTACTTTCTAGGGCTGGGCGATATTGAGAAAAACAATAATCTCGATTAGTGTCTGCTATATCTCGATATACGATATATATCTCGATATCTATGCAAGGGGAAAAAAAAAAAAAAATTTTTAAAAGCTCGGTGGCTATCTAGCCAAAAGATGTTCAATGTTGAAATTACAATGTCATTTTTTGTTCTGTTTGTTATTTTAAGGAAGATAATATGTACATAAATAAAAAATATAACAAAGCATCAAAATGCTTAAACCATGTGAGATCAAAGGCTAGACTAGAGTCAGACTTGCCTGGTTAACACCAGACCTAATCACAAACGATTGTGTAGAACTAAAGGCAGTATGGGAGTTCCCAGGTTAGAGTCAGACAGGAGTCAGGCCCGTTGCTCCGGACAGCTTCCAGGCGGAACGAAAATAAACCGGTCTTTGTTCCTAGACGGCACTATTTGTGAAGCGAGGGGTGCCTCGTCAGTATGCAGTGGTGATAAACAGAAAACGGCAGTAATAAACGCTTATTAGTGTCACTGTATGCACTTATAAAAACAGCGGTGACTTTCTAGAAACACTTAAATCATAGTTGTTTATTATCATTTCGAAGCAGTTTCCAATGATTGGGAAACGCATCACGGCTGTATTAGCACAGCCGGTTTACCCCACTCTGGTTGTATGGGACAAAGATGTCTGACAAAAAGCGTCACGGACGGACGGACCAACGCACAAAGCCTCTTATAGAGATGCTCCTCATCAGAGGCTCTAAATTCGAAATAACACCATATTATTGAGCCGTTCGTCCTTTTCTTTGGAACAAATTCTGCTGTTTCGATTTCTTCTGGTGGCGCCGCCATGTTGAAAGAGTTTATCAACACAAACACACGCCGCTACACGCAAGGGGAGGGGGAGGAGGAGGAGGAGCAGGGGGAGGGGAGAGCCAGCTCTGTTGGGGGGAAACACACGCAAGGAGGAGGCGGGGCGGACCGCTCCACAGCACAGAAGGGAAATCAGAGTGGCGAAATCTTACGCATTTACAGTCTAAACTCGATATATTCGATATGTCAAAATACTAATCGATTTCATAAAACTTCTCGAGAAACCGTAAAACTCGATTAACCGCCCAGTCCTACTACTTTCAACCGTTCTCTGGGTATGGCAGTGCAGATTTTACCTTCATGCTAGCCGTTAACATTGAGTCCTATGAGACCAGCTGGCGGCTAACTGGTCTCATAGGACTCAATGTTAACTGCTAGCTTGGAGGTAAAATTTGCACTGCCATAGCTACAAAACGGTTGAAAGTACAGGAAAATGGCAAAACCTTATTGTTTAACTCAAGGGGAGATGTCAAATAAGTTTATTTCCAAAAATGGGACAGTATCACTTTATATTAACATTGGCAATGATTATTCATTAGCACTCAGTATGTATGTAAGTAGGCCTAATAGCTCAGCTGTGCTCGAACGGATGTGCAACGCTATATTTACAGATGCCAATTTCTAAATGCACAAAAAGGAAAGGGGGTGCTCGCCTAGGGCACCAATGCCTCTTTTCCACTGCCGGTTTTCTGGTAGGCCTACCGCTCGACAGCGTAACTCGGCCGCCACTTTTTGCTTTACGATTGAGCTGTGTCGTGCCTATTCTAGAAGCAAAAAGTGGCGGCCCAGTCGCGCTTTGTTGAGCTGTAGGCCTACCAGAAAACCGGCAGTGGAAAAGGGGCACAAATTGACTACAGCTGGCCCTGGTTGTGATTTATAGTGGCATGTTGCAGTCATGTTGCAAGTTGCATACTTCCAAAAAAAAAACCTCTTTCTGCTCTGGATCCACAGCCCTGCTTTGAACTCTCGACAGAAGGGTACGCAATTGGCTCAGGTGCTACAGGTGAAGGTGAAGGAGGCGTCCAAATGGAAAGGAAAAGTGTGTGAAACCCAATCAGGTGTACTGTAGCATAGAGTCCCCTGCTAAGACAGGTAAGAGGTGTCGGGTGTCGAGCTGAGTGCTTGTTGCAAGTGATCTATGAGACAGGCTGATGACAGGTGGAGATAGGGGTTTGAATGACACGAGGTGTGGAACAGCACTCGACAGGGTCATTTGAAGTTATTTGGGGGCCCTAGGCAAAGATGGTCTTGGGGGCCCTTTTTTAGTGGAAAGGGACTTAGGGCCCTCTTTTAGTGGGGAGGGGTCCTCTCAAGAGAGATTTAGTATCACTGTACTTTTCGGTCAGTGAATTTTGGGAGGTTTCATCTCTCTCAGAAAGTTGTCTTTGGTGTCATTTCAATACAAGTACACAACCCGTCATTACGAGAGGGGCTTTCAGCTGGGGGCCCTAGGCAATTGCCTGGTTTGCGTGTCTGTTTGTGACAGGGCTGGCACAAGCTCTCGCACACTCGACCACGCGTGCAGAAGTGAGTCAGTTCTCATGTACTTAGACTTGAACGGATTTCCTACTGAATATTTTCATGTGAAAATGTGAAATATCGGTGTTCACACGCACACACACACACACACACACACACACACACACACACACACACATTTTCATACACACACACACACACACACACACACACACACACACACACACACAGACACACACACACACACACACACACACTTTCATACACACACACTTTCACACACATACTTCACTTTTTCACATCAAGTTAGTTCATTTGAACATGTGCATGAGAAGTTGTGTATATACGTCCTAGGCCCCTGGTATTGCACATATTAGTGCTCTGGTGGCTCTGCATGACGGCCTCTGTCTCCTATATCTCTCAGTAGTCTTGGAAGACTGTGTGGAGGAGGACACAGGCTTTTCTAGAGAGGGGTCTGTCCATCAACACTATAGAGGGGACATCGTGGGTTCTATTCTGTAGTGAAGCAATGGCGGGGGATGGGACTAGACCTGGAGCCGGAAGAAAATGGCCAATCCCCATTCATCTCTATGGGAGACTGAGCCAATGCATCTCCTTGCCAATTCTTGCATTTCCCATCCGTTTCAAATGTTTCTTTTGATTGACAGTCAAACGCAACCACTGTCCTATCAGTGCTGGTTCTCAACGTTGCTAAGGAACGAATGCGAACATTTAGGGTGGAAGAATCCTCACAGATCAGTCGCTGTAGCTTCCGTTGAATGGAGTTCTATGGTGTCAAACTGCATAAACACAACCTTGTCAATTGAATGACTGCTGGTGATGGTTTCCACTTTGTAGTAGTTTCTCTCTCTCTCTCTCTCTCTCTCTCTCTCTCTCTCGCGCGCGCGCACGCTCTCTCACTCTACCTCTCCATATCTCCCTCTCTCTGTTTCTCTCCCTCTGTTGCACTCCCCGCTCTCTCTCTCTCTCTCTCTCTCTCTCTCTCTCTCTCACCCACTCTCTCTCGCCATCTCTCTCTCTCGCCATCTCTTTCTCTTTCTTTCTCTCTCTCTCTCTGTTTGTGAGTGTACACTTAACTATGTCTCTTCTATGATTCCTAACAGACTGTTTGTTTTCCAGACCACATATGAAGCATTTGTTGGAACATCATTGAAGGTGTATCAAAATGAACAAACCATCAAGGTATACCAATCATCGGTAACACTTTATTTCAGGGATACATCTATTAGCACTAATACATACAATGTTAATGCCTGCATAAGTAACTTGTAAGGCATGTACTAAGCAAACGCTAAGGTCCTTACTAAGGTTAAATTGGTAATAAATCCCTTATTGTGCATGAACAAGACATTTGCGAATACATGCCTAACAAATGTTTGATATTGCTTTGTACATGCCTTACAAGTTACTTATACAGGGACATTGTATTTATTAGTGCTAATAGATGTATCCCTAAAATAAAGTGTATACCAATCATCATTATGTTTCCAAAGTGAAGTGAGTGTGACTGAATAATGGTGTGCCTCAAACACAGAGACATTTCTTTCCCGCCTTTCTGCCTGTGAAGACTTGATGATTGCTGCTCTCAGGAGGTATGTGGGCCTGTGAACGCGCAGGCACTGTCTGAGTCAGATTTATTACGGCAGTAAATATGAATGGAATTCTGAATATGGCTTGTTCCTGAGACGCTAGAATTTGTGCTTTTCCTGCAGTGTGTGTGTTTTTTTTTTGCTTTTGTTTGAAGCAGTGATACATCTCCATACATTGTCCTCAGTGTGTTTTTATAAAGGGAGGGACGACACACTCTGTAGTGTTGGGGAAACGCCGCACCTCCACCCTTCGGTGTGTTCTGACGCCTAGTGGTGAATGCACAGAAAACAATAGCGAAGGCTACCACTCAACCCTCTGTCTGACTCACTCACACACACACACACACACACACACACACACACACACACACACACACACACACACACACACACACACACACACACACACACACACACACACACACACACACACACACACACACACACACACTTTCTACTCTGACACTTTTCATGCTGTACGTTCTCTGTTTATCTGTCTACATACAGTATCTCCTTTTGCTCCTTCTCCCCTGTGTAACCAGCTCTGAGATGACGCAGATAGTAGCCTTTTATCACCTGCTACTACTATACCTGCCCGTCATCAATGGGACAAAGGTATGATTTGGCATGGTTTGACTTGCCTCTTGTTTCCTCAACGTTTGAGATATTTATGAGGTTTGATACAATTGGTATGTGATTAATGGGTCATTAAAGCTTAAAGTTCACAAGAGTGTACTTTGTTCCTCCAGTTCAAGACGGGGCATTTTCAGCCCCAGGTTTTGTAACTATACTCTCCCGTCCCGTCTCTGTGTGCACTGATTAAATGCCCAGTATATCAACAAGACACAGATAAGGTGCGCTGGGCTTCCTGTCCTGTTGTAGGCCTACCAGACCAAAGTTTTCTTGTCCTTGAGTGAGATATGTAATCCCAAATTGCTCCTGGTGGTGGGTTGGGTACCCTGCGTGGGAGCCACTGCTACCAGTGTGTGAATGTGAGTGTGAATGGATGAATGTGAGGCATACATTGTAAAACACTTTGAGTTGCTTGAAAGTGTGGGAAATATATAAATAATAATACACTATATAACACTATATAAATGCAGTCCATTCCATATCTTACTTGCTCCACTCCATCACCCTGCTCCTTGGAATGTTAAAATTCCCAACAAATAAACACAATTCAAAAGCAATGTGAATGGCCCAATTCACAATCACCATTCCACATGTTTTTGTGTTGCAATTGCATTTTGGGCCAATAAAACACCCCTATGTGTCCCCTGTCTGACTTCCTTCATGTTTCCAGATGTCCTCAGTTCAACAACAGGAATATGCTGTAGTATCAGGAAAGAGCTGTTTCTCCCCCTTGTGGATAAAGTGTGTAACTGAATGGTAAGTAAAATACTATGAGCGCATTCCAATATGCGGACTCCCATCCTCGGTCTGTGCTTGTGGCCTCGCGCTTTGCTGACGCCCCGCCTCCGTGGAGAAAACAATAAAGGTTCCCTGCTGTCAGCATAGCCACATTGTTGTTGTCATCACAAGGCTACAAGGAGACAAGGGAGGGCGGGAGTCTGCATATCAGAAAGAACCTTATGTGTGTTTTTCCAAGCTGATCAAGTCTGATGTATTCTGTATGTGTAGTGAAGCACTAAGGTAAGTAACCAATGAAGGTCTAGTGTATAACCATTAGCTGTTTCAACCTATATCTGCAATAAAAAAGGAAATGCATCATAGCTTGTGTCTGGTATAGTTTCTTCGGATGAGTACATATACAAAGTATTACCATTGGTCTATGGGATGAGATTGTATTTGCTATTAAAAATACACATTGGGTAGCAAGGAAAATGGGAAAATTCAACAGCCTAATGCTGTTTGGGAGTTGCAGCTCAACTGTAGGTGTGTTCTTCATTTAGCTTTTTATTATGCTTAATACCGTATGTCAGTGTTTCCCAACCTTTTTTGTCCTGCGTACCCCCTAAGCAATTTTGTCACTTGATGAGTACCCCTCTCACTCATGCTCTATATCTGTTCCTCTATCCCAATGTGACTACATTCCATATATTTGTTATTATTACATTTTTCCAAGTACCCCCTGAGGTGTGCTCGCGTACCCCTAGTGGTACACGTACCCCTGGTTGGGAAACACTGCCGTATGTGACCTATTCTGACTGTAAGCTGGTCATTTTATTACCAGGTTTCCCTGATGATAAATTCTGTTATGTATATTGTCAATTGTTCAACAACTGTCATTGTTGGAGTATCATAGTGCGTATTTACAAAGGGCATTTCATGATCTCTCATAAACTCAAACAATGCTTTTAGACCTACATAAGTTTACATGCAGGCTTTGCGTCCGAATGACACAGCCAATCTGCAATGCTCTTTTATTTGTGCATTCACTTTGGCATTCAGTACAATCCATTTTGAAATGTTCTTCCTTGTGTTATTTTTGATCATTATCCAACGTTCACATCATTGTATTGGCCCTGACCCAACTCTTTTTTTAAAAAAGATTTGTTGCACGAGTCAAATTTTAAATGACACATATTTCACTCAAAACAACTAATAACTTTGGAATATGGTTGTAAGCACGCCATTGGGCACTGCAACATGTGCATATCACTACACAGTAAAAATTTACAATGATTTCAGAGTAATTTACTGTGAAATCTCACAGTTAATTACTCTGATGTTCTGGTACACTATGCTACTGTGATGGTCACACGGCACACAGCAAATTAGTCTGAAATCATTGTATCACTTGCCATTTCTCACCTAACTTGCACATCACAGTATTTTACTGTGCTCTTCAAGGATAACCAGCATGACAAAGTGATAAACTAGGAAACATCACAGTAAACTACTGTGTGGGCGGAGTATCTATTAAATTATTAGTGCATTGGTGCACAACTTCGGTCAAAGATAGGTTAGGCTCTTCATTACAATCACACCTTTCATTGACCTTTTCAGCAAATTATTTAATTCTTAATGTCTTCTGGTATACATGTATACACCCATCATCAGTTGACTACTTTATCCCCACTCTCTGTCAAGTAACAGAAGAATGAGCTTATATATATTGGGAGATATACATGACCATCTTCATGACGGTGGGAATATGGTCATTTTTCTTGTGTACCACTTTAAATAGTACAACCCTTACAATAAACACAGAATATAACAAGGATTAATATTTTGAAGCACACTTAAGATATTCCTTCTAGATAAATGGCTCTCCATAAGTGCATTGCATGATGGGACATGATCTGAAGCACGTATGTCCTAAGCCCCTCCCCCTCAGGTTGCACATATTGACATGAGGAAGTGAGAAAAAAGATGACCAAGCATGGGAAAACATGTAGCAAACAAGAAGTTGATGACTAAATAGTTTGTTGTAAATGTCGATGAACTGTCTGAAGGCCCAAATTGTGGCATATGGCAGTCTTGGCCTAATGGTTAGGGAGGTGGACTTACATTCAGAGGGTTGCAGGTTCAAATCTCTCCAAACCCTACATTGCCCTAGGGACAGCAACCATTGTTGTATATTTGTATATCACTTTGAGTAAAGGCGTCAGCCCTCAACCCAACTGACATGCCTTCCCATTGAACTTTCGCCCACTTCAAGTGTGTAACAATATCTTACTGTGAACTCACAGGGAGTTACTGGCTACTAATTGCATTCATTTCACAGTAACATACTGTGAATTCGTCATATCACAGTTAACTACTGTAAAGGCGTCAGCCTTCAACCCAACTGACATGCCTTCCCATTGAACTTTCGCCCACTTCAAGTGTGTAACAATATCTTACTGTGAACTCACAGGGAGTTACTGGCTACTAATTGCATTCATTTCACAGTAACATACTGTGACATTCTGCCATAATTTGTTACTGTGAAATCCAGAGAGACTTTTCATCATATCACAGTTAACTACTGTGCTGTTATAACAGGTGTTTCCTTCCTCTAGGCCATGATTGGGTGCATTATGTGGCTGCCTTGGCCTGATGGTTAGGGAGGTGGACTTAAGATCAGAGAGTTGCAGGTTCTAATCCCTCCTAACCCGGCATTACCCTAGGGACAGTAACCAATGTTGCATATCTGTATGTCACTTTAGGTTGCTCCTGGCCATGATGGATTGTAATTACTAATTGTCAGGCCTAATTAGAAGAAGGTCTATGATTGGAAATGTTGCTGGTTCTGCTTCCAATAAATGAAGTTGCAACCAATGTGCTACACAAACACTTTTTAAAGTTGCCACCTGCTAATGCCTTTGTCTTGGATGTGCACGCCAAAACTCCAGCATCCAATTTTAAATCAGAATATTGCCACCTAGTAAAACAAATTAGGCTATCTTGTGAAGTGCCATTGCACAATTGAAAGTCAAATGCTGCATGACATGATTGACATTGCCTACCATCAACCAGGAACAATGGTAGTGCCCAATCAATCTGTCAATTAGTACCTGCCCTCACTTGAGTATATAGGACTATTACAAGTTCATTGAATTACTACCTGCAGCTGCCACATGCCTGATTACTCTGGTCACATGGTTAACTTTCACCTCTATATAAACTCAGACTGTCACAATGCTTGAGTTGCTTGCCTAAATGACTGGTTCGCTGGCTCTCTGTCCGGCTTGTTGGTTAGTGAGCTAACTGACCGACCAACTGACTGTTTGTTGGCCAGCTGGTTGGCTGGCTAACTGACTCTTTTGGTTGACTGTATGGCTGGTTTGTTAGCTGGCTAGCCATACAACTGACTTGTTTGTTGGTTAGTTGGCTGACTAACTGAGTGTTAGTTGGTTAGCCGGCTCTTTGGCTGGCTAGCTGACAACTGACTCTTTTGGTTGGCTGGTGGACTGGTTTGTTGGCTGGCTAGGTATTTAGTTGGTAGTGAGTATTGTGGTAGCAGGTATCCTTTTTGGTGTGTTGCTTACTTGATTAAGACATTTCAGGATTGTCTAATTATGCTCAACTAGAGTATTCTATGCACACTGGTTAATGTACTATCATCCAGGAGATTACAATTATTAAATGGTAATAATATTGCACATACTGCAGAAACTTGAATTTCTCAGTGGTTATGGATAGTTTGGTCTATTAATACAAGAGAGCAGTGTGATGGACTGGTTCCATGCCACAGTTGTCTCAGTCATGGTGGGGAATGGGAGGTGCCACAATAACATGGTAGCTACCTCTTTTGTGGTGATGAATGGAGGGGCGGGATCATGGTAGTGTGGGAAGGGTGACAGTAACTAACTGTGGTGTGGCCACAGTAAACTACTGTGAGAAGATCACAGTAAACTGTGAGGATGGCCACAGTAAACTACTGTGAAATGAATGCAATTAGTAGCCAGTAATTCCCTGTGACATCACGGGAATATTTTTTACTGTGTACAATTGGGTATGCCTGGATGGTATGTGATGTAGTCAACACATTTTTTTGGGATATCACATTTTGATTCACTAAATAACTTAAGTTGTGATAGGCCACCACTCATCTGTTTAGAAGGTGCAGGGTTCAGTAGAAATTTCTGTATAAAAAGAAGACAGTCCGCACACTTCAGGTCTATTTTTGTGCAAAGAAGCTTTACTTGACTTGCAAGCTTTCGGTCCTTTTGCAAGTCAAGTAAAGCTTTGCACAAAAATAGACCTGAAGTGTGTGGATTCACTAAATAACAAATCTCATCTCATACCATTTTGTTACTGTGTATTGCTGTGTTCTGGCTTTATTACACACATCAACTACATTCAGGCTTGTCTGTTTTTTTAATTCATTTTTGTTGGTCTCTGTTATGACTTTATTTTTACTATAGGAAAGTGAAGGGCTGACAGGAAACGAATGGGAGAGGAATGTGGGGAAGGATCGGCATAGGATCCGAGCCAGAATCGAACCCGGGTTGCCAGCGCCCCAGCGCCATGGCAGGGCCCTTTAGTCTGTTCCCAGTCTTCTGTTTCCAGTCTTTATTAGTTTCTTTTTCACAGTACATTACATATAATAGACACTTTTGAGCAAAGCGATTTACAAGGAGAAAATTCAAGCAAGTACAGAGTAAGGGGCAGTGGTGGAACAATTGCACATTGGGCCCCAGGGCAAAAAACACTGATGGGGCCCCCTATACAACCTGCCAAGGTCACAGTAGGGCCCCCACTATCAATACCGGAGGGCCCTGGGCCCAGGGACAAATGCCCTGCTTGTCCCTCCTATATCTCCAGTCCTGGTAAGGGGTCAGCACAGAGTACACAGCAGTATACAAGTAATGTAGAACAGATAGAGAGCAGAAGAATAGTGGAGGCTCTATGACAGTGGTTCCCAACCTTTTTCTTAAGGGACCCATGTTTTTACTATTGTAAGCTTTGGTGACCCAACCACGCGAGCGCCCGCACGAGACGGAGTCACAAGATGCCCTTCGTTTCCTGCGAAAACTTATTTTAGTCATTTTATTCCTCAATTCGTCTTTGGTCAAATATAGAATAAATGTTTAATGTAGCACTTACAATTTGTTGCGTCTATGCATTTATTAGTTAAATGCTTTGTCTTTTATTCAACATGGGCTATATATATTTAAAACGAAACCCCTTAAAATCAAGAGGGCTCCGCGACCCCCTGTGGATCTTTGGCAACCCATAAGGGGGGTCCCGACCCATAGGTTGGGAACCACTGCTCTATGAGATGTAGTGCAGCTTAGTTCCCATGATGACAGGTGTTAGATATCATGTTCGGATCTTATGCAAGGAAGCTCTCTCCGAAGAGATGAGTCTTCACTAGCTTCTTTAAGGTTGAGACGGATGACCCTGCCCTTGTAGCAACTGGTAGCTTTCACCTGAGACACTGACATCCTGTTCCCTTCAAACTACTGTATACTGACGAAGGACCAAATACAGTTGTCACACACAGGATGTGCATCCCTGCCAGTTTTTAACGCATGATGTTACAGGATACTAGAAGGACCTATACTGGACCTTCAGTTGTGCCTAGAAGACACCATACTTCAGCGCAAACAGTCCATCAGTCACCACAGCGTGGGAACTTAGATTTGAAATAGACTATGTAGGCTGGATTGCAGTGTGTTCGGCGGGCCAACCGGTCCCAGACCTAATGGAAAAACAGGTCCCAAGGGGCAATGGCAGTGAAAACCATCCCATCCCCACACCCATGTCCAAGGGGTCAAACATGCTCGATGACTAACTGTACCTATGTTAGGTTAATATCACACACACACACACACACACACACACACACACACACACACACACACACACACACACACACACACACACACACACACACACAAACACACACACACACACACACACACACACAGCACCTTAAGAAGTACCAGGAAGAGACACAGAAGTTATGTAATGGTGTTATGTACTATGTAATCCACCGAATAACAAAAATAACAAATATAGTTAATGATTTGCATATAATTAATGATGATAGCCCACCATAATTCATCGCAACTCATCGAGAGTAACAGATTAAGAAAAGGCCATTACAATTTTGGTGAGAGTAAGGTTATAACATAGGTTCTGTGCTGTAACACTTTACTTTACGGATCGCTAATAAGATGGTAATTTCATAGTTATTTCATAGTTATTTCAGGGTAATAACTGTTTGTTTTTTGGAACAACAGTAAAATAACCATACAGTTTCCAATGCATTGTGGTGACACCCTGATGACTCGCAGCACGGTGACACTTTGTTGACACACACACACACACACACACACACACACACACACACACACACACACACACACACACACACACACACACACACACACACACACACACACACACACACACACACACACACACACAATGCGCTGGAAACTGTATGGTTATTTTGCTGTTGTTACTAAAAATAAACAGTTGTTATCCTGAAATAACTATGATATAACTATGAAATTAACACGAAATTACCACCTTATTAGCGATCCGTAAAGTTAAGTCTTACCCTCTGTGCAAAGGGCTTAAGGCTCTCGGTCACGTCATACCGTAACAATGTTGTTATGATGTAGTTGAGTATTTTCAGCAAGTATGGACCGCTGGCGACCCCATCTGCACGTAACTGAGGCAAACTAGCAGAGTGTGGCATGGGGCGTTAGTAAGCCTCCCTCCCGAAGCCTCAATACAGTGTCATAGTGTTGGGCTATCGGACCGGCCCTAGCTTATCTTAGCGCGCTCGAACTGTGCCTCCCATTTCCAAACCGATGTAGTTCACAAGGTAACAAGTTCGCGTCCCCGACCTCTTCGACCTCCATCACATGGACAAAGAGTACTACTGAGAAGGGATTGACTTTACACAGCTGTTAACACTTGTCATTCGGCACCGCTACAGACTTACATCAGCTCATGACTCATTTGAGGTGGAGCATCCCACAGGGAATAACACCCAGGGCTGTAGTGAAGTCCACCTTAGTAGAGTCCAAGACAAGTCCAAGACCAGAAAAGTCAAGTCCAAGACAAGTCCGAGTCCAAAGAGGTTTGAGTCCGAGACAAGACCGAGTCCAAAAAGATTAGAGTCCAAGTCAAGTCCGAGTCACATGTCAGTCAGTGTTAAACAAAGAAAAGGATGAGTTTCAATAATGAGAATATTTGAATTTGAAGGTAACCATATGCCATGGATGTGAAGACAAACGTTTATGTTGTTGGATTTCAAGTTCTCTAGAATTTATGACAGCCAATGTTCCAAACAAAATAAAGACAGACCCGGTCGTCGGTCGAGCCCAAAAACTTCATTTGGAAAGATCAGTGTCCGAGTCCAAGACAAGTCCGAGTCCAATTGATAGCGAGTCCAAGACAAGTCCAAGTCCATAAAAAAAACGGACTTGAGTCCAGACTCGAGTACTACAGCCCTGATAACACCCAGCCAGAGCCGCCACTAAACATAAGCAGAGTATGCAGAGTGCTTAGGGCACTGACCAGTGCTTGGGGAACCAACCACTCTGCCCCCAAAATTGGGGCCTCTTCATTTGAGATTGACTAATAAACGTCATGAAAAGAATATTAATATACATTACTTTACACAACATATTACTAGTTAGTAGATTGTTATTATTATTATTATTTTTAATTATGAGGGGGGCCTCCTGACCAGTAATGCTTAGGACCTTCAAAACCTCAGCAGCGGCCCTGCACCCATTTTAACCCTATCCAGACTGGGGTGGGGGGGGGGGTGGGGGGGGGGGGGGGGGGCTAAAAGTGCCCGCACCAACTTTGATGTTGTATAATTCCTTAACAACTGAAGCTATGACTACGAAACTTTGTGACTTTTCCTAACATTTAGTTGGCTACAGTTAAGTGCCGAAAGATTAGGTCTATCATTTTTGTCGTTGCCATGGCAACGGTTTTCTGACAGCTATGTCTGACCAAAAATCACTTTACCATATCTATGACGCCATATATTTTCATATTTTTTCGTTATTTCCATTAGCATCAGATAACTTTGTGAGCATTTAAGTGGTTTGAAGCATAAAATCATTAAAATTTAAGTGCATTACCTAAATTTGTTGGAAAATCCATTATGGCGAGATTTTGGGCATAATAAGATAATGATGTCATAATGACGTTATAATACCAGATAATTACACAAAAAATATGTCATAGATGTCCATATGTAGATCATCTCCCCCAACTTTCGTAGTCATACTGTATTCAGTTCATGAGTTATAAGGTGGGGGGGGGGGGGGGGGGCCAAAAAGCCCCCCCCCCCCCCCCCAGGCCCAGGAATGCCAAAAAAGCCCAGTCTGAATAGGGTTAAAATCCACAACCATCATTATGAGGGAATGATGAAGATGATGAGGTTTAAACACAAAACCCTCAAAACAGCAGAGTGATTCATACCAGAGTGATTCATTTGTGAAGAACTAACCAATATTGTGTTGATGTGGAAAAGATGTCACATGCACATTCCAACAACATTTTGAGGGTGTATACTAAGTATTTTTTTTAAAGTGTTGTGTGTGTAATCCTTTGCTCATTACAGACTCATTACTGAGGTAACACCACCACCTAGTGTTAACTAAAATATTTAGGCCCTATGTATTGTCACATATAATATTACCAGCCAAATAGTACTCAATACCTCGATTTTTGCATCATTCAGTTCACTGAACATGTCACAAAACTAGAGGACATGAAGGCCTATTTCTGCTCACAATAAAAGCACAATGCATATGTCTCCAGCAGCAGTAGGTCTTAACAGGCATGGCCATATGTACGCTACAGTCAGTTTATACTGTATTTCCCTGTGGTAAGACCGGCTACAGTCCTACTCAGGGCTGGTGCTAGTCATAGGCAGACAAGGCAGTTTCCTAGGGCAGAGGTTGCCAAACTTTACCATGACAAGGCCCCCATGTTGCCTATCATTAGATAAGGGGTTACATCTTTGTGCCCCCCCCCTTCACAACCATAGCCCAGGTCTGTGAGTCGCTGGAATATATAAATTAATAACAATAGTATGCTAATGAGAGTATTGTTTAGCTTATTTTGTGTTTTTTTGGTGTACATTAGATATTCACTTTATTCAATTACTTTATTTCGTTTGTCTATACTTTTCATGCCAACCTGCCGCGGCCCCCCTAGCAACCACTTGTCTGGCCCACAATTTGAAAACTACTGTCTCAGGGCTCCAAAAATCCCCTAGAATGAGAATATCAAACTTAATGAAACATTAAACTGAACTTTGACAATGATTTTTCATGGGCACTCAGTAAAAGTACTGTATATGCAGATACTAGATCAGCTGTGCTTGATCAGATGTACAACACTATGCTTTCAGAGACCAATTTCTAAATGCACAAAAAGTTAAAGGGGTGCTCGGTTAGGGCACCAAAATGACCTTACTGGTTCACATACTACCCTTATAGTGCAGACAGGGAAGCCGACAAGGGGGGACAAAGGGGTCACTTGTCCCGGGCCCAGAGAGAGAGGGTGCCTTGAATAGGATCCTCATTAAATTGTATGTATTGGGTTTGGGGCCCTTACAGATGTCTTTGTCCTGGGCCCAGCCAAAACTGTCAGTGTCCCTGAGTGCAGATGTCACTATTATATTATACTTACATTATACTATGTGCCTTGCTCAAGGGCACTTCAGCCATGGATGAAGGTGCTTGTAAGGGTGGGATTTGAACCTGCAACCGTCTGATCTCAAGTCCAGCGCTGTAACCATAGAGCCATGACTGCCTCATGTAAGTGCAACTGGATTGAAGTATGAAGAAGTATCACCCCTTTCAGGACAACACATATTTGTCCCACACATTAGTCTCACTGAAAACTTTTTTGTTGTATTCTTCTCTGACAATGGGAACTTTCCATTCTGACAGAAAGACCATAATGATCTGTCATCTACTGACTGGGATCGAATATCTGCGTAGATTAAAATCATTTATGTGGTTTTCTTTGCACTTCCAAAGATTTAAAATCTTAAAGCAGATCCTGAAGTCTGTTATTTTGAGAACAGGTCGATGCCTCCTTGGATGTATAGACCATACTGTGCTACCCGATACTTAAACTTTTGGTCGCTTGGAAAAATGGAGTCCTTAATTGTCCACAATGGCTGACATTGCCCTTTTCAATCCAAGATTGCATCGCCCAGAAATGATAGTGAATCGAGGGGTTAGCCATTGTGGTGGTCAACGACCATCATCAGCCCGTCTGACCATCAGTCTGAAAGGTCACACTGTGACATGCTGCACACGTCTGCTATCCATGGTGCTGAAATAGAAAGCATTCAACATTAGGTGGGGTGGATTTGGTGCCTCTGAATGTGGATGTAGTCTTCATTGGGGATAGTAAGGCTGATGTACTTTGTACCATCAGGAGTTTGTGAATATCTCTGCTAATGAAGACTTTGGCGATGCACGGCTTAATGTGGGGATGTGAGGTCTGACTCAAATACTTGATGGTAGTTACAGTAATATATATACATACAGAGGCGATTCTAGTGTCAGTGGGGGCCCCAAGCAAAAACCCAAAAGAATGGACATTGGAAACAAATCACTGCTGTTATAGTTTAAAGATGAGCTGTTTTTCACCATCTTGAAGCTTGGCGGCCCCAAGCGGCTGCCTGCCTAGCCTGGTGACAAGATGCGCCTCTGTATACAGTGCCCTCCATAATTATTGGCACCCCTGGTTGAGATGTGTTAAAAGCCTTAAAATAAATTCAGTGTTTATTGCAGAAAAATACTGTCACACTGAAAATTGTAGGAAAATGTAGCCTTCAACTCAAATGAATTGTAAGAAAATAAAAAAATCCCTGACTAAAAAATAATTATTTTTCATTAATTCACCTGTTCCACAATTATTGGCACCCTTAACAATTCCCAGGAAATAAATATAATTGAAGCATTTCTGTCATTTCTACAGTAGTTTACAAAGTTTACCAGAGTATGTAGGAACATTTAATTAGTAATTCATCACTTCCTGTTTCCCTGGGGTATAAATATGACGTGACACGAGGCCATTTCTCTTATCCACTCTTAAACATGGGAAAGACAAAGGAACACAGCATACAAGTGAGGCAGATGTGCGTCGACCTTCACAGGTCAGGCAGAGGCTACAAGAAGATTGCCACTCAACTGCAGCTGCCCATATCCACTGTGAGAGGAATAATTAAGAAGTTCAAAACAACTGGAACAGTGGTAAACAAGCCTGGACGAGGACCCAAGTTTATTTTGCCACCACGCACAGTGAGGAGGATGGTAAGAGAAATCAAAAGATCTCCAAAGCTCACTGTTACAGAATTACAACAAATGGTAGCATCCTGGGGTCACAAAGTCTCCAAATCAACCATCAGGCGCTGTCTACACGCCAACAAGCTGTTTGGGAGGCATGCACGGAGAAAACCTTTCCTCACTCACAATCATAAACGCAAGCGTCTGGAGTTCGCCAAGCGGTATTGGGGCTTCAACTGGGACCGTGTGCTTTGGTCAGATGAGACCAAGATTGAGCTTTTTGGCAACAAACACTCTAAGTGGGTCTGGCGTACCACGAAAGATGCGCATGCTGAAAAGCACCTCATACCCACTGTGAAGTATGGGGGTGGGTCAGTGATGCTGTGGGGCTGTTTCGCTTCCAAAGGCCCTGGGAACCTTGTTAGGGTGCATGGCATCATGAATGCTTTGAAATACCAGGACATTTTAAATCAAAATCTGTTGCCCTCTGCCCGAAAGCTGAAGCTGGGTCGTCACTGGGTCTTTCAGCAAGACAATGACCCTAAACATATGGCCAAATCTACACAGAAATGGTTCACCAGACACAAAATCAAGCTCCTCCCATGGCCATCTCAGTCCCCTGACCTCAACCCCATTGAGAACCTGTGGGGTGAGCTGAAGAGGAGAGTACAGAGGAGAGGACCCAGGTCTCTGGATGATTTAGAGAGATTCTGCAAAGAGGAATGGCTGAAGATCCCTCTTTCTGTCTTTTCCCATCTTGTGAAACATTATAGGAGAAGATTAGGTGCTGTTTTGTTGGCAAAAGGGGGTTGTACAAAATATTAACACCAGGGGTGCTAATAATTGTGACACACATTATTTGATGTCAAATAATTATTTCTTTATGTGGGATTTTTTCCCCACTGAATAAATGCACTTGTATTGAAGGTTGGATTTTTCTCTTTTTTTCCATTAAGGTCCCATATTATTTAGAAAAAAAATAAAATAATTGGAAGCTAAAAAACACATCTCAACCAGGGGTGCCAATAATTATGGAGGGCACTGTACATATACATATACATATACATTACATATATTTGCCAAAAAGTTCCTCTGGCTGCCAATGCATGCTGGATTCCTATATTTCTTGTCTGTGCATTTTAAACGATTCCACTAATTTTTCAACCTATTTGTCTAGTGATTTGTGAGCTAAATATGGGATTTAATTTCACAATTATGCATCTCGGCTTGATAAGAAAAGGGCAGCCGCAAAAAGAATGGTCCTCATCAGCAAGCGTTACTCTCATACATCAACAGATGTCGCTCTGTATCCTTGGTTGAGCGCGTGGCGAGCTGCCTGGCCGAGGTGATGCGAGCGCGTGTCTGGCGGGTGATGCTGGGATGGTACATGCCAGGGTAGAGCCTCGCGTTTTCGCGCCTGCACAGTGCACACCGCAGTGATATTGTGCTGTGTTGTGTGTGCCTCCTGCTCGACTTCACCCTATCCAGTGGATGCCTCCTTTTCCTCTTCCTTCAGCTCCCAGCTAATTTGGTTCACATCTTTCGTTGCCACTCCAGGGAATGACAAGAGCATTCTTTCCCCACTAAAATCGCGCCAAGGAGAAGGCTACTCCCCAGGACGTTTTTCTAATCGGTAAGTTCGATGTTATCCCACCTGACATGCATGTTGCCAGTCTGTGCTGCCGTTTTTCAGTCTGTAACGTGTGTGCGAGGTTGATGAGTGATTTGCTACCGAGTCTACTAAATCTGCTCGCAATATGCCATTGATATCTGGGCTACATAAATGACTTTTCATAATGCAATGTTGTCTATGCCAGAGATGGCAAAATCCTTCCAATATGGTGTCTGACTACGTCCGTTCTTGTTGCTTGCCAGTTTGTAACTGCTGACCCAAATTTGGAATAGGGGCTGGATGAATATGTATCCCAAATATGTGGTCAGATAGGACGGAGGGGACGCCAGTGAAGCAGCTCTGGCTTATTCCATTTGTGCTAAATTGCAGGTGGGAAGGATGCTTTTTCAGAGTAGACGCCAGGAGCTAATACATCCATGATTCTTTTGTGATCTTTAATCGCCGAGACGATATATTTGTGGCCAATCTGGCTCTCCTTTTCGTTGTGGAACGCTGATGCCTGGAATAAGGCTCATCCAAGCCCCGTCTCAGCCACACCATGCAAAATTCTTGCGCGGCGTGATGGCCGAGCATAAAAAAAGTGTATTTTAATAATTGTTAAGCCATGCAACTCTGAGCTTAAAGTGGAGCTGCTGTCAACTCGCCTGTTTTGGGTCACATGCATGACAGTCTTGGGTAAGCTGTCGAATGCGGTGATGCTGACTTGGGCAAACGTGCGAAAATGCTGTTGTCTGTTACTTGGCACTTGTGATAACGCATACAGTAAGCCCGACCATCCTATTGCTCTGGGAGGGAGTGACGTTATTTCCTTTCTTTCACAAGGCGCGCCTGTATTGTCTGCACCTACTACTGTATGATTGAAGATATCGAGATTCTATTCTTGGAACATCACAAACCATCTACCACATGTCACCAAGAATTGAACCTGGATCACAATGATCTTCTTAAATATCCCATCTCTTGATAATGGCATAGGTACAGATTTTCCATAATCTTCACAAAGGAATGGTGCTAAGAAGCAAGGTACCACGGAATCTAGGTAGTTCATTGGATTCCAGCCCAGTTGTGTGAGAGTGAGATTTAACCTGTGGTATTGCACAGAAGTCCTAGTGATTGTGGAGCAAACTCAATTGTAAACACACCTTGGGGGTGCTGGCTAAATCCCCAGCTCGGTGGACCAATGTGGCTCGCTGATTTTTGACATATCTGGTCATATCAGCATGTGCACATTCATGTTTAATTTTAGGGGAATTTCTGTTCTGTTACAAGACATTGTCATTGGCACAGTGTTTTAGTGCTTGTGCGTCCTGATTATGGTAAACACATGGAAAGTAACAGTCGTCGCCGGGGTAAGAGTTCACATGTAAAGCTGTTCATTTACACTAAACGTGCATGTTGCATTCCATCAAATTGTGTGTAATGCTCTGTCTGTCACGCCAGCGCCGAGACGGAGCGTTTCCAGCGCTACACACTTTGGCCGTCTGCCAGCGTGGCATTTGGATGGCTGTCCGCCAGTAATGCACAGCTTTTTGATCGACTTTCCACATCATCACCGTGGTGTCTTTACACACATTACGGGAGGTGGTCTTTTCTGTGTGTGTGTGTGTGTGTGTGTGTGTATGTGTGTGTGTGTGTGTGTGTGTGTGCGTGTGCGTGTCTGTGTGTGTGTGTGTGTGTAAGGGGGTGTTGACTGTGTGTCAGGAGGACAGGAGATAGATTACACATAGCTGTACTCAGTGTGTGTGGTGGTGGTGGTGTGTCCCAGTGAACAGTGAAAGGCTGGGAAGCAGATGGGTGTCATCCTCCCCACCATCCTCCTGTAGCTCGCATGGAGGACAATCAGCGCACGGTCAGGTGATCAACCCACCCAGACAGCTGTTCCAACACCACCGACCATAACGAGAGAGAGAGAGAGAGAGAGAGAGAGAGAGAGAGAGAGAGAGAGAGAGAGATAGAGAGAGAGAAAGAGAGGGAGAGAGAGAGAAAGGTGCTCAGCTACACATCCATAGCCATGATGTAATTATCATCCATTATTAAAGTGGTACATTTCAGCTTAAACCAGGAGACATTAGTATTCCAAATGAAGCGTCAAAATAGAAATGGTAGGCTACATGTGTCTGCCAGTCTGTCACTGATCCCCTTTGTGCTCGTCACCAAGCTCCAACATAGGAGGAGGTTTAATAATTAGCCTGACTATCTCCAATGGCTAATTGGGCATTAAAGGAAGCATGCATGTTAAAAGCCAATAATCATGATTTCCAGTGCATGAACAATGCATTTGGCACGGTGTTAGGTGGGGCTCGTGTCAGTTACTAGTGGGCCCACATATGTGTGTGTGTGTGTGTGTGTGTGTGTGTGTGTGTGTGTGTGTGTGTGTGTGTGTGTGTGTGTGTGTGTGTAAACATGCCAATAGGGGTGGGGACAAAGGGGTATGTTGTTCCGGGCCCAGGGAGACAAGGGGCCCAGAATTGGGTCCCCACTCCCCAATCACATTGTTTGTCTTGGGCAGGGGGTCCTTTCAGATGACTTTGTTCTGAACCCAGCGAAAGCTGTCAGCAGCCCTATACGTGTGCGTGTGCGTGTGTGTGTGTGTGTGTGTGTGTGTGTTCACACATGTGTGAACGCAGCTGCAGGTGTGGCCCTGGTAAAGACATTCATCTCTGTTTGCTTTCCCTGTGGTGTCATTGGTGGTATGATGGAGGATAACATAACTTTAACCCTACCGTCCGCATTCAGCCAGGCATGTTGGCTGGCTGCCTTGCTGAAAACAATGGCTGACTGGTATGACTGAGATTGTCATCTTTAAAAAAAAAAATGAATCAGGCTCTTCCGACCTCATTGGCGATGCAGTGGCACATGTAATTAGCAGAATTGACAGTGCATACTTATTTGACAGAACATAAAACTGAACATAATTTCCGCTGTGTCAGTTATTCATTATTACATGTATTTTGTAATGGGTTCCATTGCCAGTTCATTGGATGAGATGTTGCTGTTATCTTAAATAATACAAGTTGTGAATAAGGAGTGCTGCCAAAGACAATGCATATGTAGAAAAGTATCAGGCATACAGTACATTGTCTGATTAATTTGGATTCAAGCCAAGTTGTTTACTGACAACTGTTCAACCCAAGAACATAACTTCAATTCAAGTGCAGGATCTACGTATTAGTGTTTCCATTTACTTCCCTGCAAGAAACTGCAAGAAAAAACACCTTTTATTATGGTTCTAATAGGAGAAATGGTATTATATGCAGAACACATATTGCGAGCACCTCAGACCTCCCCCACTTCAGATGTCAGCAGTAAATGAAAGCATGAGTTAGTGAAACGGCAGCAACAGAACAATATATCAGTTCTTTTTTTTGCGTTTGGTTGTTCAACACTAGAGGTTCACAGGAAATCAATTTGCAGTGGTGACACAGTTATTTATTCTCCCTACTAGCTGTTTACCCCCGGTCAGGATCCTGCCTATAGCACTTAATGAGGCGCTCATATATCAAAGCCTGCAAAGTCAGAAGCAATTGTTGTCATATCTATGCAGCCCACTGCCGAAAGACTCATTTATATTTTTGAAACATTTACATCATAGCCTTAATATTCCAGATGCCATTGGTTCCTCAAGTTTATTTAGTACCGTGCGTGCACAAATGGGCAGTCACAGTGGTGGAACAATTGCACCCAGGGTTCCAGAGCAAGACACCGATTAGGGGCCCTACGTATACGGCCTGCCAAGGTCACAATTGCCCCCCTCCCCCCATAGTTCCGCCCCTGGGCAGTGACAAGAATTGCAGTCTTCATAGACATCCATGGTCAATAGGCTCAGGGTGCAGTGTTCTCAGACCCATGTGTCTTCTAGTTCTTGTTTCTATGAAGCTCACAAGGATCACCCTATGGTACCTTGCCTCATGGTTGAGGAAACTTGAGGACAACCTCAGAGCATAGAGCCATGAAAGCACAGGGTCAATTTCAGATCAAGTGAAGATTGAACACTTACTATATGGGCTTTAGGAACCATTTCCCTTGAGGGGACAGGGCCTTGAAATCAAATGTCTCAATGACTAGTGCCTGAAAACACAGGACATGGGACAAGGAACACTTGAACCCCAGGAACACAAGACCTTACACCTGGCGACATACAGAGGGCATATGGCTTGAAAAATGAGGAGACTCACTGGAGTCATGGGACCAGAGAACCAAATGGAAAATAGGATCCTGGGAAGGTACAAATGCTCTCCATTTCATCATGCCGGTATTTACACACCTATTCACTGTTGGAACACCAGATGCAGAATCCCAGTGTGGGGTTTCATGTCAGGAGCCAAGTTGGCAAATACTGGATCCTCCCATAACAGGTTCATGTAGGCCTAATTAACCTCAAGAGGAGAGGGACATATGGCGGCGGCTGGGAATACACATTCTTGAAGTTATTCTGAGCTGCATGCAGAAGGCACACCCCTCAGGTTCTCGCACTTGTAGTGGCGGCACTGTTGCAATATTAGAATACATTGCTAATGTGTCATTGACTTTTTTTTGTAGAAGACGTCAGGGTGGTGCAATCACATCTAATTGCATGGATGAAATGTTTTTTTTTTACTGGATTATCTAATAATCTTATTTTACGTTACAAGTTTATTTTACATTGTGTGTACATTAATGAACAATTCATTTGGGGATTTTTTTGGGAATTAGCTGTGGTTATACCACCTGAAGTCTGCTCCTGAAGAAAATCGTCAGTGACCCTAACTCTTTCCATTGTGGTGTCCGTAGTATGCCTTCTGTTGTCATCTGGGCTGAATGAATGCCGTGAAAAAGTGGAAAATGGACGGATGATGGAAACATTAGAAAATGTATTAATATATTTATATTTTTTAAGATTAGGATATTATGGCGGTGTACAACATCTTGAGTCTTGAATTTGAAAGCACTGCATTCTGACAATGTTCTTTGATGTTCTACTGGATCCCCAAGTGTTTCAGTGCTGTGTTGTTTTTCTTTGAAACATTTGATCAGATTTAGAGCTAAGTATTCAGTGGGAACTGTCAGGCTAAACACTTTAAAAATGTGTGTCTGTATGGGAAATGGCAAGCTTTTGCACTTAGTTCCAGGTTTGTGTGTTTTACCGGAAGATATTGACTTAAACGGTGCAGTACCAACAAAATTAGTACATGGACTTCTTGAGGGTTCTTTCAATTAGACAAAAAATACCACCAGGTTGAATAATATGTAGGTCAGATGAGACAAAATTGTACAATCTTAAACATATTGATCGTTTTTTCTCATTTAAACATCCATGGAGGATTGTAAAAGCAGAGCAGACGCCCAGAGAGAGAGAGAGAGAGAGAGAGAGAGAGAGTAAAAGAGAGAGAGAGAAAAGTGTGTGCCAAATCTGCATGTCGTCGTCTAGTAACCTACTTATCGGCGTTGCCCAGTTTGGCACAATGGCAAATGAGGAGTGGAGGCAACCACTGCTGGGGATTCAGAAGAGATGATGTCATCGGCTGGCAGCTCTGCATTACTCTCACGGATGTAATGTGTGTGCCAGGGGTGGGGCTAGAGTATTCAGCATGGCTATTTAAGTCTCAGAGACGTGTCTTGATGAAGATAATATTCATTTCATTCGCTCGTGAGGTTTTTTGTTCTTGTACCATATAAATCGTTGCTATTCAGTAAAAAGAAATGGTTGTGTGGAGTGCGGGGGCAGGCATGGAGTGTTCAGCATGGTAGTTTAAGTCTCAGACATCTCTTGATAAAGATGATCTCTCAACTTTGTCTCATATTCATTTCCTTACGTTTTGTGCTATTGTTGTTAAAGGCTTAAGTTCAGTAAATAGGCTTTTAGACAGTAAGTATTTAAGTATTCAGTATTACCATTTACATGTATCAGACTTGTCTTGATAAAGATTATCTTTAATTTTGACCCATACTCAATTTGAGACATTTACAGTTGTGTTTGTGTGTGTTAGTGTATGTGTGTGTGCGTGTGTGGGTATTTATATATCTATTGTATGAATGGTCCTTCTGGCAGTTACAAAGTATGTGTCAGTATCCATGTATGTTTGCTTTGTGCACATGATAATTCTATGATGTACTTGTATATGTACGTGTGTGTGCATGTGCGTGTGCGTGTGTAATTTTGTATTTGTGTGTTCACATTTCTTGTGTGTTGTTTGTGCGAGTAAGTGTGAAATGAGCTTCTCCTTTGCACCTGTTCCATTCCTCATCTGCGGCCCCATCTAACCCCCACCACCCTTTTTTGACTGGCCTGGTCTGAGACAGCAGGCATCTTCAGCTCTTTGGGTGTAGAGAGAGAGAGAGAGAGAGAGTGGGGCAATGACCAGATGAGGCCGGACATTCTTCTATTCCTTGCCTTTGATCTCTCTTAACAAAGCCTTCAGGCCTGTCTGATGGGATAAAAAAAGATGTTTCATTGTGGAAATCTGGAGTTAATCCTCCCCAGCCCTATTGCACAGAGTCTACCAGACTGTCACTGTTAGGATTGGGTGTCGATGAGGAAACATGGCAAGGTCACTATGCAATTCTTCTTAATTTTTGGTCTTTTAGACTTAATTAATGACAGGACAGTTTGAGAGAGAGAGAGACAGGAAATGTTTTGGAGAGAGAGACAGGGAAGGGTCGGCAAAAGGACCCAGGATGGAATCGAACCTGGGTCAGCCCACAGTAGACGAGTGCCCTACCGTTAAGCCACAGTAGGGCTACGATGCAATACTTTTTGACAATGTTAGTATTTTGTACTTTTGTTTTTGAACTGGTTTGAATAATTAATAATTCATAGTGTCAATGTCAACTTTACTTGTTGATGAAATGACCGTTGGCCACTGACCAGTATTTAGCAATCTATTGTTTAGAAACATATTGTACCACTAACGTATGTTGAAAGAGAGTAATGATCGGTTTATTGTTAATCTGTAATGAACTTTTTTTTGGTATTAACCAGTCCTACTCAACACCAAGTCAGAGAATCACTGGGAGAAGATATACAGTACATTTCTCTATTTTTCACTTGATTATTGCTTATTATACAGTAATTTTAACATCATTAGAGTGCTGTGGTCCCAAAACACACACCATTCCACAGTGGAGCGCTGTAATAATCATTGAAAACTACCATACTACTACACTACTATGACATAACACAGGGCCTTTAGTAATGCACTAAGACTTGGTCATTGCCATTCTGGTAACAGCAAATTGATAACGCTGTGTCTTAACGGGTTATGTAGCACACTAATTATCAGCATGTTTTGTTTGGCTGCTGCCTGTTGTCCTGAGGTAGATAGTATGCATGTTGGCACTCTCAATTCATGCGAGATTAAAGCTGCTGTTCGGTTGACGTAGTTGATGCCCCACTGGCAGCTAACTGAAACAAAAAAATAGCCGAATTGATTGTACCATCAACCAGAAGCACACATTAGGTATTTTGTGGATGTGTTTAAGCCCGCCCTCTGAGAAATGGGTTTTAAATGGAAACTTGGCAAGACACAGGCTCACAAAGAGAAGTTACTGTAGCCAGGCTACTGACTTAGACCGCCAAAGGGAAAGGTTTTTTTGTGTATATGATTGACAATTGTTTGGCCTCGTCAACACTGTCTATCTCCTAGCCATGCTACGTGTATGAACCCCTCTTTTAACTTGATTGATGGGGTTAATTCCCATGTTGATGGAACTATTGATCGATCCCCTGAATGGGGATTTTTGAAAATCGACTACACATCACACATTGCCCCAAGAAAGCAAATAGTTATTTCTGTCAACCTAGAATCATTCTTGAGCTAAAATGGCATATGGGTTCGGGGCTACTTTTTAGCAGAAAAATACTGCCTTGTATCTCCACGGTTTTTACACTAATGTAGTGCTGTAGTATTAAAAGAGAACTTAAATGAGCTACAGGCACAACAATTTTGTGCCATCAGTTTTCTCGGTAGTGCTTAGTTCTGTTAGGAAGTGGAACTGTTGCTATTAGGAAGCCGTGGAACTATTGCTATTAGTAAAGGTTTTTTAGGCTTCTTTTCCACTGTCTCTGCTATTAGTAGTAGCCTACTAGTAAAATACCCTCTTTTTATCAGCAGCAGGAGGCTTGTTTCACCATTCGACGAGACTACAAACGATAAAAGTTTAGACTTATAGAGAAACAGGCCTGTCAGTTATATAATCTTCCCTATTGCTATGTGAAACAGACCTTTTATAATAAAGAATTTGTCATGTTTTCAAGATTACTGGGGCGAATAAGCTAGATTCGCAGGGATATTAATGAGAAGTCAGATTGCTTTACTACATCAAGCCAAGCCTCATTTCACCAGCTCATGGCCCGGCTCTTCGTCGGAACGCTCCGTAATAGTTATTAAATTAGTAATAAGATGGAAGAGAATACATTTTATTTGTGAGCACTTTCAAAAGGCCCCAAAGCCAGTATTAGATCGTGTCAGATGATCAGAGACGAATCAAAGTCATAATATGACATTACTGTCAATCGCATAAGATTGAGATGGTTTAAAAAGAATCCTACTGGCGCGAGGAGCAGAGCCATTTCCAGCCACATAGGACAAGAAAGATAGCGCCGACTTGGGTTTAATTTTCTCCCTGGTGGAAAAAAAGCTCCACGTCATTGTGTGATTGTGCACTCTGCACATCTTCATAATGACCATGTTGGCTGGAAGTTATCACCGCTGGACACGGGAGCAGAAATGAGAGTCGCGCCCCCTTGCCTTTTGTCTAAAAGAGCATGTTTTGGGATGTGATAAGCGCAGAAGAATGGGATAGAGCAGGGCGGACAAGGTCCTCTGATGTCGTAGTGCAGGAATCTGGATCTCTCTCTCTCTCTCTCTCTCTCGCTCTCTCTCTCTCTCTCCCTCTCTCTCTCTCTCTCTCTCCTGCGCTGCACAGAGTCAGCAGGCTGACCTTGGCGATAAAGCAAAGGACCTCGGCCCTGTTTGTCACTCTGCTGTATGAACAGAATGACGTCCCCAGGGACCTTGCTAAAAAGTCAGCCTTTGTTCACAAAGGCAGACAGACAGACAGTCAGACACACACACACACACACACACACACACACACACACACACACACACACACACACACACACACACACACACACACACACACACACACACACACGTGTACGTACATCTACACGCTTATACACATGCAAAGACTCTCTCTCTCTCTCTCTCTCTCTCTCTCTCTCTCTCTCTCTCTCTCACACACACACACACACACACACACACACACACACACACACACACACACACACACACACACACACACACACACACACACACACACACACACACGCGCGTGTGCGTGTGTGTGTGTGCCAAGCCCGAGAGAGAGTGGTCACGTTTTGCGGTGACAGGATAAGGTGTGTAATTACGATGACCCATTAGCAGATTACTGGCAAGGACGTCTCAATGCTCAGTGGCAAACACGTTTCATCACAAACAGGTGCAAATGGCACATACTTTTGGTCAGCTATAATGGTGTGGTGGTCAGTCGTGGGGTCAGCCTTTTTTACTGTGTACTTCGTACACAATGAAACCTCTGTTGGTCAGTGTTTATCTCGTAAAAACGTGAAAAGCGTAAAAAAAATCACACCTGCCTGCCACAGCAAACAAAGGGGTCCATTATCACTGCTCAATGAATAAAGTGCAGGGTTGTTTGAGTGTTGTCACATTGTTGACATTGTACTCGAGTCATGCATTGGAAGGACACAGTGCTGTTTAATCGAGTAGCTGTTTGGAGTACAGATCGAGTTAACGATTAGCCAGTTTGCGCTATATTGAATAGCATGAACCTCCTGGCATCTTTTTAGAATTTTAGATAGCACGGACTACCTCTAAAACAGAAAATAAGAAATGTACCTAGCACTTGTTTTAGACCACTTAGATAAGATCCATTATTGTTGTAATTGAAACACTAATATGTGTGCGCTGACATGTTAACATTTTACCCTGTGCGGTACATGCAGACATCACTTTAATTTCTGGGCTTAGGTTATGCAGTGTGCTGCTCTGATGGTGAGCAGATGGCTTAGTATTAGTATTGGCTCTAATAGTGATCTCCCACTGATGTCTCACACAAGTTCATGTGGTGGCACACAGATCAGCAGTATTAGCACTACACCGCTAGCAAGTGTTGCACACCTGTAGACCCTGTCAGTAGCAGGCACTTATCTGATACACTTTATTACTTTATTAAACTATATTCTGCTCAAGTTAAATACTGTTATTATGTCTGACGAACCTTAAAAAAAAGCTGAGAATGTGCGCACATCCGTCACACAGGCGCTGGGCCAAACAGAAGAGAACTGAAAGGAAATAAATAAGGTGCACAATTCTGTATAATGCTCCCAAATGTTTACTGGCACAATTTGTCAGATGCTCAGTCCTTCATTAAAGTTCAACCTTCCACAGACAGCACTATTAACATATTGAATTTTTAGGACGTATTTAATTAAAGTATTCGTAATCGTAATTGACTCCCTTCTGTGTATAATAATATAATCATTCAAGATCAATACCTCAGCAAAAAAGTATACAAAAAATAATCATCAGTTTCAGTTATCACAGAGTGCTATGTAACAAGATTGCGCTAATGATAATCTTCCCGTTGTTTCGTATTTAATAAGCTGTGCTCTGTTTGGCAGTAGACTGTACACAATACACATATTTTGTTTGAAATCACCTCCATAGCCTAATGATTCCACTACCTTTTCCCAATTTATTGCCTTACTGTAGTTACATCATATTTATTGTGTCATCCTGCACACATTCAGCAGAGTGCTTTTGTTTGTTTCCAATGTGACTCACTTGATCTTGACCCATACCAGGGTATGAGTGTATGTCTTTGTGGGTACATTGTCTGCTGTTAAAGTAGTTGTGGATTCATTCAGCGTGTGAGTGCCTCTCTGCCTGCCTGCACTGCTGTTTGGATGGTATGCAGCAGACCAATATGCCGTTGTCAGCCAGAGTGGGGATTGTTGTTGAGGCCTAGAAATAGAATTCAGGAATATATATAAAATTCCACTCTACTCTGCTGCTCCCCTCATACATGTAACTCGCTGCAGTAAAAGCATGAAGGACAACTCGTGTGTCACATTCTGTGTGAAAAAAGGGTGGAAGAGGTGTGTTTGTGTGTGTGTGTGTGTGTGTGTGTGTGTGTGTATACACCACGTGTGTGTGTGTGCGCGTGTGCGTGTGCGTGTGCGTGTGTGTGTGTGTGCTATGCAGCAGGCTACATGTATATTTTTGAACATATGAAGACGGATCAGGCCATTCCACAGGGACTACCACAGAGAGGACACATTGTAAAGGAGACCTGTGAAAACTAACAGTGCTTCCCTCTCGCTCTTTCTCTCTCAAAATATTCTCTCCATTGGAGTTGGAGTGGAGTGTAAAATAACTGTAGCCATGGCACTGAAGATAGAAAGAGGAAAGTAGAGAGAATGAAAACTCTTCACTGTGGATGAAGTACTGCTTTACCTCACCGAATAGACAGCTCAGCAGACCTTGGAAGATGAGGAGGAATCATCATGTGGTAGAATGAGGAGCCATGATGATTTATTGTAGGGGTGAGCAGGGCCGCTGACAGCTTTTCCTGGGCCCAGGACAAAGTCACCTGAAAGAGCCCCCTATCCAATAAGGGAGACCCAATTACGGGCCCCATATTCCCCTGGGCCCGGGGTAACATACCCCTTTGTCCCCCCCTGTCGGGCCTGGGGAGTAGGCATTCGCATTAACATTGGATGTAGTAGAACCATCATTTAATTAATTAGTTATACAATCCATTGCCACATATTCCAAATGACCTGGATTTACATGTCTAATACAACCAGGTGATCGTTTAACATGGCAATCGCCTAGTTGAACTGGACAGGTAAAACCAGGTCGTTTGGAATATGTGGCACTGGAACACAAGGAGTTTGATGGTTGTGCACCACACTCAAGACTGATCGTTGACTACACTAGACTTTTGTGTGATGATGAACATGTTGTTTTGTTTGTGAGGCTGTTTCCTTGTCTGTGTACGTCTCTCTTCAGTATTGAATGTGGGATTGATGCAGTGCAACAATGGATATAATCGTCTGACAGAGAGACAGATAGACACGTGAGACAGACTGACAGATAAGACTGACAGTTAGACATAGGGCTGGGCGATATGGAAAAAAAACAACATCACGATATGGATTACTTTTGATAACGATAACGATATATAT
>NC_085865.1:20278280-20283280 GCF_034702125.1 Engraulis encrasicolus | reverse complement strand
GACTCTAACAGTGTCCTATAACAATGACATACACATTGCACATATGGTATACTGTATCATATATCATATATCTCTCTCTGTCTCTCTGTCTCTCTTTCTCTCTCTCTCTCTCTCTCTCTCTCTCTCTCTCTCTCTCTCTCTCTCTCTCTCTCTCTCTCTCTCTCCCTCTCTACTGTATCTCTCTCTCACTCACTCACTCACTCACTCTCTCTCTATCTCTCTCTCTCACACACACACTCTCTCTCTCTCTCTCTCTCTCTCTCTCTCTCTCTCTCTCACATACACACACAACACACACACACGCACACACACACACACACACACACACACACACACACACACACACACACACACACACACACACACACACACACACACACACACACACACACACACACACACACACACACACACACACATTGCGTGCACAAACACACACAATCAGTCACAGCATTTGCTACATTTCATGACAACATAATTGCCTTGCCATGCCATGCATATTTTCCTGCCACATTGCTGTGAAATGATAATGACTAGGCACACTGTTGGCACATCATAGGCCCATGGACATCAAGCGCGGCAGGACAGACACACTTTTTGCGGGCGTTACCGGGGCCTGGTGCAGTCGTGACGGTTATAGTCAAGTCAAATCAAGTCAAGTTGGTTTTATTGTCAATTTCTTTACATGCGCTGGTCATACAAAGAATTGAAATAACATTTCTTACTTTCCCATGCAGACAGACATAGACTCTAGACTTTTATACCAACTACACAAGTGTCGGTGCCACATTTTGGAGCTAGTACGAACAAATGTGAACGAGTAAAAACGCGGGGGCATCTCTCTGGTTCCCATGGAGTGACATTAATAAAGGCACAGATTAGATTTCAATTTGTACTTTCAAATCCGAGTGCTCAGCATTAATCTGACAGGGCAGGATAATTGCAAAACAATTACAGAGGGGGAGCAGAGTTTTCGCCTCTGATGTGAAAACAAGCACAGAGGCGTTATTTGTTTTGGCACATCGTGGCATTTCACTGGCTAGAATTGGTTTGGCTTGGCTAGGCGCATCACATGCCAATGACATGATTGGGCAGCAAAGAATGACGAGTGCACTGAGTTAGGACCTGGACGTGAAACAAAATCTCTAATTGTTTAACACCTGCTCTTTTTGATTGATTTATTTATTTAATTTGTGTTTTGTGTTCCTGGGTTTGGTTATTAGATTAGGTTTTAAACCTCCATGATACATGATAAATCATCCTGGACTACAATTCTGTTTGGAGATGTGGGATTGAAAAAGTTTGTGTGCAGTTGTCAGTTCTGATAGTATTGGTCTGGAGATCAATCTTATATTTTTAATTTCTGAAATTTGCGAAAATATAATTCATGGTTACATGAAATGAGTCTTAAATTTCTGATTTTCCATAGCATGAAAGAATCCAAGATATAAGACACATGATAGTATCGCATAAGGATGTACACATGCTAAGTAGATGCTTGCCACAAAGTTCAGTTGGATGAAATGATCCAGAGTAAGACTACATTTTCTCTGCTTTGTTGAACTCAATATTCAAGTCTAATCTAAGTGACTTCAGGAAAGATAGAAAGCCAATACAAGTCTCTCTCTCTCTCTCTTTCTCTTTCTCTCTCTCTCTCTCTCTCTCTCTCTCTCTCTCTCTCTCTTTCTCTCTCAGATATGCTCTGTGACACACACACCTCAACAGACAGGTTGACAGTTCAACTCCTCCTAATCTTCCTCTCCTTTCTCTTCATTCATCTCTCATCCACAACCTTAGCCTACACAATGATAGCTCTCCCACCAATTCTGTTCTGAGAGCAGAGCAGGAACACCAACTCAATTACATCATAACGCCATTGCTGTGACATTACAGAGAGTCTTACACATCAGATTAAGACTTGGCAATTGTTCATAACAACAAGCTCATAGTGGAGCCTCTGCATAAAAGATTTATGTGCAACTGTAGGAATAAGGGGATGCTTACAGGAAACTGGAAATTTGAAGTGCTATTCAAGTGTATAAAACGATATGCTAAAGTACTACTACAACAACTGTAACTGCAAAACAAAGAGGTGAAGAAGGAGAAGGGGTCAGGAAACTATATGCCTCCATTTCACACCTAAACATCTGCTAAATACAATCACTGTGGTACTGTAGCAGAAGGTAGTGGTGGACGAGGAAGTTATCCTCCTGAAAAGTAGGTGTAATTGTTTTGTAGAATATTTTCTCTGTCAGGACAAGTGATGCATGCAGTGCACAGTAAAAAAAAATGTAGTGTTAATTTAACTCTCAGGGAGTGGATTTTAACATCTTCATGACTGTATTTGGTCCCAGAGTACTCCCAAAGTGTGAAATCAACACTGCATTGTGTTTACTGTGTATGTGAGTAGGTGAGTCATGAAGAGAGGTGGACAATATGGAGAGGCTATGTTGACAAGAAGGGCTTTCCCAAAGGCTCACACCAGCCCCACCACACCACACCTGCAGTGTACATGCACTTGTTCCAGACACAGACTTGGTGGCGGTGGCAGACAGGTAAGGTGTGGGGGACTGGCCCTGAAACAGGACTGAGCTGGCTGGCTGAGGAAGGAAAAGCCTGTCAAGCGCCGCAATTCCCCATCTGTCAAGGTGCTGTGCTTATCCCAGTCCCGACACCTAAATGTCACGGAGAAATGGGACTGTGTGGACATATATTTTTAAGGAAGAGGGTTTTTTTTTCTTTTTGTGCGCTTGCGTGTGTGTGCGTGTGCGTGTGTCTGTGTGTGTGCGTGCGCGCGTGTGTGTGCATGTGTGTGTTTGTGTGTGTGTGTCTGTCTGTCTGTCTGTCTGTCTGTCTGTCTGTCTGTGTGTTTACAGTATCTCTCTCTAGTGCTCACTCTGTGTGTTTGCGTGTGTGTGTGTGTGTGTGTGTGTGTTTGAGCGTGCATGCATGATTCCTGAGTGCCTGTGTGTGTGTGTGTGTGCGTGTGTGTGTGTGTGTGTGTGTCTGTCTGTCTGTGTGTGTCTGTGTGTGTGTGTGTTTGAGCGTGCATGCATGATGCTGGAGTGCCTATGTGTGTGTGTGTGTGTGCGTGCGTGCGTCTCTATGTGTATATGTGTGTGTGTGTGTGTGTGTGTGTGTGTGTGTGTGTGTGTGTGGTGGTGGGTGTATTTATGTATGAGGGGGGTGAGGAGGAGGGTTGACCCTGTGTGCTCTTTTTTGTGTGGGGGCTGGAGGATTCTCTCAGTGTCTGTCTGCTGCTCTATTCTCCAGATGGGGTGCCTGGCTCTGTCAGAGCTTTCAAGTCTTATCTGAACAGGAGAGAAATGAAATGTCAGCCACACAGCTAGCTCGGGCAGGGCTCTGCGGCTCTGCGGCCAGCAACCCACAGATATGCTTCATGTCAAACAGTGCAGCAATTACAGCTTGGGATAAAGCCTCCTCAACAGGGTCAGGCAAAAATGCTTGCGGCTGCCTTTGGAAAAAAAATGACTAGTTTATCATATTTGATAAGTTACCACCACCGCCCCCCACAGTTTCACTTCATCATTTAATCCAAAAACCTCTGATTGCTCATTTTTAATGTCTTATTCCCTTTTTTATGCTTCCTCTTTGTCTTTTGTCCTTGATGTTGTTCTCCTCCTCCTCCTGACTGCATGGGCACCTTGTTTCACAAAACATATGCACTGCACCTTCTTACAGGCTGGAGAGATGCTCAAATGGTCATCTTGAGTTCATGATTTCCAGATGCTATACATCACCCAATTATTACAGAAAAGATAATGTCTGTTTAGGATTACTGCAGACTGTGTGGAGAGACTCAATGTGTAATGGGCATAGTTCTCGTAAAACTGACCACAATGTAGTTAAATTGACCAATGATGAAAGTCAAGTTAGACAGACAGTTGCATCAGTCACATTTAGGAATTTTGCTTTTTACTGATGTCCAACATTGCTGTTCATCTACAGTATAATACAGCATGTTAAATAACACATTTTTTTTATCAAGGAAGAAGAAGCTTATAAATTGTGTTTCATATTAGAAAGCAGATTTACGTACACTGAGCTGATGGATATAAAAACACCAGTTCCTGTGGAACTTTAGTTGAAGTGAATTTGGTGTTTGGTGTTGGCTTGAGTCCTTCAGCGCAGAAGTTAAGACAGAAGTTGAAGCATGGGGGAATGGCTTTTTAATGGAGGTGTGATGCACAGTCCCTTCAGGATCAGAGAAGTGTTTTCTGTGGTTGTTGCAGCCAAAAGTGACTAAATTTGGTTTGGGAATTTGGGGAAACTGGGCTAGATGGTGAATTTCACATCTCATCTCCTCTGTCACTGCCAGGTGTGCTTGGTCAACCTTTTTCACTTCGAGGTATAAAAAAGAAGAAAATTGGAAAGAGGGAAAAGTTTCGATAAAGATGTGTCTGTGGTAGTTTTCAAAGTTTGTTGAAAGTCATTTGGATCTTAGCTTGTTTGTACAACAGTTTAAGATGATATATTTGCCCTGGACATGAATGCCAAACTACTGTATGATTCATTCATTCTGTGGCTTTTTATGTAGCAAATAAGAAATAAATTAATGCAAATCTCCCAACTCTGAGGTCAATACTTTTTTCTCCCTTTTTTTGGAGACTGGCCGGGACATGTGTTCCAAAAGGTAAGTATAGCCTTTTCCCTTACCTGTTCCCTATATTCTAATTATTTTAATGTTTCAAAAACATTTTCCGAGAACGAACACAGGCCTGCATGCTAAGATGGTGCCTTGTATTTGTTATTTGCTGGGAGCTTGGTTGGTTACGGTTCTGAGAAGATGTAAACACCAATTTGTGCTGGACGGGAGCCAAACATATGATAAATAGCTTCATTCCAATGCCCATAGTAATGCTTTGCCTTTGTGGTGATTGGCACACTGACAGCAATTCAGTGGCATGCATGCACACAACAAAATATGATGCTGTCTGTCTCCACGTCTCCCACCAACTCTCTCTCGCCCACTCTGCCTT
>NC_085865.1:20258280-20273280 GCF_034702125.1 Engraulis encrasicolus | reverse complement strand
GTCACGTTTAATTTTAGAAATAAGGCTGAAATGTTGCCTATTAATATTGTCACAGTACGTAGTATATAAAAGTGATGTTTTGTGCGCCTCCAAGGTAAACGTGTCATATCTTCCTGTGTGGGAGGAGCACTCCCCCTGAGCTTCCATCAGCATTCTGTCAAGGGCAACTTGTATTGACGCTTGACATGTCCTTGCCTTCTCCTGTGAATTCATCCCTGCACAACAAAATGACACGCATGCCGCTCCACCCACCAACCCCATGTATTTAAAAAGCCTCGTCACTTGCGATGAGTAGGCTTTGACGAAAGGCTGAGGAGAATTTTTCCGGTCCGTTTACCAGGAAATCAGCCATGTTCATTGTAACACCATATGCAGCGTTTCCGAAAGCCATCATCCTCAGGTCACCCCCCCTTCCTCTTAAGTGTTCCAACGGAAGATGGATGGACCCTGTTGCTGACTTGGATGTCAGATCATGTTAATGGCGGTGCTTTTTCACTTTGAAGGCTCCTGCCCATTTTGGAAACAAGACATGGCTGACAGACAGGATGCCACAAGGAATGCAGACAGGCGTCACTGCCTCCAGTTTCAATTAATCAAAATCGTTCGTGTTTTATTAATGTGCTGAATTAAGTCATGTATTTATTCATCAAAACATTCATTATTGTTGGTGTTATTCATACCCACTTATTCATTTATGTCCATACAATCCTTGCCAGTTTTTCTTTCTTTCTTTCTTTCTTTCTTTCTTTCTTTCTTTCTTTCTTTCTTTCTTTCTTTCTTTCTTTCTTTCTTTCTTTCTTTCGTTCTTTCGTTCTTCCGTTGTCTGCCACCCTGCCAGCCTCTTGTGGTGCCATGGGTGTGTGGAATCTAATGACAAGAGGAGTTTAGTTGTCTGCCACCCTCCCTGCCAGCGTGTGATGAGTGTGGGGACTCTAATGGCAGGAGTGTGCTTGGTGGCTGCGGTGGCGTGGCAGGTCACGTAATGAGGGAGGCAAACTTGACGAGTACTCTGACAGCTGAGATGAGTTTGTCAGCTAGATGGCCCCCTCGCCTTTCAGCCTCTGAATCTGATTGGGCAATTTGTCACCTCGGCAGTTGAGAGCTTTGCCCTTCCGTCACAGCCGGCCACAATTGTGATTCCCTCTGCCCTCCGTGTTTGCTGGGACAGTGTGACATTCATGTGGGATCCCTCATGGGACTTTTTTCCCGTATCAAGCCACCCATTTATTTGGAGCTGACCAGGAAAAGTCTGTCTGTAAACCTTTTACGGAATACGGATTGGCTCACATAGTAAATAAATCAATCCAAAAAAATCTGTTCATGACATTCAATGGTACTTATACGTTTGAAAATGAATTACTGGGTGTTTACTTGTGAATAGTCAGTTATCATGCATGTCTACTTGTTTTATTTGCTTCTAAATTATTTCACAATGAATGATTGACCTCACGAACATTATCAAGAGTGACTTATTGGCATTGCACGTCGAGCTGGTAACTGCCCCATTATTGACTCATTTCAGCCCGTTACAGCAAGCAGACAGTTAACATTTCCGTGGCTTATCTATCTAGACATGCTGATGTGAGAAATAGTGCAAGATTGAGCACTCACAGATAGATAAACGCAGCAGGAGTGATGAGCTAAGCAGGCATTATTAGGTTTGGGTAGGAAATATCCCCTTGCCTGCGAAGCCACAGAAGGTCCAGCCTCCAGGTTATTAATGGGACTGGTAAGTGGGCAAGATTTGCCTTGCCCAGCGAATGACTGGCCTGAGACAACCAATGAGAGAAAAGACAGAGAGGCGTAAGACAACCAACGAGGAAGAGTGATTGGCTCCGGATAAGCCAATGAGGAAGACAAAGTGTTCTGTGATGGCCAATAAGAAAGACGGAGCGGTCTAAGACTGCCCTTTGCCGTCATTCGTCATTATCTCTGCAACTCTGCCCCGGTCCGGGAAGAAGGGAAGTAATGGCCTGGTTATTACTCGGAGTTTGTTTGTAATCAATACAGATAGTCGAGAGCCAGTATTTGTCTTGATTTCCCTCAGGTTACTCGAGGTTCATTTTTCCTTCCTGTATGTGTGAGTATGGTAGCAGAAAAAGAGAGAGAGAGGGTCTACAAGCCGCAGCAGAATTTCTCCATTTGGAGGAAAGTCTCTTCTGAGGTTTTCAGTATTAGTCTTGTGGATTGTGTAATCTTTCAGCTACTAAGACCTCCTCTGAATCAGGGGAAATTGGGTGTTGTTGGTTGAGCACATTTACTTCCTGTGCAGAGTTTCTCTCGACACTTTGACCTGGTCCCTGTGCCTTTTTTGTGCTTGAGAAGCAAACTTTGATTAGTTTACTGAGAGTTAAGGGGTAAACCTCCCAATAGAAGAACCCTGTTAATTTCCTTAGTTGATTTGGTAAAGACATCTGGTTTTTGAAAGGTAATTACACGTTTGGGAATAAATTAACACACTGAATGCTGTTTGTGGTGTATATCCATTTGTACTTGGTTGTTGTGATTTGATTGTCTTTGAGTATGTACAGGTCTGTTGGTCTCTTGTACGTACTAAGTGGTTATTACTGTTGTCATTGTCGTGATTGTTATTAATGTTGTTTTGTTGTTGTCATTGGTGGTGGTGTTGTGGCTGGTCACTTCAGGACTCACTGTAGTTGTGGTCGTCTGGCCGTGTTGTTGTTGTTGTTGTGTCGCCGTAGTGACAGACTTTGCTTTGGTTTGCTGTGGTTGCAGGAGTACCGTAATGCCCGTGCCAGACCAGCCGTCCGACCAGCCGCCTGAAAATCCCGTCGCCCTGCTCAGCCCAGGTCTGTCCGCCTCCAACGGCGACGGTGGTGCGGCTGACCAAGGCTCCACCTCAGCCATCCTGGCCTCAGTCAAGGAGCAGGTACACTCGGGCTGCGAATTGCCAACAACCTCATGATTTGATACACGTTGCGATACATGAGATTCGATATGTCTTGCTTTCTTTCTTATGCAGGATAGCAAATGACCTACGTCTGTTTTTTTAAACGTTTATATGTAATATGTTTCACTTCTAAAAAGAGTGAGTGAGTAGACTTCTTTTTACTGACTAGGCTGTAGGGCTGCACGATTATGGAAAAAATCATAATCACGATTATTTCGGTCAAAATCATAATCCCGATTATTAATCACGATTATTGATTTTTGCAGATTTTTTGGAAAATTATAACAAGATGAAATATAACCAAGAATGAATTACATACGGGATGAGAAAAATAAAATGAATTGTAATAATTATGTAAAGGCAAGAGCATGAAACTTAAGTGGACAGATTTCTGGCCAGAAACACCAGCCTGTCAGTATGTTCTGGCTTCAAGGACGCTCTCAAAAGTAGGTCACTATTGCCACGATTAAATCACGATTAAAATCATGAGTTCGATTTCACTATTTTATCACAATTTTGATTATTTTTCGATTAATTGTGCAGCCCTACTAGGCTGCGTAATGGAAAAACATGTAGCTATCATGATACAACCGTCACTATACGATGTGTGCATTGCAAAGATGCCCGATATGACATATTGTCATTACGATTTTTTTTGCACACCCCTAAGATACCGCAAAGGCCTTATCTGAATCTCCCTGTCCCCCATCACGCCCTCCCTATATCACCCCAAAGACAAGGCCACAACCTCCTGAGACACTAGAGGAGATCTGGCTGTTTTCTGAATTGAGGAGGGATATTTGTTTGCTGTGTGTCTGTGTGTCCATGAGTAAGTGTGTGTTTGTGTGTGTGTGTGTGTCCATGAGTAAGTGTGTGTTTGTGTGTGCTGTGGTGCAGTGTGAGGTAGCAGGCAGGTCAGTGAGGGTATCTGGGCACATTTGTCATGTTAATGTGGTCGCCAGAGCGTACAGTGGCGGAGCGGGAGGGGAAGATTAAAGGAGAAACCCTTACGCAAAGACAGTCCTATCTGCACACATCCTGCACAGCCCTGGTCATTTTCACAGAGCCTTTATGTTCATTTGTCACCATATACAGTGTATTACGTTGACTTTGAATGGATGAATCATCTCTTGGACCATTATTTTTAATGATTTTGTACTTAAAGTACATATAATGTTAAAATATTGATTTTATTAAGAGTCACATCTGGCTGATATAGTTTTTTTTTGTCAGACTGATGATGTGTAGTTCTAGGAGAGCATACATTACTACTTAGCTTTCGTTTTTCTTGGCCTGCAATTTCTATCCAGAGTTTTCTTTGAACTGTACCACCATTGTTTTAAAACTCATGAAGTATAGCCATTTTTAGACATTTTGACATGGACTTAAGTGCAGTTCTGTGTTAAAAGAGGTGTGTGGACCTTTTCACCAGGAGGAAATTGAAAGGAGGTCTGGATTCTGTTGAGTGATGCTAAAGATGCTAAAGATGCAAAGGATGTAGGATTTAACGTTAAAGTGAAAAAGGTCAAAACATTAGGCATTTATGATGGTAAATGAAAGATGAATCACCGCACACTGGTATCTTTGCTGGTAGTTTATTTGGTGAACAACGCGTTTCGCTACTGCTTCATCAGGTTCACTCTTTGGATCATTTCACCATTTATGATGGTATTTGAGTTTCACCGAAAAGTAGTTGGATTAAGACTTTTTTTGTCTGGAAAGGGTGGTAGAGGGGTCCCCTCAAAGTGCTCTCTACTTAATCATATGGATTAAGAAATTCAGCAACAGTTGAGCACCGGCTGAGACATAAAACGCTGAGCAGATCAAAGAGACCAGTTATTGCCCGAATGTGGGATATTCTCAAATAAATGAAAAAACCAATGGCTAAGGGCATATTTAAATGAATGCAGTAAACATATGGCTTAGGAGAAGATGTGGCGTCGACATTCCCCATGAACGATTGCACTGTATGGCTTAGGGGAGGTGAAGTTGAGACAAATGGTGGCCCGCCCGGCTTGCTGTGTCACTGCCCCAATTGTGTCCCGAGGAGAGTCGGCCCGAGGAAGTAGGATGGCCTGGATTCCTGGAGGTCACCTCAAGGACAACTCTTATGGTCAGACTTGGTTAGAAAACTTGCAGTGAAACTACAAGGCAGACTTTCTTAGGAGGTTATCACCCTCTAAATGGGGTATTTTATCCCCATGAATTGGGGGTGAAACTAATGGCAGAGAATAGTAATATAGTTTGAAAGTCCCAGTATACTTTCACAGCCCTCTAGTCATACTCCAAATGACTTCTTTAATAGTGTTGACCTTGAGCGGTTCAAATAGATTCAGATTTTTAATAAAAAAGTGTTTGGGGAATTCATGATTAGAATAATTTGACAAATGGAGCAACTCAAGGCTAAGTTTTAGAAATATGTCGAACACTTTCTGAAGATTTACTGTAATACGAAGTTTTAGATGTTATAGATCACTGCCTTCATTCGACCATGCACATAAGTGTTAGTCACTTGCCTCGTTGAACTAAAATGAAATGTTGAAATGTTGAAATGTCCACTGACCCATTCACCGTGACAAATAACGTGAACAACGCTGGGGCCAAAAAAGCCATTGAGCTTTTTTCAAGGAGAAATGATAAGATGTTGCTTTATCAATTCAAGACCAATTCGGCGTGCCTAAGCTTTAATGATATGACACGGTGCAGCGAAAAAGCACTCAGCTGCTCCATTTGGTTGGACTGACAGTGCACCATGAGTCATGTAATCAATGAAAAATAAGCCTTTTGTATCAGCGCCTTTTCACAGAGGCATGTGACATCGCTTTGTCTTCGCTTTTGTCACATGGTTTCATCTTGCCGCGCAGTCACACAATGGCTGACTCCTGCCACGGCCACTCAGGGTCTGTATACGCTGAGAGAGCGGCGCTCTTTTATAAATATGTTAGGGGAGCTTTAAAATGTTGACGACGCAGGCAGTGGCTTTAATAACTATGGCATTAAACAGCGCAGACAGCTGATCCAGCACTGCTGCGGTGCAGTGCAGTGCCGAGCAGGGTGTGCTATCCAGGGCCTGCCTGCCTGCCTGCCTGCCTGCCTGCCTGCCTGCCTGCCTGCCTGCCTGCCTGCCTGCCTGCTCCAACTCCCTGTCTGGGTTTGATTAATATGGCTGCATTGGGCAGAGCAAAGCCCAGCCGCACACTTCAGAAGGGCTGGAGTTGACTTACAGGATTGTCCCTCTGTCCCCCCCATCTGCTGCGACCCTCCCACAGACATGGACACACACCCACAGGGCTGTGTTCACACCTATGCATGCATGCTCATGCACACACGCGCACACACGCACACGCGCACACACACACACACACACACATACATGCATACATGGCTACATACACAGGGCTGTGCTCACACCTATGCATGCATGTTCGCACACGCACACGCACACACACGCACACACACACACACACACACATGCATACACACACGCACAAAAAAGGCCTTTATACACATACATACGTACACACATGCACACACACACACACACACACACACACACACACACACACACACACACACACACACACACACACACACACACACGTGTACACACTAACACACACTGCAGAGCGGGGATGACATGCCTGCCTGGCGGGATCCTCCCTCCCCCATCTGATGTAACCTCCCTCAACCTTTCCTCTTTCCTCATCCACACCTGCGGTTGTTGTTCTGGAGAGCGTATAAAGAGGACAGGTGTTCCACTCCCCCGCCTCCTCCCCCAGGCTAACCTCATGTCTCTCGAGCCCCTCAGCTTGATGTATGATGCATGTTTGGGGCAACACCAGGATAAGGCCTATATATAGCAACAACCCCAGTGTTCTGTGTATTGGCTTTTGATGGCACAGATCAGCATAGAATATGGAGTGGAGTATATAATAATAATTGTCTATTTTAAATCAACATAGCCCACTTTTTTCAAGCTTTTATTTTTTTTTTCGTGACAGGATAGTGGAGGATAGTCAGGAAGTGAGTTGGGAGAGAGAGACCGGGAAGGTTCGGCAAAGTGCCCCACCCTAAGCGACATGGTAGGGCCAACATAGCCCACTTTTAAAGGAAATAAGCATTATGTATATTATTAAACATTAAGCGAAACACAATTTTTGCTGTGCTAACACTTAGAGGGACAAATTTAGCGCTCAAAATGTTGGTCATATTCTCTAAGGGTTGAATTAAAACTAGGGATGCAAATTATCGATTAATTCATTAATCATTAGTTGATAGCCTTATCGTTTGTATATTTGTATATACAATTGAAAAGCGGCGTTTTCCCCTGGAAATCTCAATGTTTCCCCCCCAAAAAAAACTACTAAATCTAAACATTTTAATTAAAAATTGAGATAAAATACCACATTTAAATTAATTCTATTTAAATTCTTTCTTCCAAAGGTGATTTAAATATTCCCACTATTCACACCCCTCTTCACACACACTTTTCACATTAAAATCCCTAATTAAAACTAAACCATTTACTAACAGTTTTTCCCAATCGGATCGTGCTATTATAGGAGTTGTTGGACATTGTTGTTATTTACCACAGCACACTAGAGATGCACCGGATCCTGATTTTTAGGATCCTGCCGGATACCGGATCAACTGCTTAAGATCCTGCCGGATCCGGAACCGGATACTGGATCCTACGAAAGGGTTGAAACACATAGCCTACTCGCACACGTGGGCCATTTTTATCACGTTGGCTCAAACTATTTTGACTGAAAAGCCTCGGCTACCGGATCCTGGATCCTGGAACCGGATCCGGATCCTGTGAAAAAACCCTATTATCCTGCCGGATCCGGAACCGGATCTTGGATCCGGTGCATCTCTACAGCACCCAGATGCTGCCAACAGACTGCATCACCACCAAGTGGACTCATCGACTCCTACTCATAGAGATTGCAGGCAGTGCAGTTGCCAAGGACCGTGCACTTCATAAAATAATCCAATCATTCCCTTGCTTTTTTTCTCCTCTAACAGGCATCGATTCATCTTCAATCATACCTATTCACTCCGTCTATTCAGATGTTTTTTTTTCCCACCGAAACATTTGTATGGTGCTGAATACAGAGTCATGACTCCCATTACCATGGGCAATGTGCCTTAGCTGTACGCTGCAATTGAGCCATGAACCCAGTATTTCACATATGCTATAAATATATACGGCTTTTGTATGTAAGGCGGCAACATATGCCAAGGGTATTCTTGAGGGCAATCATCTTGTATAGTGAACTTATTGCACAGAGACCTGATGGAGACAAATGCTGCATTTATCCTTGACGCACGCTTTAAAAGACCACCCAAATGACCTGCTGAAATTACGCAAACGTCATTCTGGTCACCTTGAGCGGCTAGCTGTCGAGTTACACCCCAATGTTTTTTTTTGGCAGCAGCAGGTCTTGCGTTGCATGCGTTGGTGTGGCTCTTCAGCCCCAAAGGTCAACCACAAACGAGAGATATGTCATGCACAGAGAAAGAAGGAAGGAACACGGAGAAGAAAAAGATGTGGGGTGGTCTTTAGAGGAAATTTCCATTCCATTGAGCTTCATGTCCAGCTCACCTTGACAGGTCAAGCGATACAAAAACGTCCGCCTCTCTGCTGGGCTGAGATGAGTTTGTTGTTGTGCTCAGGGACAGATTGTGACTACTTGGGCCCCTGGACCAGACAAGAAGAAAGCCCCCCCCCCCTCGATGTCATAGTGAGGTTTGAAAAGATTTGGGTGTTTATTGAACATTTTAGAGAGCCTTAGATGTTGTGTGTTGGTGATTTATCCCCCGAGAAAATGGGAAAATAGGGTACTTTAAAGTGACACAATATGAGAGCATAAATATAGACAAACAATTAAGTGTTTTATGTAGTGCAGAGGCTTGGGCTTCAGGGCCCCCTTGGCTCTTGGGCCCTGGGCCTGTGCCTGGTAGGCCCGTGCAGTAATCGGTCCTTGGTTGTGCAGGACTGTGGGGTACCAAGGGAGTATCCTCCTCTGTTGAGCTGAGAGAATGAGAGAACGCTGCTGAGAATTTTACAGCTGAGAAACCTCCAGCACCAATTCATTGAGACACCTGGATGTAGTGGTGGAGACGTTTAGCTCTTTGGAAAAGCATTGGGGAGTGGAAATAATAGACATACTCAGACACACATGAGCAACGTGTGCATGCATGCACACGCACACGCACACACACAGACACACACACACACACACACACACACACACACACACACACACACACACACACACACACACACACACACACACACACACACACACACACACACACACACACACAGACACACACACAGCGATGATGATGGTCTCTAGTGGAAGGTGGTGCCCCGCCTTTTCTTCAGTAGCCTCAGTCTGTCTGTCCTTCCCTGCAGGGGAAGAGAGAGAGAGAGAGAGAGAGAGAGAGAGAGAGAGAGAGAGAGAGAGAGAGAGAGAGAGAGAGAGAGAGAGAGAGAGAGAGAGAGAGAGAGAGAGTTGGTCCCCCACCAAAGTATGTACCAGCCAGTGGCAATGGTAGGTTGCAACCATCATCTTCTCTATCAAAATGGTAATGTGTGCACAGACACACACAACACAACACAGCACAGCATAGCACAGCACAGCACAGCACAACACAACACAACACAACACAACACAACACAACACAACACAACACACACTCTCTTTCTTTCTCTCTCTCTCTCTCTCTCTCTCTCTCTCTCTCTCTCTCTCTCTCTCTCTCTCTCTCTCTCTCTCATACACACACAGACACAGACACACACACACTGGATCACCCATCATCCAGGGAAAATAACATCAATTCTCAATGACGTGTTGAGCCACTGTTTTAGACTCCTTAAGACCTTTTGAAGCAGATGTGGTATTGTAGGTTGGGTCTTAGTAAAATGGGGGTGATCACCCGCAAGAGATGTGGATGGGTGGATGGATGAATGGATGGCAAGGATTGCTTTGTAAACGGCGTGTGACGTGTCAGATAGGCTGCTGTCAGCCAGCCAGCCCATTTTGTCAGTCGGGGAGATGGAATGGAGACGCGGCGGCGCCACCAAATACATATTGATGACATGGAAATGGCCAGCCCCGCGTCGTGTTGTTGTCTCGGTTTTTTTGAAGCCGGCTGTCTGTGATGCACTCAGGGGGGAGCATCTGTGGCATATCTCTAACTGTGTGAAGAAACACCCCCTTCCTCAACAGCCACGCATACACACACATGCACACATGACAGACACACATGCACACGCGTACACGCATTCACACACACGCACACACACACACACACACACACACACACACACACACACACACACACACACACACACACACACTCACACACACACGCGCGCACTCACCACTGCCACCGCCCGCACCACACCCGCACCCCACCACACCCGAAACACCCCCTTCCCCAACAACCATGCACACACACACACACACAAACACACACACACACACACACACGACACACACACACACACACACACACACACACACACACACACACACACACACACACACACGGCCACACCACCACCACAGCCACCACCACCCGCAAAGTGACAAATGGCATCTCTCTGTCCTGTTTATCGCGCTGGTACCGTATAATGCTATGGGGGTTGTGGTGTGATGCGACGAGATGCGATGTGGGCATAGTGCAGCGGTAAGGATAAGTGTTTATACCATATCGCATCCCATGCAGATGCCATCCCCGCCGCTGAGAGACACCCTTACAAACAAGCAGCGATCTGGATCTTGGTCGGAGCTTTGATCACGACGTGCTTTCTATAATCCCCGCTGGGCTTTTCTTCTGCATGGAAACCGGACGTTTTTTTTTTTTTGACGTCTACTTTGATGCCGGCTTTTTCATGTGCGGTATGCTAGCACTACCACCACGAGCTGTCTTGCTCGGCTGTGACATATGTACTCTTAAAAGCATGGCGCTTTAATAGCGACGACTACGAGATTTATGTATTTTTTTGGTGGCAGTGTGCTGGAGTTATAGCCACTCTGTTTGGCGTTTGGAGGGGGCTACAAACTTTAAAAAGAAGACAGCACTTTTTCCAGAGTTATATAATATTGTTCATATTTTACATACCCTAATCCCCTGTGCTGCTTATGCAGTATACTCTTTTCTGTACACTATCTTTTTCTTGATTTCTCTATCTTCTGTCAGTGAGGCATTTTTGATGCACTGGTCTTTATTTCTCTACTAAACTCAACCCTTTGGGAAGAAATAAGATTGTGTGTGCGTGTGTATGCGTGCATGCGTGAGTGAGAGAGAGAGAGAGAGAGAGAGAGAGAGAGAGAGAGAGAGAGAGAGAGAGAGAGTACATGCTGTTTGCCAGAGGGCAGCCTATAGGTATGTACTGTACTGTACAGGAAACTTCCTGAAATGGCCGGAGGACTCTGACTCTTTGCCCGGGCTAATGCTATGCTGACCGACACTTAACGACTTACAGTAAGCATAGCGAAACTAACTCTACAGAAGGCTCACACTGCACTGCAGACTGTCCTGGGACAGCAGCTCAAGGTAGCTGAGTTGCTAAGTTCCTGAGCTGCCCGTACTGGAGGGGACATGATGGACAAAACTAATCATATACTGTATGTTAGACGGTAATGGATGTAGGCTGGTGCCAGTGTAAAATGGGGAAGACTGCATCAGAGTTCTTCAAACCTCAGTATTTATGTCAGAAAGTTGTTCATTCAGCAAGTTCTGCTCATGCTAATGTTTTTTTTAAAGATATTTTTTAGGGCTTTTGTGCCTTAAGTGTATTTGAGAGAGGACAGTGAGATAGGGACAGGAAACGAGAGGGGAGAGAGAGGTGGGGAAGGACTGGCAAATTACCAGGGCCGGAATCGAACCCGGGTCGCCGGCGTAGTAACCCAGTGCCCTATCGTTAGGCCACGGTAGGGCAGTTATATATTTTTAATATATGGTCTCAATGTTATATCATATACTACACTACTATTCCATATTATACGTCAAATACAATACTGATAAAAAAAATAACGTTTGTGAATGAGCAGCATAAATTCTGGAAGTTAACGACTAAAAATATTCCCTTGACCTGTGCACTTGACAAAAATGATTTCTCTCATGAGCGGGTCTACCTGTCTGATTAGAGGGTTATTAAAACCAGGTGATGTAGTCTGCAAAGTACACGCCGTGGACTTCCTCTTCCATGGGAGGATGAGAGAGCAGAGGAGGCAGGATGAGTGGGCTCGAGAGTGGCTAATCCGCCTTTAGGGAATAGTTCCAACCTTTAGTTCCAACCGCTCATCTCATCTAATCCATCTAATTTGGGGTGCTGTGTAGCATCCTTAAAACTCCTCATCCGGGCTAATGAACCAATTAGTGAAATGTGCTGCGTTAGGTGCACGGGTAAGTTAAGAACAACAGGTGTGCTCTGCTCATAATATAAAGACGTTGTTTTGGATGAGGTAAAAACGAAAATGCATCAAGTACTTTGGAGTGCACTTAAAAATGCTTATTTTTTCCAATGCATTTATTTGTTGGATTGCATCGACAATTGTACACATATCAGTTGTGGATCTGCGACATAAGTAACAGTCATTTTCTGGTTCAGAGTGGTATAAAAATTGCACACGTCTAGGGCATTATTATTGACTGAGAGCAGTAAGTATAGCAAGGGTATCCTCATAGGTATTCAGCCCTTCTGTCCTCTGTGAAAGTTGTCAACAACGTGGCAGGGGAGCAGGGGATCAGACAGGGACCACTGTGTAGGGGGGCGAGGGGTGAGGGGTGAGGCGGGCGAGGGGTGAGAGTCCAGAGCGAAGACCTGAGTCTGGCATACCTGCTGGCCCCTGTGTGTGTGTGTGTGTGTGTGTGTGTGTGTGTGTGTGTGTGTGTGTCTGTGTCTGTGTCTGTGTCTGTCTGTCTGTGTGTGTGTGTGTGTCTGTGTGTGTGTCTGTGTGTGTGCGTGCATCTGTAGGTGCTGCCCCCTTTTTTGACTTGTGAGCATGTGAGTGTTTGTGTGTGTGTGTGTGTGGGTATATGTGTGTACACTATGTATGCGTGTGCGTGTGCATGCATGCTTGTGTGTGCTTGTTTGTGCTTGTGTGTGTGTGTGTGTGTGTGTGTGTGTGTGTGTGTGTGTGTGTGTGTCTGTGTGAAAGTGAAAAGTGAAAGCCCATTGGGAAACTCCAACTCCCATTGTGACACAGCACTCCACAGCACACAAGTGAACACTGCACACTGCACACAACGAAATTGCATTTATGCCTCACCCGTGCAAGGGGGCAGCCCTCAGTGGCGCCCCATGGGGAGCAGTGCGGTGGGACGGTACCATGCTCAGGGTACCTCAGTCATGGAGGAGGATGGGGAGAGCACTGGTTGATTACTCCCCCCACCAACCTGGCGGGTCGGGAGTCGAACCGGCAACCTCTGGGATGCAAGTCTGACGCCCTAACCGCTCACCCATGACTGCCCTGTGTGTGTGTGTGTGTGTGTGTATGTGTACGTGTGTTTTTGTGTGTTTTGGCGTTCGCTGCACTTCCTTGGCAGGTGGGCGCCACGAGCAGCAGCGCCATTATAAATCATCTTTATGTCTCGGAGGGTGGCGAACTGGCTGCCGCGAGCACCTTAAATACAGGAGACAAAGTCTGCGCTAAGCAGAAAAACATGCAGCTCTTGACGGGCGTTTTGTGCTGATTGTTTACTTTTTTTTTGCAAGTGTTTATGGACTCTTTAGCTGTTCGAGTTTTCACAGTAATTAGGTCCTGGTTGACTACTACGACTGTGATGATGTCAGCTAATTTTTTTTAATATATAAAACTCGTGTAAGTCTTCCTGCCCCACACATCTGCTGCACATGACTACAGCAGTGAGTGTAGGATATTTAAACATATATTTATATAAATGTTTAAATAAATATAAATATTATTTATTTATATGCTGTAGCAGGACGCCAGGGGACTCATCAGGACACCATTTCTGTCAGATCGGGTCCGTGTCTATGGGGTGGTTTTGCACTGACAATACTGTGTGGCATCTGTGTGAGTGATGCTATAGAATAGTGCTTCTCGACGGGGGTGGTACAGCCCCCCAGGGGGGCGTTGGGGAGCCCTAGGGGAGGCGTTGAGAAGGATACAGTTGAGAGGGGGCGATGCTTAGTTGTCATTTGGGGCGTTAGTCCATTTAAATGTTTTAATAGTGAGGCGGGTGTTGGTGGGCTTATGATGAGGTCAAGGGGGCGTTGGGAGGCTTAGGATGAGGTCCAGGGGTCGTTTGCTCGAAAAAGGTTGAGAACCACTGCTATAGAATGACAGACAGTACAGACACTTGACCACCAACCCCCACCACCTTGGGGCTTGGGAAGAAAAAATAGCACATTATCTGCAAGGTCTGTGACATCTTGGGTGTCAGACAGAAAAGAAAGCAAAGAGCAAGTACTGTGGATATAGACTCAAGGAAAGAGAAGAAAAGAAATAAAGGGGCAAGAAAGGAAGAGACGCAAAGAAATAAAGGTGTCTACTTCTCAAAAAAGAGAGACTAACATCAGAAAGGTATGGGATCGAAGGGAAGAAAAAGAAAAAAGACTAGGGTGTGAAAGAAGCAAAGAAAAAAAAGTCCATCTGCGAGAGAAGTGGGAAGAATGAGAGAGGGTTTAAGACTGAACAAACCTTGAAAGAGAAGAGTCAGCAGAAGGGAGGGAGGGGAGGGAGGGGAGGGAGGGGGACAGGAGTGAGTGTGACCCTGAGTGGAGTGTCGGGAGAGTAATCATGTCCTGGCTGTGTAGAGGGGCCCTTGGGGGCCAGCCGCTAAACACTCCCCAGGAGCCACTGCAGTAATGGATAGATACTGTAGAGTCACAGGGCTAGCACGCCACAGAGCAGCCCTGCAGCCAGCACACAGTGACCACACATTACATTTACTGTATACAATGCACGCATGCACGCACGCACGCACACACGCGCGCGCGCACACACACACACACACACACACACACACACACACACACACACACACACACACACACACACACACACACACACACACACACACACACACACACGCACACCCAC
>NC_085865.1:20223280-20233280 GCF_034702125.1 Engraulis encrasicolus | reverse complement strand
TCTGATGTGAATGCAACCGCATTTTGCATTTTCAGTTTTATGGTGTGTGCAAAGACCAAATAAAACATACAGTAGTACACTCATGCACAGGTACTGTACAATGATTTCCATACCCCCCCCCCCACCTTCTCTGTCTTGGTCTCAGTTCAAAGCACACACGCCTGCACGCACAGTGCCAGCAAGTCTGTGTGAGCTCGTCATAAAGCATTCATGAGTGATGATCTGTGATGGTCATTGTATTTGATGTGGATTCTGTTCTCACATCTCCTCCCCATTCTCCTCCCTGGCCCTGAACTACACTGAGCTGATTCCGGAGAGGGCCATCATTCCTTATTTCTTCATATGCATCATTCATATCTGGTGGGATGTTGTGTGTCACTAATGTGTGTCACTGGGATGGTGTCCCTCTCATTACTGCCATTGCATAAATGTAAAGCTTTCTGAGACATTCTCTGTCATGGGATACAAGGATTGCTGTCATCTTTAAGGTCATTTGGAGTGCATGGAGTGCATGCAGTGCTTCAACGGACATGCTGTACTTTCTTATGTCTATCCCACATACTTCAAGTGGAATACCTGAGGGGCTGTTTCAAATGTTTGCAGGGTTTGTGTACATCCATTTCAGGTGCTTACCTTGCTAGTTTGAGGAGTAAATCTCCCAATACTCGTTGAAAAGTTTTACCATTAGAATACCATTTTATCAAAATTAGTTATTCATCTTGCCGTCCACACTATATTTTATCCTCATTTTGTCTCTGGTGTGTCTCATTAGGGTGCATAATATTAAATGCACAGCTTTGTGAGGCATGTTCTGTCATGATGTGATACAAGGACTGCTGTCATCATTAAGGTCATTTGGAGTGCATGCAGTCCTTCAAAGGATATACTGTACGTTTTCACATACTTTGTCTTGTACTTCAGTGGTACATGCAATCTGCTGGGTTTTAACAAGTTTGTGTGTATCCTTTTTAGGTGCTTATCTTGGAAGTTTGAGAAGGAAATATCCCACCTCTCATTGATATACTGTATGTTAAAGGAGTTATCCATAAGCACATTTGGCTGTTTTTTGCATGTTTTGGAATACATACGATCACCAATAAAGCAAAAAACCCAAAGTCAATCGGATGTCTTTTGAGAACGTTTGATCATACCGCGTTAAGCCACATTAGCCACGTTAGCTGTGTTATATATTTGATGCAAGTATATGACAACATTTGCAACTCTCAAACGCCCACTCCTCCGTGGAGACAACAACGTTTTCCCAGAGTTAGCCTTGGCCAAAAACTTTTGGATGACTTTCCCCCACTCAACATCCCGATCGCAAATTAAAAAATACCTTTGAATTGTGTTTTGCCAACTATTGAACAGGCTAAAACTTCTACTGTCAATGATGTCTTGCACAAGGCTTGTGTTTAGGGACCCTCCGTGTAGGCCTACTACAGGGTATGTGTGATGTTGGAACTGTATAGTGTAAATATAGTATAGTATAGTGTGTAGAGTTTTGAAAGTTGTGGTTTGCCATATGCCCGTATCAAACATATGGCATAGCTTGCGTGGCTGATGCAGTACGATCAAATTTTCTCAAAAGACATCTGATTGACGTTATTTTGCTATCCAGTGATTGTATTTACTGTATTCCCAATCATGTAAAAACAGCCTAATATGCTTACAACTCTGGGTAACTCCGTTAAGTCATTAGTTCTCTTTAAAAAAAAAAAAGTTAGTGCAGAATTTCACACTTACTTATGATGATCTGATTTCACCACCATTTTGTCACCATATGCCTCATCAGAATAGTGTTACCCTAGAATAGTTCTACAGTCCATGTGATTGGCTGGGTTGTTCAAAGTGTTTGCAGGGGTTGTGTGCATCGATGTTACGTGTTAAGCTTGCTACTTTGAGAATTAAATATCACACCTGTCATTGAAAAGTCTTCACATTATGTAGATGTTTTTTTAATCAAAGTACTCCATGGAGCCGTACAGAATTATTCCTCCATTTTATCACTACACATCTCATCGGAATGGTGTTACCCTCATTACTGCCAATGGATGAATGCGCAGTCTTTGTGAGCCATTTTCCGTCTTGATGTGAAACAGGGACTACTGTCATCATTAAGGTAATTTTGAGCGTATATGGTCTTTTAAAGGGCATACTGCACATTCTTCTCATTTGTCACATAGTTGTGTTGTCCATGTGATCTGCTATGTCATAGTCCTGTCCAGGGCCGCTGACAGGTTTGACTGGGCCCGGGACAAAATGTTGTCAATAGGTTGTGCCAGAGTTACTTGACGATGGGGCTGGAAAAAGTTCCCCGTGTCTTACCTGGATCTGCTGCACAGCTGCTTTTACTGGTATCTGCTGCATCATCCGAGTCTTTTCTGAAATATGTATGTAGAGCAGTGGTTCTTAACCTTTTTCTCTCAGCGCACCCCCTTACCTGTTCACAAGACTAGCCGTGCACCCCCAACCCAACATGTATAATGTGTACAAGCACTAAAAAAGGATTTTAGTGATGTATTACAGTGATTTTTTGACAGAGATATTAATGAAAACCTTCATGACTTTAAATGGGGACCAAAACATGTTTCAATTTGGTTTAGGTTTGGCCTAATTATAATATTTCCACGCAGAATTTTGGACACAACCTCAACACAAACAACATTCTGCGCACCCCCTATAATGTCTGGCGCACCCCCAGGGGGTGCCCGCACCCCAGGTTAAGAACCACTGTTGTAGAGAACCCCTCAGGCTTTTGGCTTCTTCATCTCTTTTTCGCCTTTCTTTCCTTTTCAGCGCCCCTGACTTGTGCATGTTGACTAATTGGCTCGTGCTCTGACCACTTATTGATTGATGTCATCTTTTTTTTCCAAGAAAGACCAGACCATTTTCGAATAGGGGTGATAGGGGGTTATTGGCCGTTTTTGGAAGGGCAATGAAGGCAAACGTCTATAAGTCATTGTTTGAATGAAAATAAAGCACTTTCCTTCCCTAAATCAACACATTTTGAAGTGAACATATAATAATTAATCCCAACGTCATGGGGGCCCAGTAATGGGGGCCCTATTCCAGGGCACGGGACAAAAAGCCTGGTTGTCCCCCCTGTCGGCGGGCCTGGTCCTGTCATACAGAAGGGTTCGTTGCCGATCCAACTCACTGTTGAAGAGGCTCAACTACATGGTAACAACGTTGCCATGACATTGCAGAGAGCTCTTAACATATTTTGGTTAGAAAAAGAGTATAGCCCAACAGAGGCTCTGCATGAAAGGGTTAAAGTGTTTGCAGTGTTTGTGTGCAGTGCATCCACTTTCGATGCTTAGCTTGCTAGTTTTAGGATTAAATATCCCACCTCTCACTGAAAAGTTTTACCATTAGTGGACAGTTTTTTTTTCATCAAAAGTAGTTCATGTTGCTGTGCAGAATTTCACATAGAATTTTACCTAGGGATCTTAGCCAACCAAATTAGTCCTACTGAGGCTTGTTATCCAACCAAATTCATCCTATCAAGGACTCAGATACCGTATGTGATTGCATAGCTGTGTGTATTCGGCTTTAGTGCGGTTGAGGAAAGGGCCCCTATTTTTACATTGACTCTCCTGGAGGCAATTTAGCCAATTTAATTGTTCTTGTTCGTGTTGCCAGACTCCATTCTAAAGTGCAATTTAACAGTGCTCAGGGAAGGTGTTTATGTACGTATAAAGCCAGAAAAAAACCTCAGAGTGCCCCTGAAAGCTGTTTAAGTGTGTCTGATGCGGGTCATATTAATGTCCGAGCTGTTTATTTCTATCTTTCTTTAATTATTTCTTTTTATTTATTTAATAAACCACTGCCCTCTGGTGCACTACCTGGTATGGTGTCTTCGTGAGCGGAGGGATGCGATGGAGAGGAGTGGAGGAAAGGAAAGGAAGAGATGGAGAGGAGTGGAGGAAAGGAAAGGAAGAACAATGGCATCCTTAAGCAGGCGGCGTAATGAGCCGCGAAATCAATATGTACAATCTGTGGCCAGCACTACATCACGCCGAGCACCATGGGTAATAATGTGTCACACAGGGTTTGCTCCAGTTTTAATCACTCAGGCCTTGAAAACTTTCCCACCTGCTCTCTCTCTCTCTCTCTCTCTCTCTCTCTCTCTCTCTCTCTCTCTCTCTCTCTCTCTCTGTGTTTGTCTGCCAGCAAACGACCACACTCATCTGTGATTGTGTGTGTGTGTGTGTGTGTGTGTGGGGGGGGGGGTGTGGGGACGTCAATGTGGGCATGCATGACTGTTTGAACTTTCCATAAAATCACAACTATGAACACACATACACACACACATACACACCACACCACCACACTACACCACTCTGCACTGGTACGCGCTGTAAACCACCTAGACAGAAGTACAAGTTCAGTCAATTTATTCAGGCAGTGCATTATCCTACACATTTAAAATTCAATACGCTTTACATTTTAAGCTTAGGACAGTAAATAAGTCCACAGTAAAAATAGCATCAATAAATCTAGAAAGACGATGCATCCCCGAACTCCATGTGCCTATACACTCTCATTTGTTTTCGTTGCTCTATATATGCAGGAAAGCATATTAAAATAAATTAAAGTGATGTTTTCATAGAATCAATTAATATCACAGAGATTGATTGATATCACCTAAATCTCATTCTCGTGTAAACACAGTCATTTGCGGTGGAATTACTTCTCAAATTACGGACATGGCGCATTCGCATGGGACTAAGAACTGGGCTATATGCATACAGTAGGCCTACATGTACTGTACATGACTATGACTACGACAATCAGATGGTCAATGACAGCTCATATTTCCCAAGGCCTTCTTTGATTTCTGATGTTTCATGTATATCTTTCATTGTATTTCATTGGGTTTGTGCTCCATTCAGCCCATGGTCCTACTTGTGCCTTCGAATCTGAAGCAGGTGTCCCCGCACTTTTACCTGCCAATGACTTAACCTGCCCTGTGCATGGAGCCAGACTGCTAATGCTGAAAACGAGGCAGAATAGTGTTATCCCATGCATGGTAATCAGCACTTCACCCGGCATCCTAAAAGATGGAGTCTTAGCAATTAACGTTAGCTGGATCATTATATCTAAACCCACCAAACACTCGCATCCATGCATTGGAATCAAGGCTATCACATAAAATTTTCCCCTTTAGCTAGTCTGGCTCGACGTAATTGGTACAGGCCGATGAGATGTGCAAAACCACACATTTTCACAGCCTTACTGAGAGACAGCTTGTCCATTTGAGATCAATGTCAATATTCCAATATATCAGAGGCTAACCATTAGGTAGACTTCGGCTTTCAAATCTTCAAATTCTGTTTTCTGTTGCTGTTCTTCTCAAGGTTGATTCACCTTGCCTAATCCCTGTAGGTAGGGCCAGTAGTAACTCTGATTAATCAAACTTTCCAACCAGAGTCATTTGCTTACATGTGAAGTCACATGTCTAGGTCAAAGGCAAACACGCACGCACGCATGCACGCACGCACTCACGCACTCACGCACACACACACACACACACACACACACACACACACACACACACACACACACACACACACACACACACACACACACACACACACACACACACACACATTATTTATTTAAATGGATGCTATATAAATCTAGTCTGGGTGACTTTTCATTATTTGATCCATACTGTGTGTGTGTGTGTGTGTGTGTGTGTGTGTGTGTGTGTGTGTGTGTGTGTGTGTGTGTGTGTGTGTGTGTGTGTGTGTGTGTGCATGTTTTCTGTGAAGCAGTTACTTAACGGTAACTCTTCTTCTTCTTCTTCTTCTTCTTCTTCTTCTTCTTCTTCTTCTTCTTCTTCTTCTTCTTCTTTCTATTTTAAATTCTGAATCCTCTTTCTTTATTCTGCATCCTCATACAATGTTTCTCTGTGGCTATTTTATCATCATTACCTAAAATGATTGCATCTGCCTGCACATGATTGCCTGTGCGAGAGACAAGCCCAACAGTGACTCTCTCTCTCTCAGTGCCACATGTGCACAGCATGGGCACATTAGAATAATGAAAAGAAAACCAAGGATCGCCCGCTCGGTGTGGGTGAGGCCATTTATATAAATATGTCATAAATGTAATAAAAAATATGTAATAAATATGTAAACGCCTTGGAGAAAGGAGAGAAAGGAAACAACTTTGGCCTTTTTACTTCATGCATCATGCACTATAGAAACCATGTGACGAGGAAGGAACAAGGTTGGAAAAAACCTGGTATATTGATTTGAAAAGCCAGCTTGTGTGGACCACCTGGTCTTCAGTGGGATGAATGGGTTGATGGCAGCAGCCATTCATTTTCAATGGGAGCCGCGCATTGAACGCGGACGTCCGCGCAGGAAAATAGACTCGAGTTCTATTTTCAAGGATGCGTCAGGACGGACATGCGCCGCGCTTGCCCCGCGCTCCTGTGTGCAAGGCATGATTGTTTTCATTCTAACCGTTTCGGACTGATAACGGACACGTTCTGTGGACGTACTGTGGATGTCTGCGCCGTTGGTGTGCATGTACCATGAGAAGTCACTGCAGTATGTTCGTAATTATTTAACGTCAAAGTACCACTATACAACATTTCTGAAGTTAATAAATTACCTTCAAAAGTTAGGTGAATGGTTGCTTTGTCTACGTCTTGTGTCTATATCTATGTGCTTATTGGCCATTGCTCTTCCCCATGGGTCTGTGTAGAGAAAGCAAAGCCCATGCTTGCAAGTGAATCTTGGGCATCTGTGTAAGCTCAGTCTTCACTGACAAGATGGCAGGTTAGTTGCTAGCTATGCATGTCATGGAGTTTTGACATGGCAGAGCCAGCAAGACGCATGTGTTATGAGTAACACTGCAATGATTCATTTAGTTCTGTACGACTCTATGCTTTTGCTATGGTCTTCATTTTTAACAGGCTCTCTTACTTAATTGCAACGCGACTATTGAACAGTTGGCTTTGAATATGCAATCCTTTCACTAAGGGCATTCTTGCAACACAAATTCAACATAATTGTGTATCTTACAATGGATGTCAACCGAATATTTCAATATTTATCGGGAGGGCATTGATTACCATAATATCCTTCGTTTTTCATTCATTTCCTACACCCATTCATCCATTACTGTAACTGTATATTATGTGTGAGTAATTAATTCCCATCATGCATTACAGTAATTTATGTGTTCACGCTTTGGTGAAATATATATATTTTTTAAATCTTTTGACAGAGATAGGAAATGAGTCCCTACCCACTGCAGATGGAGAGCACAGATATTACGCTGAGAGAGAGGGCCTTGATGTCTTTATGCGGTTCATTTGCACGGCGAATCAAGGTTAAAGACGCCCCCAGGAACTCGGAGCGCTCTTTTCCACACACATAGTGAAAACAGCTATGGGACCTCCTCCTCCTCCTCATCCGTTAGCTCTTCCCTTCTGACGTCTTCGGGTCAGCCCTGCCTTATTTGCTCTGCCCTGTTTATTCTTGCCGAGCTCCCAGTGCGGAGCCCGCAGGCTTAGCCAGGCACGGAGCATTTATCATGAGGCGCGACCTTACGCTACTCCGCTAAGACTCTCGCTAGCTAATGCCATTATGCAGATATATGGTGCCCAGATGTGTCGTCCGTGGCCACCAGAATGTTCTAGAACATTCTGTAAGGTCGCCCCATAGCAACTATACGGTATCAGTTCCGTCTGTGCCCCTTGTGAGTGATGTCGACATAAGAGTGCTTAACATGGAGGAGGAGAGACATAGAGAGAAGTAGCGCAGCGATGTCGAGAGTGTATTTCGGGTTGTATTGCACAGATGAGCGCTTATGTGGAGAGCAACAACAAAAAAAGTGACAGCTTCTGATTGTGGCATGTTTACCATAAGTAGTCATCATATTCCCATATGAATCAATTAGTTTAGTTGAATTCTGATGCCCACTCGTTTTCTCCAGAGTGTGTTGTCATTTTGATGTAGGATTTGTGTCCATTCTCTGCTTCATTATATTGTGAATGCCTGGTGCATCTCAAGAAGGGCCCTAACATCATGAAGATGAGCTGAGTTTCTCAATGCAAGTACCCATAGGGATGTGCAGTAGTGCATGTTGAATGGAAACTGCGGCAGTCTCACTCAGAGATTTTTTAGTTTTTTATGTTTACGCCAGTTGCAGGATGCGTTCAGTTTGGTCTCTTTGCAATGCCTACAAAAGTCCCTTCAGGTGTGGTTTTGTTTCGATTTGCAACATACCGTCTGAGCACCAGTTCCCACAGACTGTATGCTCAAGCTTATTTGCGTCTCACAGTGGCTCCCTGTGAAGAGAGTGAATTGGGCTGTGTAATATGACAAGATAACATTGCGCCAGGGATCAAGTTAAATGTGTGGCAAAATATGAGAGTGCGAGTCAGAGGAAATGAGCGTATGGTTTTTGGGGTTGGCGTGAAGTAAATGATGGAAGATGATTGAGGCTAGGGAGGTTTAGGCGGTATGCAAGGATCTGCAAGCACATGATTGTAGAACGAAATTGCTTTGGTGCTTTTGTGAAATGGACCCTTCAAAATGCACCCAGATGCTTTGTGTGTGTATGAGTGCGCACGTGTGCGTGTGTGCGTTTTTTTTTTCTCTTCTCGTAATGGTTTGGATTGCTGCTCAGGGGGTTCTCATTCTTGATGTTTGATGTGCTCCGAAATAGCAATGGGATGGATTGTCCACGACTGCAAGTGGCAGGAACACATCTGGTGTATTTTCCTCCATGCGGTTCAAGGGTGCTTGCCGTCTATTATCAGGGCACTTGGAGCTTTTGAACCGCTGTGCATTACCTAGCTTAATGACAAGTCTGGATGGCTGGTGGCGCATTCAGAGAAAGTTGAAAGGTTAAGGGCTCGACAGAACAGCAATCTATCTCACAAGAGCCTCAATCTGTCTAACCACAGCTTATTATGTTTTTTTATTTTTGATATGTAAGGTATCGATAAAGAATTTGGGCCCTCAATTTGTCTGTATAGACCTGTCTACAAAGGATAGACATGGTCCTGATATATTCTGTTATTCGTAGAATTGCCCCGAGTCTGTCTATTCATCTACCTGTTGATCAATCTCACCCTCACTCGAGTTCATTTGTTTTGAATTATACTACACTGGAATGAAAGCTCAATGGAATTGTGCTTTAATAAAATACTTCAAATATCCACTTGAATTTTCTGATGAAAAAATGGCACCAAAGTGGTTCCAATTACGTGTAATTACCTGCGGGGATATGCTTGAGTAGAGGTTGCCAGTTTAAATTCCGTGGTGGCTCAGCTCCATCAAGCAGTCAGGAACATTCTGCAGAGATGGACCTGTTTATGTTTGGGGGGAAAAATAAATTTGTAATTGATTTTGAGATCCATTGGGGACAAAGACATACATAATATGATATGGCTACATTTACCCCAAATGATATATGTGTGCTGAACATAACATGGTTCAATATAGAATTGATGCAATGTCTTCTATTTGAGCTGAACTCATGTTTATATTTCACAATAATGTCTGACCATTACCCTTCCATCCATATTTTATATATCTGCTGCTTTTTTCACTTGAAAATGAGGTCTGACCCGACGATGGGGCAAAATTTATGAGGATCATTTTGAACATGATTTGAACATGATTGAATGTAGTAAAACATTTTTCATAAACTCTTGTCTCATTCGATGTAATCCTATTCAAAAATCCTATTCCTATTCAATGACTTGTTTGCTTTCAGTGGCAATAAACACATGGTAGTGTGTTACTCTACAAAGGATTTAGCTTCCACTATCGGCCAAAGTTACTCCCAATTGATCAGTTTTAGCATCATCTCACATTTACTATTACAAGTATAAGCAATAATGTTGGTCGAAGAAATGTTTGAAATGAACAAAATGTGTGAGCATCACAGTTTGATACAGTGCTGCAGCTGTCCATCATACTGTGATTCCCCCAGCATCACAAGTCTAACCCTAGAGACGATGTTCAGC
>NC_085865.1:20213280-20218280 GCF_034702125.1 Engraulis encrasicolus | reverse complement strand
GGTCCCCTTGCTCTCCAACTTACCAGGGTGGTGATTTTTTGTGGTGATGTTTTATTTTAGAGAGATATTAAAAGTTAAATTGACCAATGAGCATCAGAACATGGTTTGATTGACCGTTAGAAGTCTTGTTGTTGTCCAATCAGCACCTGCGTTTGGCGTTGCTAAGGTGGAATGTAAGTTGGAATGTTCCCAAATCTGGCTTCAAAGCGTTGAATGGCAAATAGCGTTGATTTGGCGTCCATTCTATTTACTGTCAATGCACAGGTACCATGATCTTGTACGTTATGAGTCATCCTCGCCATACTGTCTTTCAGATCGAAACGATTGTGTAGAGTTCCCAGGCTAGTGTGCCGGTAGTTTTACCATGAACAGCATGAGTATACAGTGAGCTGCTGGGTTGAGTGTGAATGCTGGCGTTTCTGTATCTGATCTTTTTTTTTGTAAACACTATACCATATGTGACTTTCCAAGTGTTAATTTAACACTGAAACATTTTCTGTGCAGTTGTGAGGCGGTGAGATGGTTTCTGCTGCTGCCCGCCTGATGACAGTGTTGATTGTGCGAGTGCGTAGTAATAAAACTTGCCGGAGGCCAAATGTACAGTACAGTGAAATGTGCAAGGATCTGAAGGAAGGTCTGTGCAGTTTGACCATGAAAAACATACACTGGCCATCTGCTCTGAATGTCCTGTACACTCCCATTTTTGTCTGTAGTGCACAGTAAGTTTTGAACACAGAGCGTAAAAAAAGCTCTTTTTTAAATATATCTTTAGGGCTTTAGTGCCTTTACTATTTGACGGGACAGTGCAGAATGCAGGAAATGGTTGAGAGAGAGATATGGGTAAGGACTTGGAAACGACCCCGAGCCGGAATCGAACCTGGGTCCCTGGTATGGCGATATGGCGCAAAAAAGCCGCTGGACCACATCGGCCCCAGAGAGTCAAATTCAACACTCCTCCTACTCTCTGTGTTAACACTGCATATTGTACTGTGTAATATGTTGAATTAACACTCAGGTATTCTTGAGAGATGGGACAAAACAGGTTTTGAAAACCTGATTTTGAAAATGCAGAATACATTGATCATGGTTATATATTCATGTAGATAAAGATGTGTAGTTTATAGCCATGTAAAAATACAGGCTCCAGGTAAAAAGACATTTTTAACAAATTAACATGTTTACCTTTACACCTTGATTTCCGTCAACTCCGTCAGACACAAGAAAAGTACAGTCCATCAAGAATCTGTATTGTAATGTCACTTAGTTACTCTGATGTACAATAATATGTAATATATATATACTGTACTTAATGTTTAATTTAAGACTGTTATTAATACACAGAGTTAGAAAAATTGGCATTTTCAAACTTTATCTTTTACTTTGCAACCATGAGGATAACACCTGAAGTGGTTAAGATACATGATGGTATAGATCTAATGACCCTTTATTGCCTAGGCAAAAAAAATGACGAAATAATTGGATTTTTCTACAAAATATTACAAAAATACCTGAAAGTGCTGTTATGGAGTTGACAAAGAACTGACGGAGTTGACAAACTGATCTGATTTTTGGAGCCTAGTTAGTGCAAAATGTTTTTTCTCAGTTTATTTTTTAGTTTTGTTACATTCATAGGCTTCTCTTTTAAAAAAAAATAATTTGTTTTGAGTGAAACTTTTGTTTGAACTTTTTTGTCCATATATTGAAAAATTATGTTGTTGCATGCGTTATTAATATGCATATAGCATCCTAAAATAACATTTCATTCTATTTCTACATTTGAAAATAATATCTTATTAGTATATTAAGCAGTTTTTGGTGAATTTGTCAACTCCATAAGATTTTATTATGGAGTTGACATGTAAAATCTTATGGAGTTGACTCTTACGGAGTTGACAAAACAACCTACTTTTCATAATAACATAAGAAATCAACTTGGACATCAGCAGTTGCTTGAAGGTACACTGTGTGAGATTTTTAGTTGTTTATTTCCAGAATTCATGCTACCCATTCATTAATGTTACCCTTTTCATGAATACTTACCACCACCATCAAATTCTAAGTATTCATTATGACTGAAACAACCTTTATTTTTACGCATTACGTTGTTGACACATCATGGTTGTGACATAGGTGGTCTTCCTCAATAAGCATTGATAAAATTAAATATTTAATGTGACCTTAACAGTCTCCCTACGGCATGTATACCGAAGAGGGAGTAGAACCAGGCTGCTTAGAGTGTGAGCTGACCACAACAATGGCATATTTTTTTGTATTTTAGAAAAATCTTATGGTGTTGACTAAAATTCTGGACACATGTTCAATAGTTTAAAAAGTATTTAAAAAGGTTTATAAAATGTTTTACATACATGTAGTTTGAATAATTATTCAAAATACTTGATGACAGTAGCTATGATGTTTGTTATATTTCATTTTAGCACATTATTATGGTATTGTCAAATTCTAAAACCTGCTTTCGGACATGGGGTTTTGAGGGTACTGGTGACACATAGCAACGTGTAAAATAAAAAATAAAACTATGTAAATATAAAATCATATTTTATTGTACAAAACTCTCCCTCTTATTTCATTCCAGCTAATTTTGTTACAATGTTGAAATACATTTTAGTATTTAAGTGAGTTTCATCTCCCGGACATGTTTTGTCCCATCTCTCAAGAATACCGTACAGAGTAATGGTGAGCCTGTGTGTGTGAGATGGCTTTTGGACTGATCCTGCTCTCCTGATGACGAGAGCTGTGATTACCTCCAGTTAGCCGTGTCCAGGCCCTGATGCGCTGTGGAGCAGCCGTGAGGGTGTGCTCGAGCGGTGGGCTTCCCTTCTCGTACGCTAGCCAGGGCCCCTCATCAGGGCTGGCCTGGCCCCCACTAATTTATATCGCCCGTCGCTAGACAGCCAGCGATTATTAACTCCATTCCGCAATTAACACAATCACTCACGTGTTTAAATGAACAATTACAGCAGATTAAATCGGGAGCGAATGGTAATCAATGGCATGGCATGGCGAGGAGAGGAGAGGAGAGGGGCCGCGGCTGGTTAGCAGCTGCGCACGATGGAGTCACATGGCCATGAGGGGAGGGATGTGGAGCACATGTGCACACACAGACACACACACACAGACACACACACATTCACACTCACACACACACACACACACACACACACACACACACACACACACACAAAAACACAGATCTAAGACATGCACGCATGCACGCACGCACGCACGCACACACACAATCACACACAATCACACCATCACACAAACACACACATACCCCATACAGGGAAGCTGACGGGGGGTACAGAATTGGAAAGCCATTACATTCTATGCATTGATGGGGGGTTGGGGGGATGACAGGGGTGACACACACACACACACACAGACACACACACACACACACACACACACACACACACACACACACACACACACACACACACACACACACACACACACACACACACACACACACACACACACACACAAAAACACAGATCTAAGACATGCACGCACAGACGCACGCACACACACAATCACACACAAACACACCATCACACAAACACACACATACCCCATACAGGGAAGCTGACGGGGGGTACAGAATTGGAAAGCCATTACATTCTATGCATTGATGGGGGGTTGGGGGGATGACAGGGGTGACACACGAACGCACGCACGCGCACGCACGCGCACGCACACACACACACACACACACACACACACACACACACACACACACACACACACACACACACACACACACACACACACACACACACACACACACACACACACACACACACACACTGCTTAGAGCTGGGCCTGGGAGCATCCTTGGTCTTTAATCTCACGGTTAATGACAGGATTTACTCTTAAAGCGGCAGGATAAAGCTAATATAGAGAAGCTGCAGTGCAAAGCAGTTTTTATGGATTTTACGGTCCTCTGGATCAAGTCATATATGTAGTGGTGGCTGCCGCTACAGTGGCTTTGACTGTACAGTAGTGGGGCTATTTGTTTCAGTGGCAATGCCGGTGAACATACTGTGTATACTGCAAGACACATGTTTAAAAAGGTTATTTATGGATCAGAAATCAGATATTGAATCGTAAAATCTATTATGCTGTAAAGCCAAAGTGAATGGTTATTTGTGTACAGCAAATTGATTGATGTTTGTGTGGGATATTTCATTGACTGTTCTTGTGCAGTTACAAATCACTCTTGATCATAAAGACAAGAGATGGTGCTAAACCAAATAGTATGTCACAAACCAGACGGCTCTCCTTCTGTAAGGTGTTTATGAGAACACCATTGAATACACTATTTTTATACTGTATATGAGTCGAATTCGATTCCAGAAATGTCGTTCTGTTTACGAAAGGAAAATTCTGGAGAAGCGTAATGAAATTTGACAGGTCTTAATTAACACCTGCTCTGTATTCCCTGCTCGTCTGTCATTCGTCCATTTCTTGCGCGCTAGTACAGGCACGCCTACCTACCCACCTGAATCTCATTCCCTTCAATTATCAACACTGTATTTATTCCCCACTCACCTGCTCCTAGTCAGAAACTCGCTTTCTCTCTCGCACCCTCCATCCGCCCCTGTCGCCCCCTATCTTCATCTTCTCGATCGTTTTATCCAGGATTCCGCCCTCGTGCCTCCTTGGTTCCGTTTGCTCTCCCAATAACCGGCCAGGGGGTGTCCGCTCAGAGCTCGCACATATTCACGGACGTGGGTATTGTCCGAGCTCTCAGTTGAAGCCCCATACTCCCGAGCCCATGCATCGGCTTTTAATCATAACCAGGATTTGGGCTCGGCAGTAATATCAGTCCAATGGCCAGCGACCTTGCCCAACACGCTATTTTCGCTATTTGCTTTTAACTCATGTTGCTCGAGTGCAGTGGTCCAGCGACCCCGTAAAGCACTTTCATGATCGCTTCGCCGCGCGGACGATCACGAGAAGCCCGTTCTCCAGCGAGA
>NC_085865.1:20193280-20203280 GCF_034702125.1 Engraulis encrasicolus | reverse complement strand
TTAGAAATGCAGCAGGGAATGTATGTGAACATGTGAAATTAGCCAAGCAGTAAATAGCTCCCTACATAAATCAATATCAGGCCAAGTGTGGTTTTACAGTAATATACACCTACTCATTGACATTTGCTCTGGGAGAACTGAAGTTAAATGAATTCCCAGCAACACTTTTTCTTTTGCTGTGATCTACATAGATTAAATCAGTACTGTGTGCAGCCCAGTAGAACAAACTGACACAGCAAAAGTACTCTCTCTCTCTCTCTCTCTCTCTCTCTCTCTCTCTCTCTCTCTCTCTCTCTCTCTCTCTCTCTCTCTCTCTCTCTCTCTCCCTCTCTCTCCCTCTCTCATACACACAGATCTGAGAAGTAACTCCAGAAATTCAAATCAGCATCACGCAGCAGGCGCAGTATTCAGACATATTTTTCTACATCTGCATATTTCCTGCAGGCTCTCCTGCACACTTTTACATCCCCACAACTGTGTTGGTTCAGGATGCCACCTGTGTAAGACACCGCAGAACACAAAGGAGTCAGCAATTCAGAAATGAGCCTGCACATGCAGTATAAATTACAAAGCAAGGTAAAAAGAAGCATTACTTATTGAGCACAACTCATGTTCAATGAGACACTTCAAAGTGATTCTCATAGAAACACCTTGAAAATATGTAGATGTAGAAACGTTTTGTGAAATGCATTTGCCCTTAGGTTTAGTGGCACTGTTTTAACATGGCTTGTGTCATGCATGCATTACAAGCACCTCATTCCACTTCAATTGTCATCCTTTCTGTGTCACTCCTGAAACAGATTGTGAATCGCAAACAAGGGTTAAAGAACTGATTTGTCCGATGTATTCAATTGCATTTTGTGTTAAGCTATTTTTTGGCGTATAGTTGGATGAGTAAAACCTACTTCAGGTTTTTTTTGCTCCCAAGTAATGAGGTATTCAGAGCACATTAGGACATTAACATGATGAGCCAGGATGAGGCTCAGCTCTCTCTGACTATGCACGGTGTGGTGCGTTAGAGGTAAAAACCTGAGTCACAAGCTGTCAGCCTCATGCTGGATAAAAAAAAAACATGACATTTCTTTCATCTCTGCAATCGGCTCGCAGATAACCTCACCTTACCTCACGATTCCACATGCTTATTGCTCTTTGATGTCCTTTGAAATTGGTTTTCAAATCAATGAGGTGACACCAATGGGGATCAGATGTCAGATGTGGATGTGCTTGGTTTACAAGAGAGTGTTTTTTGTGAAGAGCTGGTCCTTATAGGTGTTGAGTGAGACGTAAAAGGAAAATGAGCCATCGTTTGTGAAGAGGGCACTGATGTCAGTGAGGAAGGACATTGGCGTCTTGGACAACTGAAGATGATTTCCTTCAAGTTTTCTTTTCATTTTTCCCTTCTCCCATTGATCACATACCACTGCTGTCCTTCCTCTTCTGTTGCTCGTACTTTTGCCCGTGTTTCACTGAGCACCTTCTGCAAACCATTCCTGAAAGAGTGGATGAACAGAGACATTCAATGGCAATTTCAACAGAATACAACATACAGAGGAGACCTGACACGATAGAGTATAACATATTTCTTTTGTTGCTGACGGCACATCTCTTCTTAACTAATTACAAAGGTGTTATGGTTTCACCATGCCATGTATTCTGAAAAACACCCTTTAATGCTGAATAGTAGGAATAGTTTCACATTAAAAAATAATTAAGAAGTTTCTTGACTTCCACATGGCCACAGATAAATTAAGTAATTATACTCTCGAAATTAAAGGTCCACATTGCAGTAATTGCACTGCTATGGGGGAAGGTTGAGATTAAGCGTTCTTTTTGCATTTTTCTGCGTGCTTGTGACTCAAATGTGACATGATGGACAGTCTCCATCTTTCCCTGCCCTTTGTTCATCCTGCTGCATGCATTTTACATCACAGTGCTCCACCAGAGAAAAAGAATGAAGAAATGCTCTCGTCGCTTGAATAATCCCTTGTTTTTCCTCAATGTTTCAGCTGACCTTTCAGCTTCCAAGTGTCTTCTCTATTGTCCCCATCCGAGACAAGATGAGACTTCAGGGCCCTCTCTCTTTCACTCTCTCTCTCTCTCTGTCTCTCTATCTCTTTTCTCTCTCTTTCATTCTCTTCTCTCTCTGTGTGTGTCTCTCTCTCTCTCTCTCTATGTCTTTTCTCTCGTTCATTCTCTCTCTCTCTCTCTCCCTCTCTGTCTCTCTCTGTCTCTCTCTCTCTCTGTCTTTCATTCTGTCTCCCTCTCTCTCTCTCTCTCTCTCTCTCTCTCTCCACAACCCTGCACTACCCACTCGCTCCATCCCTCACCATCCTATCTCTCTGCCTCAGTCCCTCCTTTCTCTCACTCTCTCACTCCATCTTTGTCTCTCTGTTTTCTCTCCCTCCCTGCCTCTCTCTCTCATCCATCAGTACAAATGTTTTTGAACGTCAGGGAATTTATGGCTGCGTAGACCCTGGCCTTATTACTCGGCTATCCTGGTGCGTGGGTGTCTGGGAGTGGGAGGGGGGCTATTGGCAAGGTCCACTATGATAAGATGAGATACTGGTAACATGGGATCAAATAGTATGAAAAAAATCCCAAATCAAAAAGTACAATGTCTAATTGAAGTTGTGTGATTTGACAAAAAATAAAACAAATTTACAAACAACAAACTTAAGGCCTACAATAAAAACATCCTAGACTGAGTCCTCTCCTGCATTTCTACTGTACTCAAGGACTCTAAATAGAAATGCAAAATACAATTGATTGCAGAAAGCGATGACTGTCTATCTATCTCAGTAACAGCCAGATGTTGACAAGTATTTACGCCAACCATCCCCAAATTCTACAACATGTAAACAGGACAATTGCTCAGGTAGATGAGCTCATTCGTGTAAATACCTGAAGTTAAAGAAGCCTATTCAAGGCTAGAAATTATGCAGTTTGGCGGAGACCTGCCACAGACCAATTTTCTACTGAAGAAGATTGCCACAGTGTTAGGCAAACAACGCTCCCCTGGTTAGGAGAGGAAACTTGTACTCCATGATTGCCATTGTCATTGTTCTTGTGTGTGTGTTTTTTTGTTTGAGACACCAGAATATGCATTTAGTTTATTCCACTTTGCTTGGAAATGCTGATATACTTCATCTGTAGAGTGCCGTCATTATGGAAGATAGCTTTCAGTGTCATTACGGCATGTCTGTTGGTAAGATTTAATTGCTTGTTGTGTTGTTTTCATGTTCAGAGATTTGCTCTTTGCAGTCATCAGAACTGAAATCCAAATTGGGCTTCTCATAAGAAGATAGACTTGGCATCCTCATTAAGTCGTGATAGTCAAAGACAGTGTCCCTCATGGGTCATATGTGAGTATGACAGAAAATGAGCATAAAATGGGTGTACAGTATGTTTATTTCTATGCTGTGTCTGTTTGGCAATTTGGACGTGCTCACAGCGTGTGATGAAATCTCTGAAGAGATGTGTAGTCTCTTTCATGAACTGTTATAGTCTGTATTGCTGTCCTTAAAGCCATTCCAAGAAAATGTATTCACATCAAGCTTTTCTTTTACTTTTTACTTCCTCTAAAAAAATGGTATAATAGCAAGTTAGGCTATGTGTTGTTTTATGTTTGCAACCCTACATTCCTGTAGAAATGTTTGGTCTGTAGCCCCTCCATGTCTGTATGTGTGAGTAATTTATAGTTCTTTGGCGGGAGGTTTATCAATAATCAATCGTATTGTGGGATGCCATATAATATTTATTGTTTTTAGTGGTCAGAGAACGCTTTACCTACTTTTGCTTTGTTTTAGAGAGGTTTCTCAAAACGAGGGGGCATTAAAATCTCCTTTGAAAGCTGTGTTTCCCTGTGGGCCTAATTTTGTGACGCACAAGCGCCCATTTCCTCCCCTACAGCACCGGCGCAACCTTATGTAATCAGCCAATCAAAGCTATGCTAATGATGAGCAGCGCATCACAATCGAGGAGAGCCAGCCTTCAGTTCCAGGGAGAGCAGAGCAGCCAGTCTGACAAGTTCATTCGAGGGAGCCTGAACTTCTTTGTTGTTGTCATGGCAGCTGCTCTAATTAATCTTTTATTATTTGGAAGTTGTGAAAACGGCATGCCAATGCGCTACTCTCTGTCTACAACACGTCCCGGCTACAAAGAATGCGTGCAGGCAACATACAAGCTGCCTTTGAGTCACACTGTGGTTGTGGGTCTATGTTTGTATGTGCCCTCTGGTTAGTAAACCACATGAAGGAAGGAAGCCTTCTTCGTTACTATGTCGTGTGTGTGGCTTTGTCCATCTGTGTTAAGATGATCTGTGTCTTTGTTATGCTATTTATTTTGTCCAGTGTATCATTGTTTGTGTGTTTTTAAATACCCTGCTAAAGCTCAAATTCCCTTTGGGGGACAAATACATTCGGCTTGACTTAACATGATGGTTGACTGTCTTCAGTCATAAATGTCAGTGCTTGCTCGTTACTGTGACTGTCAGTGTGTAAAACCAATTATAATTTTGTGTTTGGCTTTCATTGAATAGCCTAAATTGGATACTAATCCTTTATTTCGCTACAGCTTAAATACAAAAGAATAGCTAATTGAGGAAATGGTTGTCACAGACGATCCACTGATTTTTATGTTGTTTTGGATTACCAAAAAAGCCTGGGCACACATCCCTGATTTTGGCACCCCGGTTTGAGGCTGTCTCTGGTTTGTTTGTGGGGTAGGATATGGCTTTTGATTGAAATCTCTCTGTAGCGTTGCCCAGGCCTCCTGGCACCCAGGAATCCTTGGATGTGTGTCTTCCTCCACATTATGATTGAATGTGTATGGAAGAAAACAGTCGACCTTTAGCTGGCCTTTAAATGCAACTGTTTGCTTGTCTGGAGCTTGGGAGGTGAAGGAGTCGGTGAGACAGTGTAACAGACTGAACAACCGAGCCAAGTGCTATAAAACAAGCCAGACATCAGCCTCTCACCTCCTCTCTGCCACCATTACGTACGGTATCTACCCCTCTCTCACTGGGTAGCATGTCATTTTTCCGACGTCTCTTTAGTCCGATGCGTCAATATTCCGAAAATTTCCCATTGATCCTACAGCCCACTAACTCGAAATAATTAAATTAAACCCTTTGCTCCGACAGCTCAATGTTCCGACCAATGGCTGTTTGGGGTTGGTCATCATCCCAGGTAGGCCTAGTATGTCCTGCTTTTCCCGGTGCCAAGTAGACTTCAGCTGCATGCACTGCGACGAGCACATAGATGCCGTCTGAGAGTCGGTCTTGCTGTGCCCTTACCAAAACCACCCCTAAACATAACCTGTCATTAATGCAATGTTGGCAAGTTTTACAATTGTGCCCTATACCCAAAACCATTCCTAACCCTAACTTGTCAGTAGGCTATTGTAATGTTTCAGAGTTTTAAATGTGTGTCTTGACCAAAACTTTCCCTAAACCTAACCTGTCACAGACAGCTGCATGACCACTGCGCAGTCTTCAGAGATGACGGTGATCTAAAGCAGCTTTTGGCCGGAATATTGGACTGTCGAGACAAAGGGTTTCATTTAATTGGTAAAAAGTTATCTGAGACTAAGTGCTGTAGGATCAATGGGAAATGTTCGTAACATTGACGCATCGGACCAATGGGGCGTCGGAAAAACTAGCAGACCCCCTCCCACTGCTATGGTGCAAGCTAGCTGCTACTCATACTTTGTGCAATTCATATTGCTTTATCTTCCTATATTGAGCTCATATTTGTTTTTGATCTATTTTTCTACTATATATATATTTGTGTATGCTTTTATCTGGCTAGTCATTTTACTTACCCCTCACGTTGCTTTTCTGAGAAGCTCAGAATGAGTAGAAGGGCAGGTTTCCCCCTACATCATTCGCTTCTAGTCCACTGAGTCTGGGCTGTGTAGGCATAACTTTTTATATGGAAAAAGATAACTATATCATGGTCAGAGTAAACTGGGGCTGCGAAGCTGAAACCAGAAGAGGAGGCAGAGGACCCAAAATGCAAACAAGAAAACGTTAATGAAGGAAACCCAATGGAGATGGGAGTTCATCGTCGTGCGGTTTCCTTCATTACTTATGGATTGACTTTTTTTTTAACTTGCCCCCGAAACCAGTCACTGGATGTGTGTGTTTTTTGATTGGGATACAAGCTAAAAAATCTACCAGCCTGAAGGGGATAAATATAACACAAAGCTCAAACACAAGAAAACAAGCACCACTACATCACAGGGGTACTAACGGACGGAAAAGCTTCATGCAATGAGTTAGGGGGTGTGGGGAATAACATGCTCCAAAAATCAAGAAATGAACAAGGGACAAGTGGAAATTCTGATGCAAAATAAGGACTCAAGGGACAGTGGTTAGTGCTGTGTTGGTGCATGAGATGCTGATCATACAGGGACTAACGAAGGATCTGTGAAAATATACGTGATGTTATGCACATGTGCTGCACATTTTTACATATCTTTACACACTTTACTATATAGGTTCATGGACAGTGGCTGTAACTAGGACAGTTACTGTAAATAGATTGCCACAGAAAATCAACTACAAAAAAATCTCACAAGATAATGAAGACCTAGTATTTTAGGTGAGGTATTACTGATGTTTTTTAAACTACAATACAATACATTTGCCATTGCTGGTGACCTTTTCATTGATTTCAATGGACAAGATGGTACACCAAGGGAATAGAACAGTGGCAGATTATGAAGCAATATTAGCCAACTGTTTGATCAATATCGGGTCACACATGTTTAAGGTGCAACACGTTTGATGTCACAGACAGTGACCTTTTAATTGATTTCATTTGACATCAGCTCCAGCACCAGCCCCCCTGTGAATCTGTCATCAGTACCCCTCAGGTAGAACGCAATGTGGGCTCAATGTGATGTGAAGTGCTGCACACTGTCTGCCAATCCCCATCCGGGGCTGTCCGGAGCCGCCAAGGCTTCAGCTTCGGCTGATGGATGAAACGCTAGACAGGCCTCCAGCTGCCAGCGTCAGAAAGAATCACCCGGGCTGTGATCTACTGCCCACACTCTGCCCCCTCCCCCTCCACCTCCTCCTCCTCCATCCACCATCCACCCAACCCCTCCATCCCTCCATCCCCTTCCCATCCTCCTCCGCTGCGCCGCTCATCAGGTTTCACAGCTGTGTGCCCCAGCCAGGTGGAGGACGCCCATCAATATTTTGCTGTTGTCTGACAGGGCCAAGATGAAACGAAGCGGGGCCCTCGGCAAGTGGGGGCCGCACCCTCTTTGTGGTGGGAGCATGTGCTGTGCCTCGCTCTCTCCTTGCCCCCTCGCCCCCTCGCGGTCAGCACCGCATCCCATAATGACCACCTACCTAGTTGGTGGTACAGTAGGCTGCCATGGTAAAATGCTGCAATGTGAATTCTTCTACACTTTTACGCATCTTTTTTTTTTAAAGATATATATTTGGGCTTTGTATGCCTTTATTGTGACAGGACAGTTACAGAGGGACAGGATATGAGCAGAGAGAGACGGGGATGGTTCAGCAAATGACCCAGGCCGGAATCGAACCCGGGTCGCCGGTGTAGCAACCCGGTGCCCTACTGTTAGGCCACGGCAGGACCCTAAGAATTTAATTTAAAGCTCATATGCCTTGTCTTTTTGTCTAGGTGTTGTATGACGTAACACTGTAAAACTTACCGTCTGCTCTTCGCCACAGGCATGCTGGAAGGACATGATGCTATTGCTTTAAATGAATTGAAGTTTGAAGTTTGCAGAAAGTGAAAGTGTTGAGATAGTCTGTCAGTCACACCCCATCACCAACTGTATTTCCAAGAACAGACAGACGTTGGACAGTTAAGACTTTTCCCTCAGTTGCGCTTTCATGTTGAACAGATAAAAAGGGAGACCCAAGTTGTGTGTGAACCTTGAGATTTTCAAAGACAAACCTGAAAAAGGTGAAGACAAATTCCTGGAAGCCCTCCGGCACTGTGAAAAGTGTTGAGAGTTGACATGTTGTGCGTATCAAGTCGGGTCTTGCTGAGTGCAATGCAGTTATCCTCCACTGTCTTCCGTTCAAGAAGATGGACATAGCATGTACCATAATATTTGTGTGTAGCATTGTACGTACAGTAGCTCTTATGGTAAGTGGTGTGCGTCGGATAGAACTGTTCAATATATAACTTGAGTACATGGTATGTGAAACGCTATAACTTTTCTTTGTACAAGGTTCCTATGGAAAGGCGCCTGTAGCGAATGACGTTAATGTACAAGGCTAAAGGCGGTACGGGGTGTATTGTAATGTCGCTGGAGAGCAGACATATTGTATTGTGTAAGCTGAGAGAGCTGCTGATGTCTCGATTGAGTCCGCCTTGTGCCTTGGGAGATTGTGACACTTGAGAAAGACTTCGGGGAGCCATTGCTGGTGTGTCTGTCCAGATGCCTTTTGAGCATACACAATACGGCCTGTAAGGACATGAGCCTTGGGGTAGGTTGGTGGGAGTGTGTGTGTGTGTGTGTGTGTGTGTGTGTGTGTGTGTGTGTGTGTGTGTGTGTGTGTGTGTGTGTGTGTGTGTGTGTGTGTGTGTGTGTGTGTGTGTGTGTGTGTGTGTGTGTGTGTGTGTGTGTGTGTGGGTCTGTGTGCGTGTGTGTCTGTCTGTGTCTGTGTCTGTGTGTGTGTGCCTGTGTCTGTGTGGGTGGGTGTGATGGTGAGGTAAAGTACACCAGGTGGTGCTCATACTGTTATCCTTTCCCCTCGGGAAGGGTAACTGGAGACCAGAGGTGTGTGTGTGTGTCTGTGTGTGTGTGTGTGTGTGTTTAGTTTAGTTTAGTTTATTAGGATCCCCATTAGCTGGGCGCAAACCCAGCTATTCTTCCTGGGGTCCAACAATAAAATCACACACAGTTAAAAGTTCTACACAAATCTGTACATTAATTTAAGCACCATACATTGAAAAGAAAGACAGAAAAAAAGAAAAAAAAACATTTAATATAAACATAAACATAAATTACTATAATAATGGTTTAAGACCTTGTGACAAACATCTCTACTTCTGCACTAACCTAGTTTATATATGATAGGCTCAGATGTTTTTTCACCTGTTTTTTAAAAACCACTTTACTATTCAATATAGTTAATTTGGTTGGCAAATTGTTCCATGCTTTAATTGATCTATATTCAACAGTGCGTAGAAATGCATTCGTATTGCTCTTTGGGATGCTCAGTCTCCCTGCTGCTGCATGCCTTGTGTTATATGTATGAATATCACAACTTTTACAGAGGAGATTATAGCGATTTAAGGGCATTTTGTTGTGTAAAACTGCCCAAGTTGATGTTAGTAAAGAGACGTGAAGCCTTTCCTCCACTCCCAACCACTGTAAAACTGAATGCATGTAAGTGATATTTGTTGAGTAGGAACATTTAAGAACAAGACGTGCTGCCTTGTTTTGGACTCGCTGAAGTTTAGCAAGGTGATCTTTGTTGGCATTTGACCACACAATAGTACAGTACTCCATCTGTGCTAAAACCAAAGAGCATACAATCCTTTTCCTTAGTTCTTGAGTGAGAAACTGGCCACCATGCCTGAGTAGTGCCAAGCCACTACTCATTTTCTTAACCATGTGGTCAATCTGTTTAGACCAGGACAGTCTGCTATCTATGATGACTCCAAGTAGCTTTACTTCCTTTACCTGTTCAATTTGTTCTTTGTTAATGCACAGATTAAGTGCTGGGTCACGACTCAATGAGTGACTAGAGCCAAAAACAATACTTTTGGTTTTAGATATATTGAGAACAAGTTTGTTTTGTTTTACCCATCTTTCTGTTGTTCCTAGCACCCTGTTCAAAACTTGTGTCAGTTCAGCTGATGTTTTTGCAGATGTATAAATAGAAGTATCATCTGCATACATTACAACTTTTGCATTTTGTATCGCTGAAGGTAAATCATTTGTGAAAATAGAATACAACAAAGGTCCCAAACAACTGCCTTGCGGCACCCCACAGTCTACATTCACA
>NC_085865.1:20183280-20188280 GCF_034702125.1 Engraulis encrasicolus | reverse complement strand
CCTCCCTACAGACCAGCACGCACGCACGCACACACACACACACACACACACACACACACACACACACACGCACACACACACACACACACACACACACACACACACACACACACACACACACACACACACATAAGCTACACCCACCAATAGCTCTTGCTTGTCCTCCTTGGGGAAGGAAGCATATATAGCTTCAGCCAATGGGAGGCAGCAGAAACTGGCAGTAGTGCTGAGGTGGGCGGGGACTCATGTGGAGAAATGTTACATGAATATGAAAAGAGAGAGAGAGGGAGAGAGAGAGAGAGAGAGAGAGAGAGAGAGAGAGAGAGAGAGAGAGAGAGAGAGAGAGAGCAGGGCCGGTGGAAGACAGAGAGAAAGAAGGAGAGAAGGAGGTAAAAAAGAGGGAGGAGGCAGGTGGGGTGGACAAGACTGAATTCTGCGTTGCCATGGAGACCTTTGTGCCTGGCTGAGCACTGCCTCTCCTCGTCTGGTAGGCAGAGAGAGAGAGGGTGAGAGAGAGAGAGAGAGAGAGAGAGAGACAGAGAGACAGAGAGAGAGAGACAGAGAGAGAAGGGGGATAGAGAGAGAGGGGGTGAGAGAGAGTGTATCGGAGAAAGAGAGCGAGAGAGCGAGTGTGTACGTGTGTGGTGAGACTAGCAGTCACTGACAGAACAGCTCCGCAGACGCAGTGCCGGATAGAGGGATGCTAGGCAAGGGAGGGTAAGGAAGAGAGAGAGAACGAGAGAGAGGGAAAGAGGGAGAGGTAGAGAACGAATGCTGACTATGGTCTCATCCAGAGTATGCTCCATGTGCAGGTAATTATTGTCTTATTCCGAGATGTTCTCTGAGAGAGAGAGAGAGAGAGAGAGAGAGAGAGAGAGAGAGAGAGAGAGAGAGAGAGAGAGAGAGAGAGAGAGAGAGAGAGAGAGAGATGTGAACGTGAGAGAGAAGGGGGGGGGGTAACGCAGGTGTTATTTAGCCAGGCAAGACTCATACTTCCTGGAAAGTTCAACACAGTGAAGATCATACATTCTCATCTCCGCGATCAAATATACACATTCATACATCCTCATTTGTAGGATATCTGTTACCAAGGGTGATGTATGTCACACATCTGTGTTTGTACATTGCATCTAATTTGTTACTTTGTTTCTTTGTTCTGTTTTGTTTGATTCAGCACAATACTTCCACTTGGCTTGCAATAAATAGTCTCTCCATTGGTGGAACTTTTTTTATCGAATGAGGGGTGGGGCGAGATTTTAAGAGCAGAACACCCAGCCAGCCAGCCAGTCAGCCAGTCAGCCAGCGTTGCCTTCACGGTCGCTGGCTATTGATTTTTTGTAGCACTGTAGTCTCCAGAGACAGAAAAGAGGACAAGTTATGGCAGTCAATGTGTGTGGTACTCAGCAGCATGTGCTGTGTGTGTGTGTGTGTGTGTGTGTGTGTACTGTGTAGTATGGAAGTGTAAGAAATGGCTGGGGCGGGCACTTGTGTGGAAACGACAACCACACATCATTAGCCGAACTATAGGAAGAGAGAGAGAGAAAAGTTTGTTGCTTTGTTTGTTCTATTGTGTGTGTTCATGTTCATGGGCAGTCATGGGTAAGCGGTTAGGGCGTCAGACTTGTAGCCCTATGGTTGCCGGTTCGATTCCCGACCCGCCAGGCTGGTGGGGAGAATAATTTACCAGTGCTCGCCCCCATCATTACCTCATGACTTTCCATCGCTCCTGCTGTGCTGCTCCCTTGGGGTGCCATTGGGGGCTGCCCCTTTGCATGGGTGAGGCATAAAAGCAATTGTTGTTGTGTGCAGTGTGCACTTAAGTGCTGTGTTGCAATGACAATGGGGGTGCATCCCAATATATGACCTTGCCTCCTCCACTTGCTTCTCGTCATGATGACATCACTGACAACAGCATTATATTTCAATATCTTGCAAAAGCTCAATTGTAAAGTCTTTTTCTCATTTGCAATTGGGATGGTGAATGAAAAACAGTCCCTCAAAAGTTGTTGTGGCGAGGCTGACAGCTGGGAAACTTTATTGTTTTCTCCACGGAGGAGGGGCCAGGAGGCGGGACGAGGAGACAAGCACAAGTGGAGGAGGCAAGGACACATATTGGGATGCACTCTGGGAGTTGGAATTTCCCAGCTTCCACTTCACTTTCATGTGTGCAAGCACACATGTACAGTATGCATACAGTATATATGTACATAGGCTACTGCAGTGGTTCTTAACCTGGGGTGCGGGCCCCCCCTGGGGGTGCGCCAGAGATTTCAGGGGGTGCGCGGAATTTTGTTTGTGTTCAGGTTATGACCAAAATTCTCCTTCCAAACATTGTAATTATACCAAATCAAGACCAAATTAAAGCATGTTTTGGACCTAATGTTAAGTCATTAAAGTATTGATTAATGTCTAAACTAAGAATCCTTGTAATTATTCACTTAAATCATTTTTTTAGTGTGTATATACACGTGTAGACGTTTTGGTTGGGGGTGTGCGGCTTGTCTTGGGCACAGGTTAGGGGGTGCTTCAAGAAAAAAGGTCAAGAACCACTGGGCTACTGTATCTGTGTGTGGGGTTGTGCTCTCATGTGTGTGACCAGTCCACGTGTATGAGTCTGCATCTTTAGCTGTTTATAACTGTGCCGGTCTCTGCCTTGGGCGTGGGACGGTGGATGAAGGCTACATGTGTCATGTCAGTATGGTTGGCAAAGCAGCTGACACACACACACACTCATGCAGAAGAGGGTGCAGCTGGCTGCCCATGTTGGGAGGGTTTGTGTGTGTGTGTGTGTGTGCGCACATGCGTGTGACAGTTAAGGGGGAGGTGGATTGTACTGTATCACCAAGTCATGTGATTCACACAGGCAGGGCTCTACGCTTAGCTTTTTCAATAGGAGCACCTGTGCCCCTAAGTGAAAATTTTAGGGGCACAGATAAAAATTTAGGAGCACAGTCAGTTTTTGTGACGCAGCTTCATTATTAACACACAGATACAGAGAATATACTCTTTCCACACACAAATACACATTCTAGAGGGGTAGGCCTACAATTAAAATCACTTAGGGCCACTTTTCCAAATTCCCCCCAGTAAAAGGACTAAACAAAATATTACACATTTATATCTATCACATTCATTTCTATACAGAGCTGGTGTTTCAATTTAGGCCTACACAGCAGGATCTGGCAGGGTGCTGGGATGAAATTGGTCAGGGGAGCAGATTTTTTACAAGAGAGACCAGAGAGGCAATTACACTTCTGTCCTGAAAATACAATGACTCCATATGGGTATGCTGCTATGTAGCCTATGAGGCTATAAACAGCCTACCCATGGGTTACACTTTTTTTTAAATTGCATTTGGTACCACAGTAACAGCAACTCAGTAATCTGAACATTACCCTTTGAAAATATAATTGTTCTATACTTGCATTTTAGAAATGAAACAAAAAAAGAGTGGATGACCAAATACATTTCCTCTAAATAACAATTTGACAATATTGAAGGCTTGCACATCAAAAACGTGCCTAACACCCCGAGACTGTCCAAGAAAATACTGACTTCACATGACGTGACGTGATGATGATGACAGTTGAGCAAGTGAGCGCACAGAGAGAGCCTGCTATGTGTCCTCCCTTGCCAACGTCTCAGGAGGAGTAACATAAACAGTACAAGCCACGTACTTACAAGATAAGTGTGTACAAACCGAAGCTATTTCTTCTCACAAAGTTAACAGGTTGAGCATTTGTTAGCATTTGTGCTAAGCGGAGAATTAGCAATTCTAGCGCTGAAGTTTCTGTCCAGCTCTTCTCGGTCATTGGAAGGGCTCGATACTCCCGACGCTTATCTTATTTCAAAACTCCTCCGACTATTTGTCTGTCTGTCTGCCTCTGTCTCTCTGTGCGCGGCGCGCACGCTGTATTGTGCGCCTTCTCTCGTTCATATGTTCCTGCGTTTCTCTATGGGGTGTATTTATTTTAGGAGCAAAATACGATTGAAAGGGTTGAAATATCTACTCGCACAAGTGCGCCCTTTCTATTATTTCGTTCGCACAATCATTTATTTTAGGGGCATATGCGAGCAAAATGCTCGCACTGTAGAGCCCTGCACACAGGCTGTCCAGAGAGAGAGAGAGACACACACACACACACACACACACACACACACACACACACACACACACACACACACACACACACACACACACACACACACACACACACACTGACCATTGCCATACAGAGTGGCACGAGTAGGCTGTGCCATGGATGCCATGTGTGGGTGTGGTAGTTGGCATGTTTTAAAGGGGCACAGGCAGGGCTATGGAAGGGAATTGTTGAGTGGTACAAATGCCATTCCAGGGGTGTGTGTGTGTGTGTGTGTGTGTGTGTGTGTGTGTGTGTGTGTGTGTGTGTGTGTGTGTGTGTGTGTGTGTGTGTGTGTGTGTGTGTGTGTGTGTGTGTGTGTGCCACAGTGTCTCTGTGGGTGTGTGGGTAGTTGTCTCTTTTAATGTCATCAATGATGTATTATTAAATAGCTGTGGTCAATAGTGTTTATTTGTGCTCCAGGGTGTGTTGATGGTGTGGTATGCCATTAAAGGCTGGTGGTCATAGTGTGCTATGACAAGCATGTGGGTCAGGCTTCGAGGGCCCTGTTCACACCTTACAACTGTAGGGGTATGAATAGCGCTATTACAATGTAAGTAGATGGCACACTTCAACTCTGGGCCCGAGGAAGTATGGCAAGATGACAGGTTAAGAATAGCAGAGGTGGAGTAGTGGTTGAGGAGCTCCTGGGCTAAAGATGGTACATCTCCCGACCCTATAGATTCTCTTCTCTCCAATTATTGCCATGATGTGACATTGGAACGTCTTGTAGTAGGTTGTCGTGAGGCTGTTGGAAGGCCCTGGATGACAGTAAAGTGGGTGTGAAGGGGTTGGGGACAGTAGACAGTGGTGATGTGGAGGTGACAGTGGGCCATGTCTGTGGGGGATGGCTGTGAATGG
>NC_085865.1:20175780-20178280 GCF_034702125.1 Engraulis encrasicolus | reverse complement strand
TGAGGCGTAGCCAACATGGCCGCCGAGTGATGGGACTTATGGGAACAGACTTTGGTGTAGTGTAGTGTAGTGTAGTGTAGTGTAGTTTACTGTAGTGTAGTTTACTGTGGTGTGGTGCAGTGTAGTGTGTGTTCTGTTGCAGTATAAGTGTCTGTGTCTGCTGACAAAGCTGTTCCGTCCTCATCTCTTCCTCATCATGGCCCTGGCCATTAGCCTCGATTAGCACCTCCGAGGTGTGGCCCGCACATTTGCCCGTTTAGATTTATGGCCACCGCGCATGCTATCTGTGCTATGCCGTGCCCTGTTGCAGTGCTGCTGAGGATGCTATTTTTTAAGTCGGGCAGTTTTTGATGGCCACCTCTCTGAGCTGAGCATGTCTCTGTCTCTCTCTCTGTCTCTTTCCCTCTCTCTCTCTCTCTCTCTCTCTCTCTCTCTCTCTCTCTCTCTCTCTCTCTCTCTCTCTCTCTCTCTCTTTGTTCTGTCTCGCCATCACTCTCTGTCTCTTTCTCTGTCTCTCTCTCTTTCTCTCTCTCCCTCTCTCTCTCTCTCTCTCTCTCTGTCTCGCTCTTGCGCTCTCTCTCTCTGTCTCTCTCTGTCTCTTTCTGTCTTGCTATCGCTCTCTGTCTCTGTGTCTGTCTCTGTGTCTGTCTCTGTGTCTCTCTCTCTCTCTCTCTCTCTCTCTCTCTCTCTCTCTCTCTCTCTCTCTCTCTCTCTCTCTCTCTCTCTCTCTCTCTCTCTCTCTCTCGCTCTCTCTCTCTCTCTCTGCCTCAGTGACTTCTTGGAGTTGTCAGGAGTTATGGAGTGCTGTTCAGGGACATGATGTAAACTTTTTCTCTTCATCATCTATTTCACTCTCTCTCTCTCTATCTCTCTCTTTCAGTTCTTTTCTCTTGCCACTCCATTTCTTCCTCCATCCCTTCCTCTCGTGTTATGTTTTTCTCTCTCGCTCCTCATTTTTCAATGCCTTACTGTATGCTTTTCTCAGTCTCTCTCTTTCACACACACACACACACACACACACACACACACACACACACACACACACACACACACACACACACACACACGCACGCACGCACGCACGCACGCACGCACGCACGCACGCACGCACACACACACACACACACACACACTCCTCTCTCTCTCTCTCTCTCTCTCTCTCTCTCTCTCTCTCTCTCTCTCTCTCTCTCTCTCTCTCTCTCTCTCTCTCTATATCTCACTCTCTCGCTGTTTCTCTGTCACTATCTCTCTCTCTTTGAATCATTTCCTCCCTCTTCTCTAACTTTCACATTTTCTTATTATATCTTATTCTCTTTCTCCTTTCCTCCCTCCCTCTCTCCTCCTCTCTTCCTCTCCTCCTCTCCTCCTCTCCTCCCTCTCTCTCTATAGCACTCCATCCGTTCCCTTCCTCCACTGCTCCAAAATGTGTTCGTGTGTTTGTGATGAATAGTTGAGGCTCAGCAGAACGGTGCTGGCTGCTCTCCCTGATGCCTGGCTGGTATTCATTTCAACTGTCAGCGCCCATGTAACAGCATCGGCCCTCATAATGTTGTTAAGTTCAGCTTGCCTTGCTCCGACGAAAAGCAAAAACTGTTTGTTTATCGGAATGAAATTTGCTTTGTCACTGCTCTGCGATGAAGAAAAAAAAAAGGTCTCAGCTCACAACATCAACATTGTATAAATCCAATCTTGTATTTCACAATTCTTTAGGTTAAATCCACACTGTGATGTTTTCCTCAGAGATCTTGTGACTGTCAAGATTGGTCTGTGCAGGCATGAAACTAAAGCTGTTTGTGTTCAGCTTTGAAGATTGCACCTTCTTGTTTACATATGGACACATCATGTTACATAGCAAGGGTGTGTAAAATGCTACAGAATATGTTTGCAAGTCTATAAGGGAAATTAATATTCTCCCGATATTGTTTCAAAAGGTGTGTGTGTGTGTGTGTGTGTGTGTGTGTGTGTGTGTGTGTGTGTGTGTGTGTGTGTGTGTGTGTGTGTGTGTGTGTGTGTGTGTGTGTGTGTGTGTGTGTGCATGTGCATGCGTGTGTGTAACTGTGGTATCCTGACTTAATTGAAATGGCATGTATTACCATCCCACAACCACCAGAGACGCTGGTGGACCTTTAGGACTTGAGCGATGATACAGATAGGTAGTGGACAAAATAACCATTGATATTCTATATTGCATTTGAGCAACATAAAACAACCACAACAATGCTTGGGAGAGCCTTTGCCAGTTAACTCTTAAAGGTCTTGGGCTGGCACCTTCCCATTCAGTCTGCTATACCTTCTCAGTGTGTGTTGGGCAGCTGTTGCGTAGGCCTGGTGGTTAGGGAGGTGGACTTAATATCAGAGGGTTGAGGTTTGAATCCCTCTATCTATGGCTGAAGTGCCCTTGAGCAAGGTANCTACAGTAAAAAATGCAGTGTTAATTCAACACTTAGAGAGTGGGACCAAATAAACTCTAGAAGGTGTTAAATCGACTCTGTTAGTGTTG
>NC_085865.1:20155780-20170780 GCF_034702125.1 Engraulis encrasicolus | reverse complement strand
CAGAATTCGGACCCCCAAACCCAATTTCACACGAACATAGCATTGATAGTCAATGGGCGGCGCCGACAAAATAGAACTTGTCTCTAATTGCTATCCGACATCGGCGAATGTCCGTGGACATCGGCGCCAGTGTGCGGGGTTCTATTGAAAACAATGGAATCGAATTTTAGCTGAGCAGTGCTCAGCACTTTGTCGGAGCCGGTGTGTGGAAGCCCTAAGGGTTCTTGTTGGGAAGGGAAGTTAACTGCATAGCTAAGGTCCTGTCTGTCTTTACGCCTCCTATAGCCGGACAGAGACTGGGGGAGTTGGAGAGGCTAAAGGGTTCTGGGTCAGGGTCGGTCAGGTCGGGCCTGGCTGCCAGGTGCTTTGGGGAGCTCACCTGAAGGCACCCAGCTGGCAGGCAGGCAGGCAGGCAGGCAGCGAGCAGGGGGGAGGACAGGGAACGAGGTGTCAGGAAGCCAGGCAGGACATGTTGGGCGGAGGTGTCAAGTGCTCCTCTCGGCTCAGACGGCGTGACAAAGAGTCTCTCAGGTGGGTGCAGAGGCTTCCAGCCAGCTCAGGTAGGTATGGATGTCTTGGCAAAGATGTTCTAGTTTTGTGGGAAGAACAGTTAACCTCAGGTGTACGTTATATATGCCATAAATTCACATTTTTTGCACTATACAGCGAAGGGGTATTTATGCATTTGCTGTGGAAAATGTATGGCTTGCAATTCTATATAGGTAAAAAGTACAAAGTTTGTTTTTCAGGGTCCATTTTTATCTGTGGGTATTGCATGACTATCTTAGTACTGTTTTTTCTGTAGCAATGTGTAGTTGGAGTGGAAAAATGGGAGCCGCTCAAGTGGAAAAAATAAAAAAGTGCCTTTTCTGTTTTGTTTTTGTTCATTTTCCATCCTTTATTTCTTCACCCCTCAAAGGGGTACAAATGAAAACCTCATTGCCGGGCAGCATTGAGCCGTTCGAGGAGAAATAGACTGGGATATAGCGGTTGTTTAGCCCACTGGCTAGCTAATGCTCGCTGACTGTGATCTATCCATCACTCGGTTTGGGTCAAGGAGATTGAAATAAGTGAGGCCCAGTCTTCTCTGAGGCGCGCATGGTCTACGCTCCTTCCTGGATAAACAGGAATAACAATGCGGAATAATTCTTCTGTGAGTAAAATGTTCCCTCAAAAAGAAACATCGCTGTCTGCAAATTTGCTCACGGGTGTTCATATTCTCCTTCTTTACAATGCCGGCATGCACAGCATTATTTCTCAGCAGAGAAAAGCAGAAAAGAGCAGAACAGAACAGAATAGAAATACAGAGTTGTGATGGAAATCCCCCTCTCCTATTTGTATTTGGCAAAGGTGTACGTATGGCTTGGAAAGTGGTGGTGACATTACAATGGAAAATTGTCCAGGTATGCTACTTTTGCCAGGTATGCTACACCTACAATTACGCCCATTGAAGTTCAATATCATGAGCTGGATAAAGCATCAATGTTCACCTGCTGTAGCATACACCTGTCCAGAAGGGGGCAACATATACGATATATGTATGCACATCAGTATTACTATGCCCCCAAGTGTTAACTTGTAAACTATACACTGATTGTGTTTTCCTGTGTTTGTGCTCAATGGATGCTCGTCCATGTGTGTGTGTTGTGTCTGAGTGTGTGTGTGTGCGTGTACGTACGTGCGCGTATGCTTGTGTGACTGTGACTGAGTCATATGCAACTGTAATGTTTGTGTGCTTTACCGTGCAGTAATGTTTGTTGTGAATGTGACTGTGTGTGTGTGTGTGTGTGTGTGTGTGTATGTGTGTGTGTGTGTGTGTGTGTGTGTGTGTGTGTGTGGTTGTGTCTTTGTGTGTCTGTGTTTGTGTGTGTGTGTGTGAGTGTGTGTGTGTGTGTGTGTGTGAGAGAGAGAGAGAGAGAGAGAGAGAGAGAGAGAGAGAGAGAGAGAGAGAGAGAGAGAGAGAGAGAGGGAGAGAGAGAAGGAGGGTGTGCGCTTGCATGGGCCTATGCCTGGTTTGAATGCAGCAATCAAATCCTCCTGTGCCTGAACCCACTTGCCCAATGAAGTGATTCTAATTCTAAATGTATCTGGTCACGCTCCTGCTCTGAGGAGATAGCATTCCCCTCAAGCTCAGTGCTCTATATTCGCCCGTATAGAAACCACATCTGGGCCATATCAGGCCCACATCTGGTCTAGATCCGTTTCCCCCAGCATTTTCAGTTATCGCGATAGACTTCCATACTGGCATGATTGCTTTCTCCTGGTGGACTCTGCTGGCCGGCGGTGTCCGTTTCAAATGGAAGTCATATCTGGGCCACCTCAGGCGCACATCCGGCCCGGTCGTTTCCCCAGCATCTTCAGCTATCGCATTAGACAGCACAGAGACACACCACACAGCCGCCTGCTGTGTCTCTTTCAGGTATACTGCCCTACAAAGGCAAAGTGACGTAACTACGCCAACTTTGAAACTGAGCAAAAAGGCTTTACAGAATTTGTATTACAAAGTAGGTTGGATATTGTAGTTACTGCAAATTTGACAGAGCAATAGCTCTAAAATGGGACGTGTTTTTGGACCACAAGGCTTTGTCACAAGATAAAGGAAGACCATTTTCAGTCTAAACTCAGTTTTGCCAAAATATGCAGTTGCTGCACTTTGCCTTTGTACGGCAGTATAGTAGAAGCCACATCTAGGCCGCATCCGGCCCAGATAATTTCCCCAGCATCGTCAGCTATCACATTAGACAGCCACGTTGCCACAATCGCTTCCTTCAGGTGGACTCTCTCTGCTGGCCGTGTTCATTTCGTATAGAAGCCGTATCTGGGCAACATCAGGCCCGCATCCGGCCCTGAGCATTTCCCAGGCATCCTTAGCTACCATGCTAGACAGCTGAGCTTTACACGATTACATCATTCTTGTCGACCGCCTTGATTCCGTTGGCCAGGCCGTGTTCGTTTGACAGCTTTGTGTCTCGTTCTGTAATATTTTTTTTCTCTGCAGTTGCTTTTGTTCGATCCACTTTTACCCTTTTTCTCAGTCACGGACGGATAATCTTTTCTTTATATCCTTTTGGTCTGGCCTTCATGAGAAAAGTCGTACAAAGGGATTCAATCCTCCTTCTGGATGTCAGCGAGCTGGGGACGTGCGGAAGTTGACTGTTTGGAGTGACTGAATAACCTTTTAGAAAAGTATTTAGTCTCCTAAGAGACTTGATGTGGCATTGATCTTTCGCGCGGCAGTGACACGCCTATGAAAAAAAGCATTATGTGCTTCTACGTGGCATTGCGATCGACGAAACGGATGGTCTATATCAATCAGATTTATTTTCACTTGTCAAAATGTGGACTTTGGACAGCAAAATAGGCCAGGGTTTTTGTTAATGCAAAATTATTCACTTTCTCTCTGTGACAGACAGAGGGACAGATACATACTGTATGTAGGCAGGCAGGCAGACAGGTGGATGGTTAGATTTTCGGAAGAAAAAAGAACACCAGACTCGCTTTGAGGCGTCATGTACCCCCCCACCACCACCCCCCACCCCAACCTTCCCTCTCTCTCTTCCTCCGATTACCCAGAAACCCCCAAGGAACACTTATGTCACTTATATGCCGCAGGGAAGAGAGGGGGGTACACTCTTCCCTCCCCCTTTAGGGAGTTAGTGGCGGGTGATTGCATTCCCAAGGCTGTCTCCCCCAGTCTTCCCCATTGACAACACGACTCCCTGGAACATTGTAAAATGTCTTGTAGCGTCTCAGCAGGCATTAAGTAGACACTGGCGACCTTCAGACGTTGACGTGTGGCGTACTCTCGTCATATTGTTCTCTGTGATAACGGATGGCGGTTGCCATTGTGACAATGTCTCGTTGAATCGTCTGTTTGGCATCATGGGTTTACTGATCTGCAGTGAACGCCTCTCCTTTCTGTTCGGACTGCATTGGGGCAGAACAAGGCAGATGCAGGCAGACACCTCATCACTTTAAACATCACACCTTCTCACATCTGGGAAAACATGTCACCGCGTTCTCAGTGTATAGGTACTTGTTTCACAGACTGACAATCTCAGTGGATTTGCATGTTTGTCTATCCAAACAACACGTGTTGAATTTTTTCATCTATGTTTGTGTATACATTAAATACTCTGCTCTGCACTATGAGATTCATGGCTCCCTCAGTGGATTTGCATGTTTGTACATGTCTTTCTTTGCACATTACAGCATGTATGTAAATGTACATGTTTGTTTGTGGAGAGATAATACTTTTGTTCTTTACTGAGAGACGGGTGGCAGCACTTTTCTCTTTGCACTCAGAGAGAGAGAGAGAGAGAGAGAGAGAGAGAGAGAGAGAGAGAGAGAGAGAGAGAGAGAGAGAGAGAGAGAGAGAGAGCTATGAAGGCCTGTTCTTCACAGTTATATTGGCACTAACACCTTCTGTATGCGGACCATTTTCTCAGTGCCCTTGCCGGTCAAGCATGCTGCGTACACACACACACACACACACACACACACACACACACACACACACACACACACACACACACACCACACACACCACACACACACACACACACACACACACACACACACGCACACACACACACACACACACAAACTCTCTCTCTCTCTCTCTCTCTCTCTCATCTTTCTCTCTCTCTCTCTCTCTCTCTCTCTCTCTCTCTCTCTCTCTCTCTCACTGACACACACACACACACACACACACACACACACACACACACACACACACACACACACACACACACACACGCAGTAAGGTCAGATCCATTACCCAACGCCGTGATGTAAGCTCCATGCAGGGGCTTGTGCAGGTAACATCTGTTGGCTCAGCCGGCTCCCATAATGCACTTGATAGGGCCTCCACTGGGCCTGCACAGGGCCGGCAAAGGGCCAGCACGGAGCCTGCATGGCGGCGTGGAGGGTCAGATAGTGCCCTGTGTCTACCGTAAATGGTGGATGTAGAGCCCAGCCAGAGACAACGTGTTTTCTAAAGATGCACCGGATCCAAGATCCGGTTCCGGATCCGGCAGGATAATAGGGTTTTTCACAGGATCCGGATCCGGTTCCAGGATCCAGGACCCAGGATCCAGTAGCCGAGGCTTTTCAGTCAAAATAGTTTGAGCCAACATGATAAAAAGGGCCCACGTGTGTGAGTAGGCTATGTGATTCAACCCTTTTGTAGGATCCGGTATCCGGTTCCGGATCCGGCAGGATCTTAAGCAGTGGATCCGGTATCCAGCAGGATCCTAAAAATCAGGATCCGGTGCATCTCTAGTGTTTTCTGAGGTGGGCATTTGGTAGACATGCTCTGTCTCCATTTTCACAGCACAAGCTTGAATGTATTCTGCACAAGTTACACAGCCCCTTCCTGTTCTTTCTGTCTGCGTTTTTTTTTTTTTTGCGGACTGCCTCCGCTTCTCTGTCCACAGAATCTGTCTGTCCATCTTTTTCTCTACTTCAATCACTTACTGTGGAAGTAGGCGCACAGTTGCAGGCGCGCAGTTGCAGACACACACACACACAGACACACACACAGGCACGCACTCACACAATTCGTACATACATGCACACACGTGCACACTGAAAAAACACACTGTGAGTCACATGTCTGTGTCCCTCTGTGTCTCTGTGTTTCTGTCTCTTGCTCCCCCCCCCCTTCTCTCTGTCTTCCGTGCTCCCCCCTTCAGGCACAGAGCTGGCTCCTATTATTCAAATGGGATAATGGCTTTGGCTTCTGTGTCTTCCATTTTCAATAATGTGACAAAGTGGCCTCCTCTGTTTAAATATGGCCCTGTGCATTCTCTTTCTCTATTTCATTCTTTGTCTCTGCGTTTTCCTCTCTCTTTCTTTTTTTCACCGTCAATTTATTTCTCTTCCTCTTTCTCTTTCCTTTTTCTCTCTGTCTCTGTCTCTGTCTCTGTCTCTGTCTCTCTTTCTCACTCTCTCTCCTATTCCCCCCTCTTTCTCTCTTTGTCTCTCCTTCTATCTCTCTCTTTCTCACACACTCTGTAGCCATCTCACTCACATTCTCTTTTTTTCCTTCTTTCTGTTGCTTGAGGGCTTTAGCCGCTGTATTGTATGAAAATGTTGGCATGTGTTTCTGTGGCTAACCAGCTCCCATAGAAATAATATATGTGACATTTACATGTGCATTTTCCATTTCATGTTCCTCACCTTTTTATTCCCTTTTTTAATACTCCAGGAAACCGGTTATTCATGAACCAGTCAATGTTTGAAATGCACTCGACCCTGTGAAGTTGTCGAGTCGGGACTAGAGCGTTTCTCGGGGGCAAGAGAGGGGTTGATGGTGTTGTGTTTACTGAGGCGTGAGAGGGCTTGTGATTGCATTGTTGTTTGATGCGAGCGCCGCACTTTCCTTCACCCCGCGACCCAACATTTCTAGGAAGTATAAACATTCCCTGGAATACATTTAACATACTATATACTTACAGTATAACTGCAACAAGCTGTCCAATCGGCTTTCATGGGCAGTGCAGTCGTACATAGTCCTGTACAGGGCTTGCATATGACTTTCTATTCATTGCAACACCCAGGAATGGACTTTGTCTCTTTTTTTCCCTCTTTTTAATGTGATCCCGGTCACACGCTATCCAATCTTCGGCCAGCACATTTGTAAGCCGCAGCGCTGGCTTTAACACCCCGTGGGTTAAAAATTCATAAATGAAAGGGACATTCGGAGGCCTCTTTCTCTCTCTGTCTGTTAAGATGGGCGTAATAAGCCTCTTAATAATCCCAGGCTGATGCACGTCCTCTGTAATAACTTGGAACAGACCGGCGCCGGATTGGAAGAATGGCATTACAGGACTATACTTGTATTGTCATAAGCCATTCTGCTTTCAGGGAATGCATATGCAAACAGTCAGCAAGTAATTGTCATGACTTTGTGGCAGAACGAGAGAGAGAGAGAGAGAGAGAGAGAGAGAGAGAGAGAGAGAGAGAGAGAGAGATAGGCAGGTAGACAGAGAGACAGACTGAGACAGAGAGAGGACAAAAATGAGAGAATGAGAGCAAAAGAGTGAGAGTTACTAAAGGAGACATCATTTCGATTCGATGTAGAGATGATTCTGACTTTGCACAAGTGTACTAAGCCTTGTTGTGTTTTGATCAGGCTATGTGTGCGTTTGTTAGTTTGTTAGTTTTCCTCTCATGGCATTTTAGACTTGATATATTCGAGTCTGAAGTCATTGGCATTCATGACGTTTATTGCCAAGCAGTGAAGAACCCAACTTGTAATGAATAGGAACTTGCATCTCGTCTCATTTCATCTGTGGGCATGCAACTCTCTTCTATGAATTCCTGCCAGCCCTATCTTTTTATGCGCAATCTTTTTTTCATTCAATTCAATTGCTGAGGTCAAGCAGGCTTGGAAGTCATGGCCAGGCATCGTCGATATTAGCTCAAGAAAATTTTGAAGAGTTTGGCAGAAGCCTATTGAGGTGTGTGCGCGTGTGTGTGTGTGTGTGTGTGTGGGTGTGTGTGTGTGTGTGTGTGTGTGTGTGTGTGTGTGTGTGTGTGTGTGTGTGTGTGTGTGTGTGTGTGTGTGTGTGTGTGTGTGTGTGTGTGTGTTGTGTGTGTGTGTGTGTGTGTGTGTGTGTGTGTGTGTGTGTGTGTGTGTGTGTGTGTGTGTGTGTGTGTGTGTGTGTGTGTGTGTGTGTGTGTGTGTGTGTGTGTGTGTGTGTGTGTGTGTGTGTGTGTGTGTGTGTGTGCTTGCCTGTGTTTGTGTGTGTGTGTGTGTGTGTGCTCTGTATCAGTGTTGTGATGTGTGGGTGTATGTGTTGTCTATGACCATTAATATCCAAGGCTCATCAAACCTGTGCTAATGCAAACACGCCGCTCGTTCATTCCCTCACCACCGCCGTGTGTGTGTTTATATATTTTTCCACAGGCGATAACAACGCACTTAACATGCAAATGAAAGTGAGCTGGCGTACGGTAGGCACCAGGTACGAGCGGTGAAAAAAGCCCACCCTGACCTCTAAATTGCGGTTTTATTCTATTTTAAAACAATGATTTGCATTTGATTCGGAGGGGAAGCGGCGGATATTAGCAACTAATATGCGGTGAAGGGCAGCCGAGGGAGAGGAGAGGAGAGGAGAGGGGAGCAGAGGAGAGGAGAGGGGAGCAGAGGAGAGGAGGAGAGGAGAGGAGAGGAGAGCAGAGCGGCGAAATGAATGAATGGCTTTCGATACAGCCTGTGTCAGCACCAAGGGGAAGAGGGCCATCGATTGGCCGAGTAGTGGGTTTCCTCTGGCACACACGGGGTAGCAGTGCCGTGCCGGTCAGGGACTTGTCTCTCATGTGTGTGTGTGTGTGTTGTGTGTGTGTGTGTGGGGGGGGCAGATCTGTGTGTGTGTGTGTGTGTGTGTGTGTGTGTGTGTGTGTGTGTGTGTGTGTGTGTGTGTGTGTGTGTTTGTGTTTGTGTTTGTGTTTGTGTGTGTGTTTGTGTGTGTGTGCGTGGCGGATCTGTGTGTGTGTGTGTGTCAGATCTGTGTGTATGTGGAGGATCTGTATGTGTGTGTGTGTGTGTATGTGTGGCGGTTGTGTGTGTTTGTCTGGCTGTGTTTGCATGAATTTGTGTGTGTGGCATTGCGTGTGTGTCTGCTTGTTAGCTGTGTGTGTGTCTGCATGTGTTTGCGTGTGTCTACGCTGCACTGGGCACTGGGGTCAATCGACAGGGCAGATGGTAGAGTTTGTTAAGCCCGGCCTCATGTGGTTTCCTGGCCTTGTCTTTGTGTGTATGTGTGAACATCTTTTTTTGTGTGTGTGAGAGTGTGTGTGTGTGTGTGTGTGGGTGTCTGTGTGTGTTTATTTCTATATGTGCTGCGCCTGTGTGTGTGTGCACGGCTGTGTGTGTGTGTGTGTGTGTGCATGTGCGAACGCGCACGCATGTTAGAGAGAAATCAAGAGATATTGAACGGCAGCTGACTTTCAAAGAGATCAAACCTAGTTCAAACACAGATCAATGCCACATGAAAAGCGGCATCTCTACTAAACTGAAGCCATAGCCCTGCGTTAGCTGTCTCCGGATGTGACCTCTGCCTTTGACTAGTCAAAGCCTCTTGTCGTTTCATCCATTCATGTGTTCAACCGTTCCATTATTTGTCCGCTTGCTCATTCAACTTTTTCTGTCTGTACAGGTATGTCTCACTGTTGGTTTTTTTTATATTGTGTGTCTGCTAGCTCATTAACTGTCTTTGGAGCTGACCCTTGCGTTGGCTAGTTAAATCCTTTGTCCGTTCATTTACTCAACCATTCACTCACATGTTTATCTGTTCTGTTTATCTGATTTGTCCTGTTGTGTGTATCTGGCTTTCTTGTCTGCCTGTTCATCAATTTTATATGTCAGGTTGTCCTTTATGTGCCTCATGCCCGTGACCGCTCTGATGCAGTGTGTCGCCAGTTTGTCAGCAGTCTTCAGTCAAAGCCTTGGTATTTGCTTGGATATTGTCGTTACTGCAAATTTGACATAGCAATATCTCCTATAACTCAATAACGTTACTATACTGTACTACTCTACTAGATTGGGACCACAAGGCCTTATCATGGGATAAAGGAGGTGTTATGAAGACCATTTTCAGTCTTAACTCAATTTTGAAAATAATTGCGGTAGTAACTGCACTTTGCCTTTGTAGGGCAGTATAGTAGAGAATATGAAGTAGGTGTTTAATGATGCTGCTGTTTGGTACTAAAATTAAATTCCTTAGGTGCATCAAGATGAGGAATGTTTAGACATGTACTGCCATGGAAATGCATTTGTGTGTGTACATTTACTGTATTTCTGAATGGGTTTCATGAGTTGATTGCTTTCTCTCTCTCTCTCTCTCTCTCTCTCTCTCTCTCTCTCTCTCTCTCTCTCTCTCTCTCTCTCTCTCTCTCTCTGAGACCTGACTATTTAGTGAAGTGTTGCCAAAGCATTTCAAACAAAAAATAAGACTGAAATGAATTATGCTAAATATGACTTTTAAAAAAGAAACTTAAGACATAACGACTCTGTAATCTCTTTCTCACATGTATTTTTGTAAGGGAGAGAGAGGTGGCTGTGTTTTTTTCCATATTTGCTAGTTATGCTGTGCTTGGCGAGGGTGGTTGCAAAGCAGAGTCATGCAAAGCCAAGCCATCCCCAGGCCTCCCTGTGCTCTGCCAAGTCAAACTGACAGCCGTGTCTCTCCCTGTAGACTAGAGAAGGAGCAAAAACTCTCCCACCAAACAATCCACCTGCCTCTGCTTCTCTCATGCCAATAGGCACGCACGAACGCACACACATGCACACGCACACGCACACACACACACACACACACACACACACACACACACACACACACACACACACACACACACACACACACACACACACACACACACACACACACACACACACACACACACACACACACACACACACACACACACACACACACACAGAGAGACATTCACAAATATGCTCTCCAGCGGACACAATCATACACATGCACACACACGCACGCACGCACGCGCGCACACACACACACACACACACACAAAGCGCACAATTTCTCAAGGTGAAGTAAAATTGCGGTGCAACAAAAAAAGTGAGTTCACGGTTGTTTGGGCTGACACTGGCAAATTAAATGAAAGCTCTGAGGCTTGCTATTGTGTGGCCACCCAGTGTTCAGCTTTTGCACAATGTGCAATCATGTACACGGGCACCCACCGAAATAGACGCACAAATCCACACACAGACACTCAGGACACACACACAGGACACACACACACAAATCCACACACAGACATACAGGACACGCACACACGCACGCAAGCACACACACACACACACACGCACGCACGCAAACACACACACACACACAGGCACAAAGGTACACACACACAGATACAAAGACGCACAAATCCACACATAAACAAACATACACGGTCAGTCTGGCACACACACAGATACACACAGACACACACACATGCACACAGACAGACAATCAGAAAGAGAGAGAGAGAGAGAGAGAGAGAGAGAGAGAGAGAGAGAGAGAGAGAGAGAGAGAGAGATACGCATGCACACGCACACACACACACACACACACACACACACACACACACACACACACACACACACACACACACACACACACACACACACACACACACACACACACACACACACACAGATATAAGCAGTCTAAAACCAACATAAATTTAGTTGGCAAGGTCTGAGAAAACTCCTCGACTCCTCTGCCCGATCTTCCCAGTATGCCCGTAGGCCAGCGGTGGGTGGGGATGGCAGCCACCACCCGCTCCTACAATCACTTGAGATAATCCCAATGTTATTATGCCCCAGGGCAATGAGACTGCTTAATCCTCACACTCATTAGCAGGTGCGGTCCCTGGTCATTTACTCCATCACAAAGTCACTACCAATGCATTCAACTTCACAGTTAATGTTGTAGAGTGAATTCCACACTCATAGAGTAAAATCCAACACCCAGGGTGTTGATCCAACTATATTGGTGCTGAATGGACACTGGAATTGACAATGGACCTTACTCTGCAGCCAGTGCCATTTTCAGTAATCAGGTCTTTTGTTCAAGCAAGATATGAACCAGTAACCTTGCCATTATTATCATTTTACCATTATTGGTGATGGTAGTAATACTTGTGTGTGTGTGTGTGTGTTTGGTGTGTCTGTGTCTGTGTCTGTGTCTGTGTCTGTGTTTGTGTCTGTGTCTGTGTCTGTGTGTGCGTCCATTGTCCATTAGTGTCTGGCCAGCAGACTATCATCAGTGGGTAATTTGTGGTGGCATCTGAATGCCACTGTAGTCTAGTGTGTAGTGTTGTACTCCACAGACCGACATCTCTGTGCCAGCTGGGCCCTCTTCTCTCCACCAACATTGTGACATACACACTCACATACACACACACACACACACACACACGACCATAAACACATGAAGAGTTCAGATGCAAAACCCCCTAAGTGCCATTTCAGAAAATAATCTTAAGTCATTTTTATTTAATACAAGGCTATCAAAATTGCATATTTTTTTATTTTGTTTTTGTAATATAACTATTTATATGTATTATCAAGTACACGAATGTAAACAAAACCAACAGCAGTGTTGTCTAAAAATATAGAAATGCAGGTCTTCACAAATGGAGTTAGGGGGTTTTGCATCTGAACTCTTCACATCTACAAATAGCCCAAATAGTCCGATCAGTCCTCATCCATGATGTGTCATAAGGGTGTGATCATTACCTCCCTTTGTGGTCAGGTAATGGCACATTGTGTCTCACCGACACTCATGCAGATTGTCATTCTTTTCAATTGGTTTATACATTTGAGGGAACATGCATTATTAACATTTGTACAAAAGTGATTTGGGCTACAAGAGGCGATTTGAACAGCTTCGAGCGACTGTTATCCATCATTAGCTATGACAACAGCCGCTACAGCCAATTGGAATGTCGGAATGCTTGCATTCTACTTTTAACGGGCATACTCTGCCGTTTCCATCGCTCGTGTCGCTCATGCTATGAACACAGTATAGCGATTCTTTGTAGCTAGGTCGCCAATAGAGTCCGGACATTGCATCTCCGCTTTGAAGGTTTATTCAAGTCATACGTACAGCGTTTCGACCCAGCAGGGTCTTCATCGTACCAGCTGTGGTTCTGATTTGGCCCATGTCTAGCTGCCCTTGGTGTCGCTTTTGTCCTCTTATTGTCATCCAGCCAGGGACTTTCTTGTTCAGCTAACACATAGTGACACCGACGTTCACACTTGTATGCACGCACACTTACACGCACACACACACATACACATGCACACACTTCAAGTTACATCCTGCTGTGGGTACATAATTAAATCATAAACTGCTCATCCCTCTTCTGTCCTTGCTAGTACCCATGCTTTCCAGCTAAGACACAGAGAGACAGACCAGCCTACAGAGAAATACAGGGAGAGCGAGAGGCAGGGAGAGGGAACAGTGGGCTGGAGAATTGTGTATAGTAGCAGGAGAGACACAGACTGAGATGTTGGGGGTAGGTGGGCTGTGGGATAAAGGGAGGGAGGGAGAGAGAGAGAGAGAGAGAGAGAGAGAGAGAGAGAGAGAGAGAGAGAGAGAGAGAGAGAGAGAGAGAGAGAGAGAGAGAGAGAGAGAGAGAGAGAGATTCGGTCACCCCTTTGACAGATGTCCGTGTCCTTCCTGCTGAGAGTGGTAACGCTCCACTCCCCACCACGGCCTACCCTTCCCTACCCTACCCTGTCGACCAGCCCAGCCACCCGCATGCATGACTGCCTGCCTGCCTGTCTGACCGCCTGCGTGCCTTGCTTGCCAGCCACCCCCTTCTGTGCCTTCTCTAGGCGGGCATCCATGGTGGCATGCCCAGTGCAACAGTGACAGTGACAGCTCTTGCCCCGGCCTGCGCCCCAACTGAAAGCCAGGCGTTCAGTCAGATGTTGGTGTCACACAGCCATCGAGGTGAGCACCAAAAAATTAAGGGCTGAGGGAAATGGACAGAAAGAGAAAGGTGTTCAACTCTTGGTGTGATGCCAAAATAAAAGTGCAATGCAAAGCACAAACACATGGGTTAACTGTAGGGTTGGGCACCGAAACTCGGTACTAGTATGGCCCCAGGGCAAATATTGAGGGTAGTAACCAGACCGAAATACACAGTGAATTTCGGTGCCTGTTTTCGGTGTCTCGAAGTATGCCGTGGAATAATTACGCCCACTGACAGTGCACGGGTTTCAGTCCTACGCACTCGAGAGCAGCATACATCCACCATACATCCCTGATGTGTGTTTCAGGCATCAGACAGACATCAGATGCTGCAGCTGGCATGAAAGGTAAAATTTCACAGACGCGTATCAAGAGTCAGGGACAGGGAGTCCATATAGCAGATGATGCACATAACTTTTTTCAAATGTCATACCACTTTGCTGTGACATTTTCTAGCCCAAATCCAGGCGTGGGATGTGTTAAAGTGCCTGATACTCTAACACATCAGATCGTATGATCAGAGTGATTTGAAGTGCTGATGCCATACCACAGGCATAAATGGAGAGTTCATGGTTTTATGATCAGATTTCTTTTGCATTTCTGTGATGCGACATGTGTCAATTCAGGGCGTAATGCTTGCAACTTTTTTGTGTGTAATTTATGAACGTGCGTGCCTTGGCGCATTGATACACTGGAGTTATGCGGTCAGAAAAGTGACCTAATAGTGGGACTGCATCTATAGACAGTTAATCAACACCCAATTTAGCGCGTCACAATGGAAGACTCCAGACTGCCGTGGTATAAGACAATTTATTTGACGCTCTTTTTTTCTAGCAAATCGTTTATATACACATTGACATACATACTGTACGTCTGTCGAGAAAGATATTTGTTTCTGTCTGGGCTCGCTACCATCATTTGATGTCAAATTTCTGCTATAGATAAAATTGTCCAGAAATGGTAAATGCAATGCAACACAATGACATAGTATTTATCCAAGCATCAAATGGAGAGGATGGTTGTGTGTGGATGGATGGTGTGTTCTCCATCTTTATTGCTCACCCCTCCCGAACCAACATTAAGATGAGTTCAAGCGACACTCATTACGCATAAGGTCATACTCCTTCCCCCATTCTCTGTTAGGGGATGATGATGAGAGCCCTGTCTTTAAAGGGACAATGTGCAGAAAATGGCCAAAAAAGGTACTGCAACTATGCTGCTCATTGAAACTGGGCTGCCTATTGCCAAATTTGATCTTTACATGAAAGTTCAAGAAGTAATAAACAAATATTTTCTAGTATGGTCCAAGTACAGTCATTTTTGCAGCTAAAAATGGCTTTTTTTGGAAATTCAAAATGGCGGACCATGAAGAAGATCCCCCTTTTCATATATGAAAAGTGCACTTTTTCCAGTCATAATGAATAGTTCCAATTTGATGCTGGTGGTAAGTATTCATGAAAAAAGTAACATTAGTGAATGGGCAGCATGA
>NC_085865.1:20123280-20133280 GCF_034702125.1 Engraulis encrasicolus | reverse complement strand
ACAAACACACACAAACACACACACACACACACACACACACACACACACACACACACACACACACACACACACACACACACACACACACACACACACACACACACACACACACACACACACACACACACACACACACACACACACACACACACACACAGCTGACCCGCCTGCAGGTTATTCACGTGTCTGGTCCTCAATTGATCATTATGGTATATGTCTTTCATACAGCAAGTTATTGATATTGATTTTCAGATAGGAGAGTGCCGGGCATCGCTCAATAAGACATCTCAAATGGATGAGCCTAAAGAGAATGAGAAGCAGCCAGCAGCAGTAGTAGCTGCTCGTGTGCTACGACTGCTACGGTAGCCCCTTAGGGTCAAATGTGGATGTAAATAGCAATATAGTATGTTATCATGCTGCCATAGTGTGGGATTAGTATGTGATTCGTGTTTGGCAGTGCTTGAAAACATGTGGGAAGATGTGGTGTGTGTGTGTGTGTGTGTGTGTGTGTGTGTGTGTGTGTGTGTGTGTGTGTGTGTGTGTGTGTGTGTGTGTGTGTGTGTGTGTGTGTGTGTGTGTGTGTGTGTGTGTGTGTGTGAGTCTTTGTGTCTGCCTGTGTCTGTGTGTCTGTGTCTGCCTGTGTCTCTGTGTCTGTGTGTGTCTCTATATGTCTCTCTGTGTGTGCATGTTAGTTTGTTTGTTTGTTACCAAGGTTAAGTGTGGAAGGGAGGATGTGAGCTGTTTGCTAATGAAGGCTAAATGTCATGTTCAATGTGTGAGAGGTTTACATATGGTGTTGCAGAAGGCCTGCAGGTGTGTGTGTGTGTGTGTGTGTAAGTGTGTGTGTGTGTGTGGGGGGGGGGGGGGGGGGGTCTAGGTGTGTATTTACATGTGTGTGTGTGTGTGTGTGTGTGTGTGTGTGTGTGTGTGTGTGTGTGTGTGTGTGTGTGTGTGTGTGTGTGTGTGTGTGTGTGTGTATGTGTGTGTGTGTTTGCATGTGTGTGGGTGTGGATGTGCTTGTGGGTGCTTTTGTGTGGCTGTGCTTGTGAGTACCTTTGTATGGTTGTGTGTGTGTGTGTGTGTGTGTGTGTGTGTGTGTGTGTGTGTGTGTGTGTGTGTGTGTGTGTGTGTGTGTGTGTGTGTGTGTGTGTGTGTGTGTGTGTGTGTGTTCGTGTGTGTGTGTGTCTGTCTGAGTGGAGATATGCCATTGTGTTACCAAATACAAAATATGAAGTCAGGTGCATGCATAAGGACTCTAAAATGTCTGACTGATGCACTACCGGGAACAAAACTTAGTGTCTTTATGCAAAGGCTATACAACACTCTTGCTGAGTGACATTGGATGGACATTCAGCCGGGCCTTTTACAAGACAAAATAAATTCCTCAGCGATAACATAATGTGCTCATATTGGAGATAGGCGTTATTGAAGCAAGGCCGTTGTCTGTTTTAATAAGGCTTGTCTGCCAAGGTGAGTCCAGAGAGATAGTGGACTGACCGCATGCTTCACAATAGTGTGAATGAAATGAACGTTGACGCAAGAGAATCTATGCAAAAAAGTATATCACGAAGTAAAATAACGTTTTCATTTTGGTGGCTCAGTCTTGTCACTTGTCACTTGCTGTAATGAATATATTCGCTCACCGAACTGCTCCAAGGAAGTGAAGCAAATTGGACTTCTTCCATCCACAGGCCCATGGGTAGAATGGAGAGCCCATTACCGCAGAGATACACCAGCGGCGACGCGACTCAAGCGACAGAGTGTAGCAGCAAGCGATACGAGAGACTGAGGAGACTAGAGTATGTCCGTACAGGCAGAAGGCAAAGCATTCAAGCATTCCCATTGGCTGTGGTCACTGACCTCTATACAGTCATTGGCTGTCGCGGCTTGTCGCCGAACCGCGTCATAAAAAGTTGAAAAGATTTCAACTTCAAATTGTCGCGCTCGTCGCGCAAATCGCTCTAGTCTCCAGAATCGCTTTTGTCTCTCGACTCAATACAAAGTCAATTACTTCCGTCGCTCGACTCGCTCAGATCGCCGCTGGTGTATCTCTGCGGTTACACTGTATGTATTGAGAGGGGTGCCCTTTCAAATGGTTTTGCCCCGGGCCCTGTCAAAGCTACCAGCCCTGCACCACAAAGCACCAGGCCTGTCTATTCATACTAAACCACGGAATGACCAGAGCACTCCACGTTAGTGTCTTAGAGCATGGACACCCCTGCTTTTTTATTTGCTTTATAGCCTTTACTGTATTTCAATACTCGTTTTTTCATTATGAACGATCTGTCTGATTTATCTTTATTAGTATTGCATGAATCGTTTCATCTGTATAGTCCCAGAGTTTATGTGTCCTCATTCCACTGCGAGTTGCACTTGTTGTAATTGTCCTCCTTGTAAGTTGCTTTGGTCAAAAGTGAATGTAACGTGATGTAGTATAATGTAATGTAATGTAATGTAATATAATGTAATGTGTACATCATAAATAAATGCATCTTTTCCTAGCTATAGCCAATGCTATTTCATTCATCCTGTGTTACTGAACCCTGCTGAGTACCAAAGAGGCCAGAGCCCGAATGACACCCTCTTTTCAAGCTCAAACAAAGACGGTTTTAGTGGGAGATGCATCATCCAGTAAAAGTCGTAATTGCATATCCTTAGTCTCCTAAAAATGTTAATTTATCACAAGAATTGTTTCCCTCCAGTATAATACCTATTTCATCATGGCCAAGTTTACTGTACCTGCGTGGCCTATAACAAATTAGCAGCCTTTTCTTTGCCACTCAAGGCAATTTATCAGTTTCCTTTCAAATGTACTGGAAGCAGTGTGTGTGTGTGTGTGTGTGTGTGTGTGTGTGTGTGTGTGTGTGTGTGTGTGTGTGTGTGTGTGTGTGTGTGTGTGTGTGTGTGTGTGTGTGTGTGCGTGTGTGTGTGTCCGTGTGTGTGTCCGTGTGTGTGTGTGTGTGTGTCCGTGTGTGTGTGTGTGTGCTCATTCATATACATGTGTGTGTGTGCGTGTACGTGTACGTGTGCGTGCATGTGTGTGTGTGTGCGTGCGTGTGTGTGTGTGCGTGTGTGTGTGTGCGTGTGTGTGTGTGTGTGTGTGTGTGTGTGTGTGTGTGTGTGTGTGTGTGTGTGTGTGTGTGTGTGTGTGCGTTCATATCCTTGTGTGTCTGTTTGTACTGTATGTGTCTGCGTTTGTACACGTTTGCAATTTTTGTATGCTATCCACACACATTGTAAATGCATTCTTAAGATGCCATGGTATTGTTATACTATAAAATACAAATTGTATTTTACAGGACAGATTTTCACCTGCAGATGGAAATCACTAAATGCTGAATGGAAAAAAACACAATATATCATCCAGTTAGATTGCAAGTCGACCTTCAAATTCAATGCACCTCTATTCATAATCTGACATAGTCTTAATTCATTTATTTTATTCCTCCCACAACCCTCCTTTAGCATCCTCCTCGGTTCTCTCCCCCTTCTCTGCCAACTTCATTGGGTGCTTTCTTTATAGCCTCCCTGGTGAAAGATGGGGCTCCCCGAGTGAGTAATAGCCTCAGCATATTAGATTGAGCAGCTCCCCTTATCAATTGCACAAATATTACCAGCAGAAAGCCATCTGCAGTGGAGGGGCCCGTGATTGGGTCCTTCGCGGCTATGAATGTGGCAGCCGGGGCAATCATTGGCCGAGATGGATGACTGACAGGCGGCTTTGATGGAGGGCGGGGCTGAGGCCCCTAAAGTCACGGCCACTGATCACGCTGACCCTGTAATCAATGTACACACATACACATGCACACATACGCAAACACACATGATGCACGTATGCACACACTTACGCACACACAGATGCACACACATGCACAAATGCACAAATGCACACATGCACGCACACACACACACACACACACACACACGCAAACATGCACGCATGATGCACATACGCACACGCAGATGCACAAACATGTACGCACACACTTCCACACATGCAAGCACGCACACACATCCACACACAACACAGTGTATGATTATACACCCATGGTTGTCGTAAGGGAAAATACCAGCATACCCCACGATAACCCCCGCCCTCCCCCCCTCCACTTCAAATTACCCCCCCCCCCTTTTCCCCCACCCCCCAAAAGGTAATTCCACTCCAATCTCCTCTGGTCAGCAGTTAAGCTCGGTGCGACGCCCGTAAATTCCCAGTGTTAAATCATCCCAGGCGTTTTATTAATCCCCAAGGTGGAGTGCAGCGCAGCACAGCGCACCAAGGGGCCAGCTGGCATAGCAGCAGAAGCAACATGTGGGGTGGGCTCACTGCAAGGAGCAGAGTGGCTGGCTGGAGGATGACTCTATCTTTTTCTCTTGTCCCCACTCTCTCTCTCTCGCTATCATTCTGACTCTTATCTCTCTCTCTCTCTTTCTCTATCCCTCTATCTGTTCTCACTCTCTGTCTTTCTCTTCCCATTTCACCCTCCATGTTTTCTCTCTCTATCTCCATCGGATCATTTCTCCCTCCATTGCTTTCTCTAACTCTATCTTTCCCTGTCCTTTCTTTTTTCTATATATTTTTTATTTCATTTTATTCAGTCTTGATATATTTACATTTCAATTTGTATAAACTAATTCATATTTTGGCCTATTTCCACATAGCCTGAGTATCATCCTCCGTAGTGACCGCGCTGGCTCAATACTTTCGCTTGCTGACCACGGAGTCTGACCCTGCAGCCACCCCCGGCAGTTGGAAATTATCTCACTTAATGAGGGAATTAGCCTTTCGCAAAACCCCTCCCACAAACGGCCGCCAACCAATCCGAGCTCAGCAACGGTAACTAAGGAGTGTAGAACTTGTCGAGGTCCGTCAAAAACCTACGATTTCAGGGAGACATACAACGTGTGCCTATGGCACCGTCAGGGTCCGACACCTTCTGAAGATTAATTAGGACCTCATTTTTTCACTTTCCCGAAGCAAAAACCTCAAGCGGACTGATAACAGGGATGGATTAAGCCATGTGAAGGCTATTAGCTCCAGGTGATCATATTTAAAATTAGCAGGCTAACTGTGCAATCGTCTTGTTTGCTAATATAGCCCCCTTCCCCCTTGCATTTAGCTGGCAGAAAACGTACCCTAAACAAATAATCAATGCATCGCTCAGCCTTAAGGGCAATATTATATGATATTATAGTATTGGATCCACGGCATTATGATTCAAATTTTATTGGGAAACTACTAGTTGCGTTGTTTAATATGCGCCAAATGCACAGCCCACGGAGCAGCCCCCACCCTCTCTCCTTCCCAGTTTGTGTCTGTGTATATGCGTCGAGTGTGACAGCAAAAAAAGTAACACTGAAATGGGGCTGCGCTTGTTCCAACCTTGTTATGAAGATATTAACTGTCAACTAAAACCATTAAAGTGAACAGAAGAGAAACGCCCAGTGTGACTGCCCAAGAGCTGCGCAGTGTCAGTGCCGAAAGCCCGTCAAAGGTCTTGGCGGACAGCAATGTCCCAGTTTACACCAAGCACTATCAAATGTCCTGGTTACAGACATCACATCGCCATCATCAAGTTGTTGTATTTCAGTTGAATATGTAAGAGGGCTTGGGGAGGGGCTTAGACTATCAGCGAGCCTATTGGCTATTCAGATACTGAACGAATATCTGAATTCCAACTGCCGGGGGTGGCTGCAGGGTCAGACTCCGTGGTCAGCAAGCGAAAGTATTGAGCCGGCGCGGTCACTACGGAGGATGATACTCAGGCTAATTTCCACAGGCATTCTTAAAAACAAGCTGAAAAAAAAAAACCTGTCTTACATGCCAAGACATTTTATATACTGTATATACCTTACTCTCTACCTAAACCTTACCCCCCCATCCATTCATATATTCAGTTCACACAAACAAAACCTACATCCACTCTGTATGCACTCCCGACCCCACCCCTCTCCCTCTGACCTTTCCTCTTCATCATTTCTTCCCCTCTTCCATTACTCCCCCCCACCCATTTACTCCATCTTCTGTGCCTCTCCTCATTGCTTTCTCCCTCCATCCTTCCACTCCTTTCACCTCCTTCCCCCTTTCTATATCTCCCTCCATCCTTTCCCTCACTCATCAAGCCCATCTCTCCCATTCTTCAGACTCTCTCAGCCCTTCCCTCAATCCCTCATAATCTTGCACTCCCCTCCTACTTGCTCTCCTCTGTCCCTTCTTCCTTAATGACTTCTTCTCTACACCTTGCTCTCTCCCTCCACATCTCTATCCCTCCATCTCTACCTCCCTTAATGTCTTCTTCAATCCCTCACCCGTTAGACTCCTGGGTAAGGTTGACAAGCCAAACCTCCATCCATCCCACAGCCTGCATCTATCTCCATCGTTTGATCTTTTCCATGATTTCATCCCTCTCTTGCTTGTTGTAGTCATGCATAATGGTATACAGGGTTCTAAATTAACACCAGCCAACTGGTTAAATGCTAATTTCAGTTTGGTTGGTAGAAAAGACCAATTTACTAGCCACTTTGACCCATTAGTGAGTGTGTGTTTGGCTAGTGAGATTAACATCTACTAGCCATTTTGTCTGGTGATGAAAAAATAAGGGATGCAAAGTTAAACAGAATAAAAAAAGAATGTTTGTGTGCACACAAACGGAAACACACAAATGATTCATGATTGATGCATGCATGTTCATGCAATAGATTCCATATAGCACAAAATGCTACGCTAGAACTGCCAGTGCGTCTATTTAAGGCAACTGTTTCACTATTCCATCCATCACTTCCTTATTCCCTTGGGTCTTCACAAACAGTGCAGCTGTCCTCTCAGACACCCTGCTGTACCACACTGCATGTCTCCCTGCACAGCTGAGAGAACCGGGGAGAAGGTGATGTTGCATGGTGGTATGCCATGTACGGTAAGCCATGATAAATGCCCCTGCTAGATTACTGGACAGCAACTCCCTTTAAGCGGAGGAAAATTAACAGATGTGGACTAAATGACTCTATCAGTCTCGCTGTTGGATGGCTTGTCTGTGTGTGTGTGTGTGTGTGTGTGTGTGTGTGTGTGTGTGTGTGTGTGTGTGTGTGTGTGTGTGTGTGTGTGTGTGTGTCTGTGTGTGTCTGTGTCTGTGTCTGTGTGTGTGTGTGTCTGTGTATGTGTGTGTGTGTGTGTGTGTGTGCGTGCGTGCGTGCGTACGTGCCTGTGTGCGTGCGTACGTGCCTGTGTGCGTGCGTACGTGCCTGTGTGCGTGCGTGCGTGCGTGTGTGTACATGAGTGAGTGTGTGTATATACAGTATGTTTTACTTTACATTATGTGCTGTGGTTGCCAATGGTTACAAGTTGTGGGCTTTGCTTGAGAACTCGGTCGAGGTGTTATGGTTTCAAGCTGTAGCCTGCTCCTGCCTAGATCTACCCAAGGTCGTCTTTTCCCATGATCCACCTTGACTATTGACAGACACAATAGAAATGCAGGTGACTTGGATTGGCTACTTAGGGCTTAGTTGCAGATGTGTATCAGTGTTTACTGAAAACACTTTTCTCTGCACAGTTCCTCCAGCAAGGCTAGAGTAACTGTAGTACATCGCCCTTTGTGGAGGGTACACATCTATTTGCAAGCAAACATGTACTGAACATTTTTTTGCTGACAAAGAAAGAATGTGTTTTTGCTGAGTGTATCGGGTTTTCTATTCACTCTTTACATTGTGCCTTGCATTCGCATTCCTTTACTGGCATGTGTTATATTTGTCATCGTCAGATATCAGTTACTTGCACACATGCTTGTGAGTTTTGAAAACCAACACAAACATTTCTCCCATTGATGAAGTGTGGATTTTGCGTTGGGATAGGCCAGGGTTTGATCCTCATGCTTATTGCCCTGCATGCTGCTGTTCATTATGTTACGTTACATTGGGTTTCTTTTTTGTCTTCGCTTCTCCTACTTTTCTTCTTCCTCTTCCTTCTTCCCTCTTCCTCCCCCTCTTCTTCCTCTTCCTCCACCTCCTATTCCTCTTCTTCTTCCTCCTCCGCCTTCTCACCACATTAAAGAGACAAGCGAAGGTAGGCAGCATTGCTTTCACACACTACAATCATCTCCATGGCAGGTGGTGAAAGCTTATGTCAGTCGAAAAAAACTTGTGTCAGTCGAAAGCCCATTTCTATTTATACCATGTGAAAACAGAACCGAGTGTGTCTTGAGGGATGATTGTTTAGTTCTGTTGAGTTCTCCTTTCTCTTGCTGTCAGGGAGGACAGCTAATAAGACTTCTCAAACCTTTGAAACCGGAATAACAAAAGGAAGTGTAAGAAAAAAAACTTGTCTTCAAGACAGCTTTATGAAGTGGACCAGTGGTTGATAAATTTCAAACGGAACTATTTTCAGTGTTCCATGTCAATCAAGCTGAAGTGTCAGTCTCCATCTTAAGCAGGATGAAGAATCCATTACTTATTTAGAAAGCATAATATTAATCCCTATTTGAACCTCAGTGTCTGTAGAAGCATTCATTGCAATGACCAGGGCTTTGGAATAGACCTACAGTTATGTGAAGAGAAAGTGAAAGTGAAAGCCCAACTGGGAAACCAACTCCCATTGTCATTGTGACACAGCAATCCACAGTTCACTGCACACAACGAAATTGCATTTATGCCTAACCTGTGCAAGGGTGCAGCCTCCAATGGCGCCCCAAGGGAGCAGTGCGGCGGGGGACGGTACCATGCTCAGGGTGCCTCAGTCATGGAGGAGGATGGGGTAGAGCACTGGTTAATTACTCCCCCCACCAACCTAGCGGGCTGGAAGTCGAACCGGCAACCTTTGGGCTACAAGTCTGATGCCCTAACTGCTTACCCATGACTGCCCTTAAATCAATCTGAGTCAGGGTGGGATTCAAACTTGCAACCTCCTGATCTTTAAATCAACACCTTAGCCACTAAGCCAAGCAGATGGCTATGTAGAACTGGCCATGCTGTCATTAGAAATGTGCACAACCCAGCCAGCTTTTGTTTTCTTACATATAAATATAACATTTGTTCCCTATTTTGCAATCTAATGGTGACTTGTTGGTAAGGAAGCATTCTGCCAGATATTTAAACTTTGAGGCCTGATAAACTTCTCAACATTGGCTGAGTATAGTGGTTGTACAATACAGTATCGTGCCTTTCCATCTCACTCACTCTCCCTTTGCCTCTTGTTACCCCTGTCTCTACTGTTCTATCTCCTCTCCATCTTTGTCTGTCTAAGTGCTAATCTACAGTGGATAAATGTGAAAATATGTTCAGAGTTGCATGGGGCTTTGTTGTTGTTTCTGCGGTATTGGATATGAGGTCTTAACCCCGTTGCAGAAGGCCTTTGTTATAACCTCATTGCCACTGTTACTTCTCTTGGTAATGTCTCTTGGTGGGACCAGGTGCACAAAGAGGCTACAAAGTCTTTTTATGATGTGTTTGAGTTTGAGTTGAGATGTGCTGAGTAGGGGTGGGCGGTAACCGCGGTATAATATCGTGTGCAGTATTTTTTCATCAATGATAGAGATTTTGTCTCATACCGTCTACCGCAATAGCGCATTGCGTCCTGTAGATATAGAGTTATAGTTATAGATTAAAAGTTTCAAAAATATGTTTTCAAATGATTTGAATGACAAGAATTCCCACATAGAAGATAAAACAATGTCTGACCAGTCATTTCCAAGAAATGTTTTGGTCATTTTGCCACAAAACGCTTAATTTTAACATTTTATACACAAATGTACAATACCGTGATATATACCGTGGCTAAAATTATACCGAGGTATACATTTTTGGCCATACCGCCCACCCCTAGTGCTGAGCGCTGTTTTGGACTGGTGTTTGTGTGGAAAGGCCATTTTTAGCTGAAGTTAACCACATACTGTATGGATTGTGATTACAATAATGGATCTATGTTTTAGATGGTGAATGGTTTAGCCTGTTGAATTTGCTGTTGTTGGCATGCTCTGACTCACACTCACGCACACACACACACACACACACA
>NC_085865.1:20115780-20118280 GCF_034702125.1 Engraulis encrasicolus | reverse complement strand
AATAAACCACAAAACTTGGAGTGCTGTCCTGCTCTTTATTTAATTCATATATTCTCGAGGAATGAGCACCCAGTTGTTCACTTTGTTTGAGTTGAGCGCGTTACGCCCCTTAGTTTAACACCCCTCTGTTAGCCATGCCGCGCCCTCTCAGTGACGCGACACCTTCAGTGTTGCTTCTAGTCAGGCCAAGAGCAATACAAATATCGTTTCTGAGCTCCAGAAAAATCGGGAACTCCTCACACTTTGTTGGGAAGCAAACAACCAGTAGCAAACCAAGGGAGGCGGGTCAACCATGCCATTTGGGAAATGTTAATTGTTATGCTCTTGCTCAGACCAAGTCTTGAAGAGATTTGAAAGTCAATGCTAATCAGGCTACCCCTGTGCGTGCCTGCGTGTGGGTTTGTAGGTGCACTCAACCGCTTTCCATCACCCAGTAAATTCAGGGTCTGCCCCTGAGCGGCCATTGCTGCCTGTCCTGTCCTCCGTCAGTGTGCATAGAATGACACACAGCTGCATAAAACGTCTCTCTCTCTCTCTCTCTCTCTCTCTCACACACACACACACACACACACACACACACACACACACACACACACACACACACACACACACACATGCGCGCGCACACACACACACACACACACACACACGGTAGAGAAATAGTGAAACCAATATGTTCTCACTTTGTCTTTCTAGTTTTTCGTTACTGACATGGATTGGAACTAAGAGGAGGCAAACACTCATGACTCATGACACACATGAGCAAATGGCGCACACGCATGCACGCACGCACGCACGCACGCACACACAGGCACATAAGCACCCACACACACACACACACACACACACACACACACACACACACACACACACACACACACACACACACACACACACACACACACACACACACACAGCACAGCACAGCACAGCACAGCACAGCACAGCACAAGCCCTAGGTAATTGTTCGGTTGTCCATCTCCAGTCTCTAGGCTGCACAAGGGGGTAGTTCTCTCTCTCTCTCTCTCTCTCTCTCTCTCTCTCTCTCTCTCTCTCTCTCTCTCTCTCCCCTTGTCCTGCACAGGTCCTTCAGGGACTCATTACCTCTGCTGTCCTGGGCTTTGCCGCGGATGGCAGTGTCACACACACACACACACACACACACACACACACACACACACACACACACACACACACACACACACACACACACACACACACACACACACACACACACACACACACACACACACACACACACACACACACACACACACACACACACACACACACACACACAATAAGCTAGAATGCAAGTACTGCAACCATAATGTGTATCCCTAAGAATTTCTGACACAACTATACTGTTTTGAGTATGTGTGGGAACATGTGAATGTGTTTTAGAGTGTGTCTTTATGGCTGTGAGTAGTAGTGGGTGATTCATATGGTGCATTTTGTAACATCATGAATGTGCATTCTACCACAGGATTGTGTGTGTGCATGTTTCAGATGTTGGGTGCTTTGTCCGGAGTGGCATCCTCTCATTCAGCTCTGGTGTCTGAGCTCAGAGTGCTACTGATCTGCTTCTTGTTCTCTTCAGCAAGGGACTATGTCATGCCAGCAGTAACACTAGCTTCTAACATGCATGCATGCACGGCATGCACACACACAATCTCGCTTCCACACACCCTATTTTTTGCTTTGCCTTTCTCTTTCTCTGTTTATCTCTTTCTCTGGCATTCTCCTTCTCTCACTTTCTCTCTCTCTCTCTCTCTCTCTCTCTCTCTCTCTCTCTCTCTCTCTCTCTCTCTCTCTCTCTCTCTCTCTCTCTCTCTCTCTCTCTCCTCACACACAGACAGTAATACATTGTCACACACACACAACTACATACATGTATGCACATACACACACATACAGTATACACACATGCATAAAAACATGTGCACACACACGCAAACGCTTCTGCTGCTTCTCTCTCCGACTACACACTCTCTGCCTGCCTCTCTGTTCCTCAGTGTTATTCTGGCCCCCTGTGTCCGCTGAGACATCTAGACTACTGTGTCAGCTGGGGTTTGGAGTGTGGAACAAATGAAGGCTCTCGTCTCTTCTCCTCTCGTCTCTTCTTGAGCAGACTGACCTTCACTCTGCCAGATATGTTGGCTCATATCTTAGCTTCAAATGCAAAGTCTCGCTGGGACTCAGCCTGATGGGTGTCCTGATGGGCCCTCTCTGCTACTTCTTGCAAAAAAGTGTGTGTGTGTGTGTGTGTGTGTGTGTGTGTGTGTGTGTGTGTGTGTGTGTGTGTGTGTGTGTGTGTGTGTGTGTGTGTGTGTGTGTGTGTGTGTGTGTGTGTGTTTGTGCAGGGGTGCCGATAGAGGGGGGCAAAGGGGACAGTTGTCCCGGGCCCAGGTAGAGAGGGGGCCCAGAAGTGGGTCCTCATTTCCTCATTACATGTAATGTGCTGGGGGGCCCTTTCAGACGACTTTGTCCTGGGCCCTGC
>NC_085865.1:20073280-20093280 GCF_034702125.1 Engraulis encrasicolus | reverse complement strand
AAATGTTTCAGATCTGCCAAGTTTTTTTTACTCTTAACTCTCTCTTCTATTGTGCTGTAGGGGAGGGGGATTTCCTGTGTTTGGGCTAAACGAAGGCTAGGGGTGTGTATCTTTGTGTAGTGTGTATTGCAAGTGAGTGTGTATGGTAAGTTGTTGGGAGGAATGTGTTAAGGACATTTCTGATCATCCTGTGTGGCTGACCTGGTGTGTGTTTGTATTGGATTTGCAGATGGGCAGGAAGACATTGAGGAGGAGCTGAATACCGGCCTGGAGCTGGTGGACTCCTGCATTCGCTCCCTCCAGGAGTCTGGGATTCTTGACCACCAGGAGTATACCAGTGGTGAGTAAACTGCTCCGCTTCATTAGGACTAGGACTGTAATGATATTGCATCAAACTGAGAAATCGATATAAACAGAGCCACGATGCTGTATCGCAATGCAAGAAGGCAGTATCGTGATACGCTTTTTTAATGTTCTGTTACCCTTCAGTGCAGAAAACAACCACATGATATAATGTGATAGTGCTTTCAAGTTCTAAATGCTCCTTATTATTATTTTTAAACAGTTTTTAATACTTAGCCAGGACTTGTAACTTGCTATATCTATGCATTATCATTTGTAGGTTTTTTTGTGTGAATTTTTTATTTATTTTTTTAAATCGTGCAGTGCGACCGTTGCGACCGTTGCGACCGTTGGTCAAGATCGAGATACAAACCGAATCATGAGTTAAGTGTATCATTGCAGCCCTAATTTGTACTAATTTGGGATTCTTTAATCCCATGTCCCATGTTCACAACATGGTTTAACCAACTCTGATACACTGTAGTCTCTGGTCCACTCTTTTTGAGGATCTTTGTACTTTGATACTGTTTTCTTTAGAAATCCTGTTAAGCATGCTTGATTAAAAGCATAATCTCTGGCGTGTGCCAAAATATCGGAAATAGGAAAAGGAAATTAGAATCTCTTGCTCTACTCTGAGGCGGTGAGAGACGCACATTATACTTATTCTCTCACACTGATAAATTGCAAGTAGTGTATGCACATTTAAACATTTATGGGAGAATCAATGGATGTTCATTACCATTCTGTAGTAAAATGGCTTTGTACTTCAAGGCTTCTACAACTCTCCTCATTTTGCCTAATGGTTTCTGATTGCACGCCCTATACAGAGCTTTGTCACGTTTCAAAGTAGCCCAATGTCTTTTTTTCGCCCCAATGAATATCCGGCATCCCTTTTTTTTAAAACCAAATGAGTCTCCAGCCCCTTCCCCTCTCGCTCTCACTCTTATTCTATTGTTCACCTGGCTTTTATAGGAAGGCCAAAAATAAGATAAAGCGACCGCAGAACAGGCCAAATGACTGCATTTGTCAAATTGCCCAATTTCCTGCATCTGCCAGGGCTCTTCCGTGAGGCGCTCATACCTGTGGCAAACCTGTGATGTGGGTCAAGGGCCCATTGTAGCCATCACGACTCACGAAAAGAGCTACATGTTCGCTCCTGTCAGAAAAAAAGAGCCATCATGGTTGACAAGCTGTTAGCACTAGTATAGATGCACTTCTGCTGCAAGAGTCCTTCTCCTGACAGCCTCTTGGCCTGCTATTTATAATCAAGATTTGGAGGACGAGTGAGTGGACCATACTTGGGACACAGAGGGGGATATCTGTGCCCAAGAGCTTTGGATTGTTTTTTTTCCCCCCTCTGCCATGCCCAAGAGGTTTGGACTGGTCTATTCTCTGCCAATACCGTATGGAGGTCTGAAAATACCACTGCTTTGTGTTGTGTCCCTGAAGAGAAACCTGTCTTGTCGCTGTCACTGACATATTTTTCGTATTCTGATTGTCGCAGTGTGTTTCTCAATATCTTCAGGAAATACTGAAAACAAAAAGTTAGCTCAACTCAACTTTTCTCTTGAAGTTCAATTCGTAAAAAGAAGGAAAATTACAATGAATGTTCCAGCCAACAAACCTATATTGGTATTTTTAGTTGTTCTGTAGTCTACTTATGAGTACAGGAGAGAAATAATATTGACTAGTCACTATCATATCTGATACAAGCATGATGCATAAGCACTAAAGGACTGTCATGCATGGAAATAAATGCACGTAGGACAGTACCACCGTTTTATTTTCCCTTAGTGCACTACACTCAAAAATGGAGACCTGAAAAAGAATTTTAAGTTCATGAAGTGCATTACACCAACAGTAAACATAGTGAATGTCATGCAATTCATGCAGAAGTTCTGCTGGGATGACATGGGAATGTTTTAGACGCAATCATGACATATCCCTTGTATTCTGAGCAAGCATGGTCTTGGAGATTGGACTTGTACTGTACTTGGCATCCCCTCTCTGTCTCTAAAAGCAAAGAGCCTTTCAATTATTTAGCCCATCATTCAGGAGAGCACGCCAGCATATATGGCTATAGCTTTTGTTGAAGGGAGGTCACTTAATTCACTAAGACTACTTCAAGGCTTTTTGGTTTACTGCAGCACTGCAGTTTCCATAATTTTGTAAAACAGAAAAGTTCAGAGATCCATAGTTTTTCACATTGGGACTAAAGAGTTCTATTCCCCCAGTGATTTAGTTTAAGTCTATGCCTTCTTGGTTACACATACACACTTATAGCAGGCCATCTGTATTAGAACATCAGTAATGTCATAATTATTTTACTACTCCTACTTGCTCTACTACTACTACTACTACTACTACTACTACTACTACTACTACTACTACTACTACTACTGCTACTACTGCTACTACTGCTACTACTACTATTGTTGCTACTACAATTACTACGACTACTACTACAACTATAAAGCTGCTGTTACTACTACTGCTGCTGCTACTACTACTACTACTGCTACTATTACTACTACTACTACTACTACTACTACTACTACTACTACTACTATTACTACTGCTACTATTACTACTACTGCTACTACTACTACTACTACGACTACAACTACAGCTGCAGCTTATTTTGCTACCGCTGCTGTTGTTGCTAAATCTACTTGAAATAGTAACATCCACAGCCACATGCTTTATTTTTCATTCATAGACCATAGAGATCGCCACAGTGTCCCATGCACATGGTCAGTAGCACACGCGGTCGAGTGGAGGGCATTTAATCTGTGTAAAGAAGCGTCACATGCAGACCTCCAAACCTCACAAAGACCCGCTCACTCATGAAATATTCAATCCTGCAGAGTAATAACTCAGGTCATGGACCTAACCGCTGCTAAGATGAACAACCACTATATTTAATGCTTTAGCTTGTCCAGTCCCCAACCCCCCTACCACGCTGATGCTACCAGGCCCAGCTATAATGCTCCTCATATGGACTATACGATGTTTCACTATCCCCTCCACCCCTCCACCTCTCCGACGCCTTCCAAAGGTCACGGTGGCACACCACAAATGGTCTTTAAGAGGTTGTCAGACATTTTGTTGGAGCCGAAGGCGTGCATTAAACATTTACCACCTGTTATGTCCTTTGCTCCTCCATGGCTCATCCACGGCTGCGTTCATGAAACTCCTGCTCAGGGTCGGCTGCTTAACGGTGATGATGTCCCTTATAAAAAAAAAAGTGGGATGGAGGGCTACCAAGGCCTCTTCTACAATTGGAGTAGGTCTAAAGGGATGGAGAGGAATGGTTATACAGTACAAACCACCATTTTTGTCACAGTCGGTGAACATACAGGAAAATAGAACCGCAATGTAACTAAGCTTGTTGCACCGGCAGTGCCTTTGGCAGGGCAATATGCAACTTCTATGGTACAATACGAAAACATAAAGGACCTTTCTATTACCTTTTTAAAGTTAAAGGTTTGTGGAAAGATGCAGTGTATCTGGACTTATATTATTATATCCCACAGACAACCATGTTGTACTATGTTGTAATATGTTGTACATGTTTTATTAGAGGGTAGGTCCATTGTATTAAAAAGGAGGCACATAACTGTTCTGCAAGGAACTGATCCAACAATACGCTTTGCACGCACTTAGGTACAAAGTGGTTCACCCATTTCTCTGTGTGAAACAGTAGCAGTTCCTACTGTGACTGCAATACAGTATGCTGCATTACTAGTGTGCATGGGTATACATGATTGTGGGCAAAACTAAAAATTCCCAATTGTTTTGTAAGACATGCAGGTCCATTCCAGTTAAAGAGTTAAACATTGCACAAGACAAGTGCAGTAACTATCCTACATATTTTGTCAAAATGGAGTTTAGACTGAAAATGGTCTTCATAAAGTTTCCTTTATCTTGTGACAACGTCTTATAGTCCCAAATGTGTCCCGTTTTAGAGATATTGGGATGACACATATTCTGTAATTACAATAGCCAACCTAACACCAATACTTTGAAGGCCTTTTTCTCAGTTTCGATGTTGCCATAGTTACCTCACTTCGCCTTTGTATTGCAGACATGTTCACATGTATACATGTATTTGTGCTTCATTGGTAATATCCCACCTAATTACCATAGCATATCTGTAGAAAAGTTGGTAACACTTTATAATAATGTCTGCTTAGTAAAGACTTAGTAAATAATTTACTAATGATGAACGAAACATTAACAAATGTTTTTTTTATCATTAACTAAGTTTTATTAATGCTTTATAAAATATCTACAAATAATATATACAAGATTTTACATACCTTATAACAGAGTATTTTATTCATTTACAAGCAATTTGTAAATGTTTGATAAATATAAGATATTAACATAACATTTCCTAGTCATTTACAAACATTTGTTAATGTTTTGTTCATCAATAGTTAATTATTTATTAAGTCTTTATAATGCTTTTTTGCATCCATTATTATAAAGTGTTACCGAAGAGTTTCCTGCATTAGTGGCGTTACCTAGAAGCATGTGTGGCATGAGGAAGGCGACACACACACACACACACACACACACACACACACACACACACACACACACACACACACACACACACACACACACACACACACACACACACTCTCACAGCGTGATGATGATGATGACGCACTGCTCCGCACCGTTTGATCTCCTCCTCTCCCTCTGTAGTTCCCTCGCCGGAGACTCACTCACTCTCGCTGCACAGTGGGAGACTTAAAACAAACTTCTGGTCCACCCCCACCCCCCACCCCACCCCTCAGAGATCCTATTTTCCAAACCAGTGTGCAGCATTTCAGAACCACATACAAAAAAAGACCACGAAAAAAAAATGGTGTCATGTCTCTTTCTAAAAGATTGGGTAAGGCTCGGGCATCGGGCCGTAAAAGACAGCTGTGTGAAAAAAAACTACGAAAAAAAGAGGAGAGTGGTAAAGATCATTAGTTTGGCAGCTAGGCTGTAAGAGGGAGGCCTCAGTGCGTTGATTGAGACTGATAGTGCAAACATGTTCCCTCTGAAAGCTACATCCAGTCTGACGGGGAGCTGCCTGACAAATGGAGGAGTGCTGATGCAACCTCTAGGGGGCCGGGGGGTGAGGGAGGGGGGAGAGGGTTTAGCCGGAGAGAGGTGGGGAAGTGGGAGGAAGAAAGAAAGCTATGGGTGGAGGAGAGGCGGAATGAATGAGTTCAACTGTGTGCGCTCATGCAGTCTGTGTGTGTGTGGGTGTGGTGGTTGTGTGTGTGTGTGTGTGTGTGTGTGTGTGTGTGTGTGTGTGTGTGTGTGTGTGTGTGTGTGTGTGTGTGTGTGTGTGTGTGTGTGTGTGTGTGTGTGTGTGTGTGCGCGCGCACATCTTTGTGTGTGTGTGTGTGTGTGTGTGTAGTGATTGAGCGTGTGTGTGTATGTGATTGAGCGCATGTGTGTGTTTGTGTAGTGTGTATGTGTAGACATATTTGTGTACTGTATGAGTGAATGTGTGGTGTGTATGTGTAGACATGTGTGTAGTATGAGTGTGTGTGTGTGTAGGCATGTTTGTGTATGCGTGTGTGTGCAGGCGTGGTGCTGCAACATAGTGACACTTGGCCCTCTGAGGCGTCTGAAAGAGGCGGCCCTGATTAGCCTCCTGACTGGCCCTGTTTGACAGCATGCTGTAGTGTGTGTGTGTGTGTGTGTGTGTGTGTGTGTGTGTGTGTGTGTGTGTGTGTGTGTGTGTGTGTGTGTGTGTGTGTGTGTGTGTGTGTGTTAGTGTGTGTGTGTGTTTGTGTCTGTGTGTGTGAGTGTGTGAGTGTGTGAGTGTGTGTGTGTGTGTGTGTGTGTGTGTGTGTGTGTGTGTGTGTGTGTGTGTGTGTGTGTGTGTGTGTGTGCGTGCGTGCGTGCGTGCGTGTGTGTGTGTGCATTTGCTGCAACTCCTCCAATGGATGCATCTCGCTGTCTCCACACACACACATACAGACACACACACATACACACACGCACACACACGCACACACGCACGCACACACACACACACGCACACACGCACACACACACACACACATACACACACACACACACCTCTGTTTTTCTCTCGTGCTTGCTGTATCGCTCGCTGGCAGTATAGAGTTTCCCTCTTATCTCTGTATTACTCCCTCAAACCATCATCTCTTTCTCTCTGCCTCTCCTTCCCTCCCCCTCCCTCCCTCTTTCCGTCCCTCTCTCTGTCTATCGCACCATCTCTCTCTTACCCACTGCATTTCTCCTTTTCTCCCTCCCTCCCCTCTCTCTCTCTCTCTCACTCTCCTTTTTCAGCATATCTCTCTGTCCTTCAAGCTTTCACTGACTCCCCTCCTCGCTCTTGTTCCAACTCTCCTTGTGGAATTCACTCTTTCCTTCTCTCCCTCCCTCTCTCTTACTCTCTCTCTCTCTCCCTCTCTCTCTCTCTCTCTCTCTCTCTCTCTCTCTCTCTCTCTCTCTCTCTCTCTCTCTCTCTCTCCACTCACAAACACACGCATCTCTCTCCTATACCCACCACCTCTCTCTCCATCTCTCTTTTTTTCCCACCATCTCTCTCTCCATCTACCGCTCTCTCCTCCTCTCTCCCCACCCCTGCTGATAAATTATGTATGCCGTTTCTGCTTGACTGAGGGCTGCTTCCCATCCCTTCCTCTCTCTTTCTCTCTCTCTCTCTCTCTCTCTCTCTCTCTCTCTCTCTCTCTCTCTCTCTCTCTCTCTCTCTCTCTCTCTCTCTCCTCTCTGCCTGCCTGTGCTCCAAATTGCTCTCAGACGCAGGACCGAGTCTCCTCTCGCAGAGCTCGCTCCAGCTCAACGCCGCCCCGGACGCCACGCTCCACTACTCGGCAGGCTACCATAGCAACCAGACCCTCACCCTGAGCGACGCCTCCTCGGCAGCAGCGGCAGCAGCATCAGGACCGACTCCAGCTCCACCACAGCATCCACAGCCGCCGGTTCCCCCAGTGCGCAGCGGGCAGGTCGGAGGAGCTGTTCACAGCTACAACCAGGTACGAGGCTGCTCTACCATGCACTCCTCCTCTCCTCTCTCCTTCTGCCTATTCTCTCATCTCATCTATTTTCTTTCTCCTTTTCGTTCTCTTTTAGCTCTTCTCTCCTCCCCCTGCTCTCTCTCTTGTCTTTTTTCCGCGATCTGATACTTTATCCGATTATCCGATACTTGCATTACCTACGTTCCTCTCCTTCCCTCTCCAATATCCTCTCCGCTGATTCCTTCCTATACACACCCCTCCCTTATCTAGTCCTCTTTCCATCCTTTTTTCTATCCACCCCCTTCTTCTCTGGCTTCTCTCCTCTTCTCTTCCCTATCCATACTCTCTCTCTCTCTCTGTATGCCTGCGTTGCTGCTGCACTGCTTCTGCCAACCCAGGCAACAGTAGTGTGACGGGATGCTCACTCTCCTCTCCTCTCCTCTCCTCTCCTCTCCTCTCCTCTCCTCTCCTCTCCTCTCCGCTCCTCTCTTCTCTTCTCTTCTCGTCTCTTCTCCTCTCCTCTCCTCTCCTCTCCTCTCCACCCCTATCCACTCTGCTCTGTTCTTCTCCTCTCCTCTCCTCTCCTCTGCTCTCCTCTCCCCTCCTCTCCTCTCCTCTCCTCTCCTCTCCTCTCCCATCGCTGGGAACTCAAACCGGAGCAGGTCTCAATTATATTCACTGCAAACAACCGTTGCAGCTGGAACAAAGTACAGGGAGGGAGGGAGAAGAGAGGAGGCAAGGAAAACACAACACAAAATAGGGACGGATGACCCGTAAAAAGACAGAAAGAGTATTCTATTTATGGAAGGGTGTGCAAAGCAGAGGTGTGTCTGCGGGGGCTGTTGTTTGTCACGCAGTCAAAGTGTGATGCGCAAGTGTAAGTTGAAGAGTGTGTGTGTTTGTGTGTGTGTGCGCACATGTATGTATGGTTATATGCGTGTATGTATGCGTTTGTACAGGCATGCATGCGTGTGTGTCTGTTAGCCCATCTACGTATGTTTGCTAGGTGTCAACATGTAATTGAGTCAGAGACCTGCTTTGGGATATGTCACCTGCCTGTTAGTTTTTCCCCCTTCTTTTAATTATCCTGTTCCGTCTCTCTGTTGCTCCGAGGGGGCCGAGGCTTATTAGAGTGAAGCCTCCAGTGGCGCGACTTTTAATTATTCATTTCCCCTCCAGAAGCCGTCCATTACCCCCCTCTCTTTTCTCTCCTCTCTCCACCTCCACCCCAAACTTTCCTTTTCTGAAGATGAGAGGAAACAGGAACGCACCTGCTACTAGCTAACACATGTTCATTACCAAATACAGTTCCTCTTCACAGGTCACGCGCCCCACTCTGCAGGCTGCTGATGATGTGTGAATGTGAGTGTGTGTGTGAGACTATGTGTGACTTGTGTGTGTGTGTCTGTATGTGTGTGTGTGTGTGTGTGTGTGTGTGTGTGTGTGTGAGAGAGAGAGAGAGAGAGAGAGATAGAGAGAGAGAGAGAGAGAGAGAGAGAGAGAGAGAGAGAGAGAGAGAGAGAGAGAGAGAGAGAGAGAGATAGAGAGAGAGAGAGAGCTGTAGTGTGTGTTTGTGTGTGTGTGTGTGTGTGTGTTTGTGGCTGTGGCTGTGGTTGTGCATGGTTACATCTTCGGAGGCTAATTAATATGGTTAGTGATATTTGAAAAGCTATTTTTGTCACTGCGACTGACAGAGTAAAGGGAAAGCAATTTGTTTGAAGCAACACTTCTGAAAGTTGGTGTGGAGAGAGAGGGGGAGAGAGAGAGAGACGGAGAGAGAGAGACGGAGAGAGAGGGAGAGAGAGAGGGAGAGAGAGAGAGACAGAGAGAGAAAGAGACAGAGAGAGAGAGGGAGAGAGAGAGGGAGAGGGAGAGCGAGAGAGAGAGAGAGAGACAGAGAGAGAGAGAGAGACAGAGAGAGAGAGAGAGAGAGAGAGAGAGAGAGACGCAGAGCAACAGCTTCCTAATGACATGCTCCCTGTAGTCTCTCTGCTCTTCATCTTGAGTCGTCTGCTTGGTGAGTCGGGCTGAGAACTGAAACACGGTGTTCATCTGCCTCTGCAGGGATGGAATCTCTGCATAAATACTACTACACTCAGACAGAGACGTGCAGAGAGGGAGAGAGAGAGAGAGAGAGAGAGAGAGAGAGAGAGAGAGAGAGAGAGAGAGAGAGAGAGAGAGAGAGAGAGAGAGAGAGAGAGAGAAGGGGGGGGAGAGAGAGGGAAAGAAAGACAGATAGAGAGTACGAGAAAGAAAGGCAGAGACAGACAGAGCGACATGCAGAGAGAGAAAGAGAGAGAGTGGGAGAGAGAGAGAGAGAGGGAGAGATTGAGAGAGAGAGAGAGAGAGAGAGAGAGGGGGAAAGAAAGACAGATAGAGAGTACGAGAAAGAGGCAGAGACAGACAGAGCGACATGCAGAGAGAGAAAGAGAGAGAGTGAGCGAGAGATAGAGAGTGGGAGAGAGGGGGAGACAGACAGACAGACAGAGAGACATGGAGCGAGAGAGAGAGAGAGGGAAAGACATGATAAAGAGAATGAGAAAGAAAACCAGAGACAGACAGAGACAAGGCATAGAGTGAATCCCTCCTAGGTTTCTCCTCTTCAGTGAGGGGGTGGTATTGGCAGAGAGAGGGAGACAGAGAGAGAGAGATAGACAGAGAGAGGGAAACTTTCTCATTGTTGTTTTTTTAAGTCGAGAGAAAGTGGAAGAAATTGCTTTTACAGAGAAAAGATGGAGAGAGAGAGAGAGAGAGAGAGAGAGAGAGAGAGAGAGAGAGAGAGAGAGAGAGAAAGAGAATGGGAGAGAGACAGGAAGAGACAAAGAGAGGTTACCCTTCTAATGTTTTTATGCCCCTTACTAATTCAGCTCGATACTGGAGGCCCACTCTACAGCATCTCCATCGATTCCCAGCCTCTCCCTTCCCTCCTCCCCACTCCAGTGCCCATGTGCCGGGTATGCTCGTGGCTTGTGGTTGGTCCCGGGGCATGGGGGCAGGGGCTGGGACTGGGGCTGTGTGTGGGGGCGTGGGGCTGGGTTGTGCAGGATGCTGGAGTAATGTTTCTTGCTGTCAGGGCAATTCTGCGTGCTGCGTTCAGGAGCAAAGGGGCTGCGCAGGGCTGGGCGCTCTTTGCTGGATGGGTTTATATAACTGGAGCTGGAGTATCAGATAGGTGCTCTTATGCAGTGTGGGGCTCGGGATATTTATAACAGTGCAGACCCAGGCGTGTTCCTTAAATAATTCATCCGCAGCTGGCCCTCACCTACTGCAACAGTTTCCTTTCTACGAATCTGACCGTAGACCTGCTGGAGGGGAAGAAAAGGCCCTGTTTTGAGAGAGAGAGAGAGAGAGAGAGAGAGAGAGAGAGAGAGAGAGAGAGAGAGAGAGAGAGTGGGGGGGAGATTTTTAGAATGAGGTAGAGGGAAGGAGACAAAGTAGACATTGACAGAGCGAGAGAATGAGAGTTTGGGGAAGAGGGAGTGAAAGAGAGGGGTCTGGAGTGGATTGTGAAACGGGCAGTAGATTTCACCAGGGCACTGCACACTGTTCCACAGCCATATAGATCACAAAAACCCTACCTGATTCACAAAACTGTCAAGTCTTGCTTTGCTTCTCTGTTGGGGTATGCTTAACTGTCAAATAGAGGAATGACATAGAAGACTGACACGCTATAGCGATGTCTTCTGCAAGTGTCCCACACATACCACGTTTGTCGGAGGAGACCTCAGAGACTAAAAACCTTGAATTTTGTTTTGTGTTGCTAGGTGCTTTTCCCTCCAAGATGCCCAGAGTTTGGCCTCTAAATAAAATGAGGTTATTCAGAGTGTCACAATGTACTGAGTTGCGTTTGTGTGTTTTATCTCGAGGGAAACGCTGGGAGAGAGAATGGGAAAATGTTTGAAGTCAATGTCGCATTGCATTTGGATCATCCAGTTTGCTTGTCTTGCTAGTTCCCCTACGGTCAGTCCTGATACTCGGTTAAGACAGTTCACCCGGCCCCGTGCTTGCTTGTCACCACTGATTTCAATGTTCCTACTAACTTACCGTGATGTCAGGAAACACGGGGACGGTACAGGCTTGAAAATATTTTGGGACCATCATGCACTCTTGAAAAGAGAGCAGAGAGAATAATATCACATTCTGAGAAGACCAAAAGTAAAAAAAAAAGTAAACTGTAAAAACTGTACATTGACTTAACATACAATAGAACATGCTGGAAGAGCTTGAGAGGGTTTGAAGAAGTCTCCATTTCAAATAAGATGGATCAGTTTTTGTAAACTGAACAAACGACTAATGATGGAACCTGCTCTCTCATAATTAGCCAGAATCACTCTGGTGATTATCAAGAACCCCCGACAGACAGGAGATAGAGAAAAAGAGAGCGAGCGAGAGAGAGAGAATTTATTTATTCCAATGCAAAACTACACAGTGAGACCACTGGCAGGCAGCCAGATTTCATTCAAGAGAGGGGAAAAAAGATTTTGCTCTAATGCCCTCTGGAAAGAATCAAGCACGTGCTCTTGCTCAAAACAGAAGGTGTGATCTCGTGAGGAATCAGAGCATATGGCTTCCACCACGGTATAAGATACCCGGCGCAGTCACTTATGAAGAGTGGCAGGAAAGTGTTTTGTTCTGCCTGGCTGTAACTCTCCCAGGGCCTGTGTTTTTTAAAAATTGCTACTGCAATGCATTTTCATGGAAACCGATATATTATTTATAGCTATTGGGATATTAAAAACGACAAAAAAACATGGCTGTATTTGTTTTGCTCTGTCGGTTCCCCCCAGATGTGCTTCTGGCTTAAGCAATCAAAGGACAGGTTGAAGAACCACTGATGCAAACTTAAAGTTCAGGATTTACTTACGGCTTTTACCTTATACACTCAGGTTTGCTCATTCAAGCATTTTCATGCATTTTCCTCAATGCTTGATGTGTACTATAGTATGTCTCAAACTCTAAAGGCATAGAGTACTTGGGCTCATAGCATCAGCTCTGAGTGATGTTGTGAAAATGGGGAGGAAATGGGCTGTTGCACTTCCTGTGGCATGTGTTGATAATAATATATGGTGTAGTAGTTACGTAACAAACTTGGGCTAAGTGCTTAACTTGGTGTTTTTGTGTGTTTGTGTTTCTGTGTGTGCGTGTGTGTGTGTGTGTGTGCGTGTGTGTGTGCGTGCGTGTGTGTGTGTATAGCGAGCAGCAGCCAACAGCGGTGGCGATTCAGGCCAGTCGGTGTCGCAGAGCCATGGCAGCGCCTTCCACCTGCCCGAGTCTCAGCAGCCCTCGGTCGGCCTCTACTACTCCAGCAGCACCCTGCCGGCGCAGCGCGTGAGCTCCCCGCTCTCCATGCAGGCCCTGGGCGGCGGAGGCGGCTCCCCAAGCAAGCTCCAGCAGCTGCAGCAGCGCCTGGGCTCCGCGGGCGGCTCCGTCACCCTCTCCGAGGCCCCCAGCTACGCCACCGTCCAGCGCGCCCCGCCCGCCTCCTCCTCCTCCCCCGGCTCCTCCTCGCCCAAGCAGTCGCCCGTGCGCCTGGCCAAGTCCTACAGCTCCAGCTCGCCCATCAACGCCGGAGGTGGGCACCTCCTCTCGTCCTCGCCTTTACACGTGGCTTCGCCGGCAAACAGTGTCGGAGGTGGGTCGTCGTCCTCGCCCATCCACCAGATCAGCGGAGGCGTGGGGAGCTACGCCACGCTCTCCCCGACCAAGCGCTCGCTGCACTCCTCGGATCAGTACAAGATCTCGCACGAGCTCTACGCCACCGCTACACTCCAGAGACCCGGCAGTCTCGCTGGTAAGCAACACTGCTGATACACCGATACTGTACCCCATGCTGCTTTCTACAAACATCTTAAACAGGTCCTCAGCGGGAGGGAAGCAATATGCATTATTGTTGTTACTGCTCACAAGCCGAGGCAAGTTTATTTGCACGGTGCGTTGCATACGGAATTTAGTGTGATTCGCGAAAGTAAAAGCAGAGATCATTGCATAGTGCAATGTAAAAGCAACATAAAGCAAACTAACAGTGATCCTTCCTCTGCAGCCATAGATTATTTCAGCCCTCTCTGTAGTCTCAGCATCTTTGGTTTTTGGCAGTGTGTCACACAGGCATAGCTGTAGCTCTGGCAGGAACAGCAAAGACTATGAGTGTTGTTCTAGCTTGAACCAGTCCTGCATTGAGGATCTTTGGTGTCTCTAGTGTGTGTGTGTGTGTGTGTGTGTGTGTGTGTGTGTGTGTGTGTGTGTGTGTGTGAGTGTGTGTGTGTGTGTGTGTGTGTGTGTGTGTGTGTGTGTGTGTGTGTGTGTGTGTGTGTGTGTGTGTGTGTGTGTGTGTGTGTGTGTGTGTGTGTGTGTGTGTGTGTGTGTGTGTGTGTGTGTGTGCGTGCGTGCGTTCCTGTGTGTGTGTGTGCGCGCGTGCGTGCGTGTGTGTGGCGGTGGCTGTGGCATGTGTGGGTGTGCTTGCATATGCATGTGAGCATGCGTGAGTGTGCTTGCTTGCGTGAGTGTGTGTGTGTCTGGTAGCTTCAGTAACTTCTCTCCCCCATCACTGCCTTATGAGACAAGCATGCCAGGTGTGATTTGTGTTATTAATTGGTACCACAATAGTTTGACTTATCTGAACTTGGGTTTACTCCAGGGACAGCACTGCTTAGGTTACAAGACGCAACAGGGAAATACTGATGCATCTCCTTTGGTGGTTTTGAAATTCAACTGCAGCATCTATTGCTTTCTACAGTCTTATTTTTCAGTCTGTAGTGCAACCAATGTTTTTTGAGGTCACATTCCTTCCTACGATAGAGCAAATACCAACGGCCCTCCACAGAAGAGACACTTTCACAGGCTCTTTTGAAAGTCCAGTTGCTTACAATGTAGGTAGTCCTTGTGACAACCATGGCCTACAGAGAAGGTACATGATTCATTCTCTACAGTGTGCCAAATTTAGTACACGTGTAGTCTAGACTTGACTTTGTTGGTGTTGGTCTGTTATGCTTACAAAAAAGTATTTCAAATGCTTCCAGATAACATCAGCCATTTTCATTCCATTTTCATAGTTGACCTACTGGAAATAAAGTTTCTGAAAAAAATGTCAAAGGTAAAAATGCTTGAACATATTTTAAACCGACAGTGAGGGAAGGGGTATTATAAGGTGAGGAGATGTGGACATCAGATGGACCACAGATCTGCCACAGATCTGGTTTGGGGACTGCTCAGTTTCCCCACCGAATAGGATTGCCGGAGATCTGACTCACTGGTTGATAAAAAAAGCTTAACTACATCATAGAAACATACAACATTACAGAGAGTCTTCGGATACAGACTGAGGCTTACTGTATTGGTAATAGCAAGCTTAGAATAGAGACTCTGCATGAAAGGCTGTTAAGATCTACAAACATCAAAGTAAAAAAAGTCCTAATGAAAACCATGGCCTACAGAGAAGGTAAATGATTTATTCTCTACAGTGTGCAAATTTCAGTCTAGTGTAGTCTAGACTGGAATTTGATGTTGGGCTGTTATGCCTACAAAAAGTATTTCAAATGCTTCTAGATAACATCAGCCGTTTTTATTCCATTTTCATAGTTTACCTACTGGAAATAAAGTTTCTGAAAAAATGTTAAAGGTAAAAAAATGCTTGAATATTTCGTGCAGCAAGAATGAATGACATATTTTAAACAGACAGTGAGGGAAGGGGTATTAGGTGAGGAGTCCCTCACATCAGCAGCTGGCCTACCCAAATCCACTCTACTAACAGCAACCATAAACTCCATGACAATATGTCAAGTAGTATTACCTAGTGGTACCTATCCACCAACTGCAGTCTCGAAGGATTGTTATCATTGACAAGCCACAGATCTGGTTCGGTGAAATGCTCAGTTTTCCCACCGAATAGGATTGCAGGAGATCTGACTCACTGTTTGCTAAGAAAGCTTAACTACATCATAGAAACATACAACTTTACAGAGAGTCTTCAGTTACAGACTGAGGCTTACTATGTTGGTTATAGCAAGCTTAGAATTGAGACTCTGCATGAAAGACTGTTAAGATCCACATGTATTCCTGCAGTTGAGAACTCATAGTGCTGCTGGTAAACATCAAAGTAAAAAAAAAAAAAACATCTATGGCTTCCTGTTTGAATTAGGTAAATACCCAGGAGAGGGACCTTGTACGTTCTGCTTTAATGCTATAGGAGCCGTTGCATTTTTAACACATTTTGTAAACTTCTTGCATGTGTTTGTGTGAAAAGAAGCACGTGTTAGCCGTGTAAGAGAGATGCAACCTGGGACGTGTGCTGATTTCTATGTGAGCTTGCGCTTTCCGTTTCTCTTGCATGTTTCCCAATGTGCCTTGCCTTACCTGGGGAGGGCCAGAGGCTCCCGTTATGCCAGAGGCTCCCGGGTAGTGCAGCCCAGAGACAAGATCTGCCATCCTTTGAAAGAGTGTGGCGGCACTTTGATATATAGGGACGGCTCTATTCGCACAATGCTCACCAAGACATCAAACGAGTCCAGAATAGCAATGGGGCCCGTGTGAGTCAAATCAGGAGAGAGAGGGAGGGAGAGAGACAGAGAGAGAGGGAGGGAGGGAGAGAGACAGAGACAGAGACAGAGACAGAGACAGAGACAGAGAGAGAGACAGAGAGAGAGACAGAGAGAGAGCTTGGGGTAGGCTGTGGTGCAGCAGGGGCAGGAAAGGGAGGGAGAGAGGGCAGTGAGTAGTGAGGTTCCGGAGTGAGGTGGAGCTTTGAGGGTTAGCTTGGTTTAATTAGCACTGGCTTTTTGATAAAAAGTGATTTAATCTCCATGTGTCCCCCGCTGGCCTCCTCCTCCATGATCTAAATAATCACAGATATACGTCACTTCTGATGTGAACCGCAGGACGCCTGGCTCCCCACCGCTGCGCGGGTGTGAGGCTGGGGGTAAATAATTAAAAATATTCCCATCATGCAACGGCGGTTCTCTCCGTTCTGAGCCCACTGTTTGTGTTCTAAATCACTCGAGTCTCTCACTGCGAAAGGAACTTGGGAGAGCAAAAAAAATTAAATTTGACTAAATTAATCCAAGGAAAATCCTGGTGGGCTTTAGTAAAGGTCTGTGTGCAGGACCAGATCTGAAACCATGACTGTCATTTTCTCAGTTTCTCATTATGCTAACTACTGAGTCACCCACCCCAGGCCATTAACCGGCTGCAGGGCTAAAGCAGTGTTGCACAGCAGTGGTGTAGTCTACGTAGAACGCAGGTATACGGAGTATACCCACTTCTAAATTTTGGGGGCTTCAGTATACCCACTTAAAATTGATTGATCCATTGTTTAGAATAGCATAAATATACACAGTATACCCACTTCAAAAAATGCTTGAATATACAGTATACCCACTTCAAAAAAGTAGACTACACCGCTGTTGCACAGTGATCTCACAGTAGTCAACCATGGTCAGTGCTTGCAATGAATTTAACATTCACTTCATCATGAAGTGCAGGCCATATATTTGGCATTTTTTTGAAGACTTGGCCTTTCTTGAAGATGGTGGTGTTGAAGTTGTACTCTATCAGTTGTGTGGCGATAGCATATACGCAAAGCCAGTTTGTGTGATATCGGTCTATAGATACCTTTAGAGACAGGTCACAGTGAAAGTACATGGAATGAAAATACGAGTAGACATGAAATGAAAATATGAGCAGACATGAATGCTGGGAGAAAGATATGGGGAGGTCTTGTTGGTATATGCCAGGTCAAGTGCTCCCGTGGTCAAATAAATGAGCGGTGTAGTCTCTGGGAGTTGTGCTGGTGCTAGAACCTTTTGCCAGAGCTTGTCACTTTCCTCTCAATCTTACTGTACCCTTCAACTACAAGCACAACTACAATCACAATGCATCACTCGTCAAGGATCTATTTGATGTCAACGTATCTAGTTGCTGCACACTGCCAAGGAATACAGTAGCAGTGCCAGCAGACTCACAATTGAAGGCTTCTGGGGAAAGATCAGATTATGCTGTAGAAAAGAAATCAACTTGACACAAAAAAGTGATGCTGCTTCTGATTTAAAATTACAAACAAGTTGGGCTGACATTTTAATTCATGGTTATATCATCAGTGTGACTCATCAGAATCTGTTGAAGATGTAGCTTCAAATAATAATAAAAAAAACATTAGGCTAACTTTTCTGCTCCTTTCAATGGAGCGCTGTAGGGAATGACTTTCTAGAGAGTACAGAATTAGTCTGTGTACAGAATTACCCATCAGTCTGCTTTTGTTAACCCTTTGAGGAGTACCAGCACAAATATGTGATTAGAATTTTGCCCAAATTTTGAGGTCTCATTATGACGTCATAAGGACTCTATGGGAGCTGTAGAGTGTTCAAGTAAAATTCTAGAAGAACCTCTAGAAGTTCCTCACTCCTCAACGGGAGTGGACAAAGGGGCCAAGGCATCCTTTCTCATCCTTATCCCTCCACATTAGTTGCTCCGTAGTTCTTACAGCACCACTCCTCCTCCCTGCTCACCACCAAAACTGCTCATCCAGCATACAGTAGCTCCCACCCCCTGCAGCTGTGTTGTGCTGTACAGTGACAGCGGCACGTGCATGTGATGCTAGCAGAAAGCCCGTGGGAGCCCGGTTTGCCCTGTCAGACAACCTTGAGCACCACACAGAGTGTGTGTGTGTGTGTGTGTGTGTGTGTGTGTGTGTGTGTGTGTGTGTGTGTGTGTGTGTGTGTGTGTGTGTGTGTGTGTGTGTGTGTGTGTGTGTGTGTGTGTGTGTGTGTGTGTGTGTGTGTGTGTGTGTGTGTGTGTGTGTGTGTAAGAGGGGCATGTTAGGAGTTGGGGGTGAGTATAGGAAGAGAATGGAGATGAGCGAGCCTGGCGCTGGTGCTCCTGATGGGGTGTGTGTGTGTGTGTGTGTGTGTGTGTGTGTGTGTGTGTGTGTGTGTGTGTGTGTGTGTGTGTGTGTGTGGGATGTGTGTGTGTGTGTGTGTGTGTGTGTGTGGGATGGGTGTCCTCCGCTCCGGCTCATGGATCAGATCCAAGGGTGATCATGGCTGAAGGCAATTACAGCAGGGGGAAACGCAGTGAGCCAGCCCATTGTTTCTGCTGTGCGGGCTGGGGCGGGGGGTGACGAGGCTGGTGGTGGTGGTGGTGGTGGTGCGCTGGGGGGGGTTGGAGGTTGTTGCAGCATTAGAACTTCCTGTCTTTGATGATGTAGTGTGCGTGAGCCTTCGACTGCAGAGGGAAACAAGCGATGTGTGTCATTGGGCCCCGAGGATACTGGAGAGTACGGGGAGGGAAGGGGGAGGTCGTCAAGAAAAGTTACAGAGAGAGAGAGAGAGAGAGAGAGAGAGAGAGAGAGAGAGAGAGAGAGAGAGAGAGATACAGTACAGTGCAAATCATGAGAAAGTAACTCCTTGTTCACTCAATTTCACAGTGACTGGAGCTGCCATGTCATGAGTGTGACACTGGCAGAAACGACTTCATATCACTAGTTGTCATGCTGATGTTCAGAGGCCTAATACTGTTTTTCTTCATGTTGTCTCTCGATATTGAATAATTATCGCCACAACTTATGAAGGGTTTTTTAGCGCTTTTGGATGACATCTTTTAGCGTCGTTCCATGTGAGTATTCTGTTTACTTTATGGATATTACTGTATAACTGTAATTTAAAGTCGGCAATACAGAGCGATAGGTTGCTAAGCAACACCTGAGCCAGAGCAATAAGCATGTGTTTGCTTGACAAACTTTTTCTCTCCCCCCCATCCCCAGTGTAAGCCGCAACTTGGCAATAAGGTCATTAAAAATACATTTGGAGTAAAATTTTTTGTATAATTCTGGCAGGTCGCTGTATATTAAGTAGGATGGTGTGTAATTCCCAGAGTCTGCTGCAGGGTAATTCAGGACCCCATCTACCAGTACAGACCTGGTTTGATTTATTTAGCTGAAATGACCAGTGAGTCATATTTCATGCCCTTGCACACACCATCATAAAGCTGTCTTCTTTAAAGTGTCGTTAAAGAAGCCATTAAAAAGGTGGGTGTGCAGGGTAATTGATGTGTTAGTATAATGTATTAGTATAATAATACTAATAGTATTAGTATAATAATGCTTTAGGGTTTAGGTCTGTGGTTCCAGCCATCTTTAAAGGGTTGAACTTAAGTTTACTGTGTGTGTATTAGGTATTGTACAAAAATGTGTAACAATATGTAACAGTGTGCCTGCACTATCCCAGTTGTTCTCAACCTTTTTTGGCCTGGACGCCATTTTGACGTCCCATGTTTCTCGGGGCCCCATACACTTTTTTTCTGCATCCTGACAGAACAACATGATTGAGATAACTCCTACAGTAGGCAATTAACCAAGTTATGGTGGATGTTGCATTGTGCAACATTGGCCCTGGCGCCTGGAGCTGCATGATGCAACATTCAGGCTCATGAGACTTGAGACAGTTTCATTAAAAATATTAGTATGTTAGAGCTGAATGAACACATTCTAATGCAAGATGACGGTCTTAGCGTTTAAATGCAACTTCTGGCATGTTTTATGTGCTTCAGAGGCTGAGCTATTTAGGTTTTTATAGGCTGAGGACAACTCTTCTTTAAAAAGGGCATTCAGCAGCCTTTTTTGCAGGTGCTTTAGGCATCAGTGGGTTAAAC
>NC_085865.1:20053280-20070780 GCF_034702125.1 Engraulis encrasicolus | reverse complement strand
GGGGTGTTTAACCTCAGTGGGAATCACAAAGCACACACACATCCCTGTTGGCTTTGCTTGTTTTTAGGCTTATCCCCCCAAGATCTGCTCCCCACAACAAAGGGAATGGAGGGCAGGGGACCACGGGCGGGCAGGGCTGTCTGCCTCGCTCCGATAAGGTGATTACGTACGGAGACGATCGTGAGAAGCTGCTGCCTTTCTTCTCATTGTGTGTGAACATGACAGAATTGCATCAAGGCACAGGAAGAGCATGACCACAACAAGGAAGAGAGCTAGTCGGAGAGAGAGAGAGAGAGAGAGAGAGAGAGAGAGAGAGAGAGAGAGAGAGAGAGAGAGAGAGAGAGAGAGAGAGAGAGAGAGAGAGAGAGAGAGAGAGAGAGGAGAGGGCATAGAGGCATGGCTTGTCCTTAATGGAGGGATGGAGGGAGAGGGAGGGAGTGAGAAATAAGAAGGGAGAAGATGAGAGAGAGATTTGAGGATTTGAGGTCTAAAATAGAGAGAGCGATGAGAGAGAGCAATGGAGGGAGCGATGGAGAGAGAAAAGCACACAGAGTGAACACAGGGAGCGTGATCCCGTGTAGAGTAATGCTATGTCAGCTTCAGCAGGCTCCCATCATATGGCTTTGTTATCACGTCCATACTCTCCAACACTACCATCATTCCAGCACACATCTTCTAACGCCCTCTTTCTCCTGTTTAGCATTAAATGGGGTTGTTAATACAAATAGAATACAAACCAAATTTACATTTAGGTGACACTTTTTATCCAAAGCGACTTACAGACACTACAGGATTACAGCTCCTGGAGCAATGTGATGTTAGGTGCGTTGCTCAAGGGTACCTCAGCCATGGAATGTGGTAGGGAGTGGAAGGGAGGGATTCGAACCTGCAACCCTCTGATCTGAAGCCCATCTCCTTAACCAATTAGTCAACTGCTGCCATTATATTATATTGGATTACATTTCTCTTTGTGCAATCAAGTGTGTGTGTTCACGTTTGGGGGGATGGACCAGCCTGCACAGTGTATGTGGCATGTTTAAGGTGTGTATGATGCACTCATGTGCTGCTGTGGCGATCCGAAAGAGTCGTCTGATGTGTAGATCATATGGCCGTGTGATGTGGCTATTCCCTTTGCGTGGGATCTTCAAAGGGAGACCCCTCCACTGCCCTGGCCAGTATGCCTGCAGCCTTACCATCTACCACTGGCCCCAGGAGGAGGCAGACTGTGTGAACTTTCTTAGGAGGGAAAAGGGGAGTGTGAATACACACATAGTCTCACACACATGCGTGCAAGCAGACAACCCCCCCACACACACACGTATGTGTGGACGGATTGAACACGCACACGTGTGCACACACACACACACACACGCACACACACACACACACACACACACACACACGCATGCATGCACACACGCACACACGCACAAGCACACGCACGTGCACACACACTCACGCACGCACGCACGCACACACATGCACACTCTGTACTTATTTTTACCCCCAACTCATAACATTCATGAAGCCACACATACGTTTGCACAAACAAACATGTACATACAAGTGTGTTTGCATAATCACATTCAAATACATGCATTTCACACACACGTGCGAACCCTTGCATATGCAGTGTACACACACACGCACGCACACACACACACACACGCACGCACACACACACACACACACACACACACACACACACACACACACACACACACACACACACACACACACACACACACACACACACACACACACACACACACACACACACACACACACACACACGCACCCACAGTTGGCACTTATTTAGGAGGGAAAAGGACATTATTGACTGGCATCCAGATTTTCTACCAATGCACACACCCTGTGATTGACAGCTGGGGCTCGTCGCGGGTCTCTGGGTTACTGCCTGTCACATGCCTATCACGTTCAGCCCGCGGAACGTAAAGGGTCTGCACAAAGCAGACGGGAAGTTTAAAACCACGTCACACGCTCACTACCTTTTCGAGTCTCTTCGCATATCACCTATCTGGTCTCGGGGAGAAGAAGCTGCATAGATTGACATTTGTTGGTTCTAATTTTCAAACTTTTCCAAATGAGACTTTTTATAACTGCCAAATGTGGGTAATGAGTCACGGGCAGGCATTTTCACTCTTTTATGAGCTGGCCTGTCAGCCTGTCTTGCTGTTAAAAGATTCTGTTTCAGCACTGCTTTGCAGGGCAGCACTGGCCTCATGCTTTGATGTTGCTAGTTTTGAATTTACGAGGTTACATGTTCGATTCCAGTACCAGTAAGAAAAGTGTGAACTGGCGTAGTGCATGTCTTGTCCTTTTCTGTAGTGCCTTCCTTTTACTTTTGTCCATGCCTCATATACACAAGGGCTAGATTTTATAACCTCACAGCGTTCCTGTTCATAATTCTCTGTACATTCTCCTCCATGTGCGCATTAATCAAGCGTTGTTTCTTGAAGGGGAGCTGAATGCTATAACCAATTGAAAAGCATTGCCTTGTGTCTTTCCACTGATGTGGGAGGATGCTTGTCATCACCAAAATAAGTTCCCTCAACAATTTGAGGTCTGTGGGGTCTTAGTCACTGACTAGACTTACTTTGCCCACTTACAGCTGTCAGCTCTGCGTTGTTCTGTCTGTCTGGAGGACCATTTCCTAAGATGACTCACTCATCCTCCGTAAACACAGTCAGCTGTTTACCAGTCAACATCCTGTGCTGTGGAGTGCTTAAGTGCAACGGCGTTGAAGAGGATTGTTTATTTGCCGTGGATTTACAACTTTAGCACCAGTTTTAGACTTAGGTTAAGCATCTGAACACGCACGAACACACATACCGATGAATGAGATTTCTGAGGGAGCTTGGGTGTTTGTGCCATCATTTTCATTGTTTCCATCTGCCAACAACACAGCTAAGATTATTCGTTAAGTGATTTCTATGAATAATAAAATGGGGGACTAGGGTTCAGGTGCTCTAAAATTCTGAGTAGATCATGGACAACTAGTGTGTTCATGCTAGCGTTGCTTGCTACAGTAAATACATTTGAAGAACTCGTAAATGGACATGTTCTCATATGGCTGCTGCGAAGTGTATAACATTATCTAGTTGTTGGAGCTGCACTCCGTTCCTGTGATGGTTTTGTAAACAAGGGTCAATGCCTTGTGTTTGATCCGGGCGGTGATCGGTAGCCAGTGCAACTCATTCAATAGAGGAGTTACATGGGTCCTTTTGGGTTGATTAAATATCAACTGTGCCGCCGTATTCTGGATCATCTGCAGAGGTTTTAGCGCACAAACAGGTAGACCTGTCATGAGTGAGTTGCAGTAGTCAACGTGGGACAGGACCGTGGCCTGGACCAGTCGTTGTGTAGAATATTGTGTCAGCACAGGTCTGATATTCCGTACGTTGGACATCTGGAATTGACAGATCCGGGTGACTGAGTTGATGTAGTTGGAGCATGACATCTCATCATCAATCATGATGCCAAGGTTTTTGGCGACTTTGTTTGGGGTCACGATGGTGGAGCCTATCTTGAGGTTGATGTTGTGACTGAGCGACTCTTTAGCTGGGATCACCAGGAGCTCTGTCTTGGCCAGGTTCAGCTGTAGGTGGTGGTCCTTCATCCATGTTGACAAGTCGGTGAGGCAGGCAGAGATGCGTGCCGAAACCGTGGTGTCCTCTGGATGGAACGACAGGTACATCTGGGTGTCATCAGCATAGCAGTGGTAGGAGAACCCATGTGTTTGAATGACACGTCCCAGGGAGGAGGTGTATATTGCAAACAGAAGGGGTCCCAGCACTGATCCTTGGGGTACGCCTGTGGAGAGGGTGTGAGTCGTAGACAGTTTCCCTTGCCATGACACACTGAAGGTGCGTCCAGATAGGTAGGAGTTGAACCATGAGTGGACAACGCCAGTGATTCCCATGGCCGTGAGTATCCTCAGGAGGATCTTGTGGTTGACTGTGTCAAAGGCTGCAGACAGGTCTAGTAGGATGAGGACCGAGGATAGTCCTTCCGTTCTTGCAGTCCTTAGAGCTTCAGTCACTGAGAGTAACGCAGTTTCAGTTGAGTGTCCACTTCTGAAACCAGATTGTTTTGGGTCCAGTAATCCGTTCTGGTTTAGGAAGTTGGTGACCTGCTTTGCAACTGCCCTTTCTAATATCTTGGATAGGAAGGGAAGCAGTGAGACCGTTCTGTAGTTTTCTACATGAGCAGGATTCAGTGTAGGCTTCTTCAGTAGTGGTGTCACCCTTGCTTGTTTGAAGGCGGAGGGGACAGTGCCGGAGGAGAGTGAGGAGTTCATGATGGATGTGATCGCTGGGACCACTGTTTGGGCAATGTCTTGAAGAAGGTTCGTGGGCACTGGGTCTAGTAGGCAGGTAGTGGGACGACTTCTTGTGATGAGTTTGGAAACGTCTTCTTCAGAGAGTAGAGTAAATTCATGGAGTCGGCATGTTTGCCAGGGGGGTGTCTTCTGGGGGGGAGGGCGGTTTACACAATTGCGTGCTAATATTTGCCGTCTTTTCCGTGAAAAAGGTGGCAAAGTTGTCTGGGTTTACATTAGGGTGCATCAAAAAACGCTTTTTTCAGCCTATTGATCTGTCTGGGAGATAAAAGTGTTCCACTGCATGTACAAATAACACATGCAAAATATTTTTGCAATCCATGGTGGTTTACAGGTCCAACGGAATATGAGCTGATATGAAGGAACTGTGGATTAACTGCGTCAGTCTTTGCCAATTCAACGAAACCCTCCCACCTAATAACTTGGACTGTTTTTGTGATTTTGTTGAAATATTTTAACCTAAATATTTAAATGAAATAAAACCACTTTGACATATGTAAAATAACAGATTCCTAATTAACTATAATCATCAGTACCCCCCAAAATAATAGATATAAGTACTTCCGAGAAACTGGGAAATTCACACACTGACACACAGGCTAAGCAAAAGGAAAAAAAATCTTCAGTTTTGGATAGAATGATGTTGTAATAAATAAAGGCCTCATGAAAATCAGAGTGTTTGACTCTGAGTTTGTTAGGCATGGTGAATAACGGTTGAGCTGATCTTCAGCCATGGAGGGACTTTGAATTCTTACTTGCAACTCTCACAAGTAATTTCTGAAAGGACTTTACTCTGGTGTCTACAGGACACAAAGCAGGTCTGGCACCACAGTCTTGATTCCACCAGACATCCCTCAGCCGGCCCAAAATTTTGTGTCACTGGCTACAAGGTTGAAGATGACTCCTATGCAGCAAGCTGCTTTCACACGTGGCCTGATCTCAGAGTCAGGTGGTGATTTGTCAAAAGTTTCCACATCCTATGCCACAGCAGATCGATCACGCCGTAAAGTGCTGAAGACCACAGTGAGGAATGCCATGAGCAGTGGATACCACCTGCCTTGTGCACCCTGCACTGGGACAGCAAGTTGACGCAGACACTTGACAATGTGCGCCAGAAGGAAGAGTGCCTGACAGTTGTTGTTGGAGATAATACACAGCTGAAGTTGCTTGGTGTGCCTGCATATACAAAGGGGGCTGATGAAGCTTGTGGAACTATCATTGGCAACCTAACATGCAAATTGCTCCAAATTGCACTGTCATCATGTGGCAATAGGTGCCAATTATCCCTCAGACGAGAGAACAGTGCAACCTCTGGTGAGCGTGACACCTCCAGTCTGAGGTCATTAAATATTTGACTGAGTAGCACCTCGCCAATGTGATGGCGGCACCCAGACCACAGCAGTGGTCGTCCCAGTGAAAGCTGTATGGCTATGCAGGCTGCGCTCAGATGGCCAGTATTTGAAGCCGTGGTATCAAATGCCATATTGACTACTTGATTGGTGCATTGCCATTCTTGGAGCAATTTGCATGATTTTTTAGATGCGTCCCACGCATCTCTATAAGAGGCTTTGGTGTCCGTCCGTCCGTCCGTCCGTCCGTCCGTCCCTCCGTCCGTCCGTCCGTCCGCCCTCCCGTGATGTGTTTCCCTCCCGTGATGCGTTTCTGAATTGTGATTCCCTCCTGTGATTCCCTCTTGTGTCCACAAGGTGGCAGTCGCTCAGTTTTGGCCTGGAGCTCATGCGTGGCAAACCAACCGTGCTCTTTGCCAGTGAGAAAAACATGGCGGCACTTCCTGTTGATTTTCACATGAAAGTTTTGCTTAATTTAAAGTCCCTAAGCGACTATAAATGTTGTGGCTTCCATATATTGATGTAAAAGTGCCCCACGAAGTAATGAAGCACACAAGTTACTCCACATTAACATTTGTCCACTCGTTTTTCTATGCTAACAGGGTAGCTAATGTAGCATTGTAAATGATCCAGGGAGAAAGGGGGAAATGTTTGTGATTTCAGTCCGCCTGAGGCAAACGATTTTAGTGGGGAAGATGACCTGCATCTCGGTGGCATTGAACCACGCCCCCGTGCCTTATTTGGCTCGCGCTCAGCATGTGCGTCCTCAGTCCAATCGCAATGCTTTATTTTCCCCAGATGTTTAATCGCATTTAAGTGAAAGTGCCATGTATACACATCGCAAAATAACTCTTAATCCGATCTATTTAAATCGCATTTATTAAATCGGACTTAAAAAACATCATGTACACGTAGCCAATGTCTCATTGATTAGTTTATGGAACTTACGGTTTGTCTGTTACGGTCCACGAAGACAATATCCACGTGAAAACGCAAACGCCTGCAAACCACTGTTTTGACAGAAATACAGTTCACCTGTCGCCTACTCTGTTTTCTTCCCAAAGCGGCATTTAAAAGTATTCCATGAAATCCAACATCAACGTCACTTCAAATAGGTGACAGCATCATGCTCACACATGAAATAACACTTCAGTGAGGGGGGGACATCACTGCTCTCATATTAAAGTGAAAAGAGAATTTCACATTTTAGTTTATTTAATGTAGGCCTATGCAGAAAGGGTTGTAATGTTTGCCTGTTTTTATGTTTGTAATTAAAAAAAAAAAAAAAAAAAAAAAAAGTGATTTAAAAAAAAAAAAAAATAGCCTAACAAAAATAGAGATTTTATGTTAAAAAAAATGTGATATGGGATGGACCGATGGCCCCCTAAGATAAATTCGCCTTAGGTCCCCACATTGCTAAATGTAGTGTAAGGGATTATTTTGAAAAGACAGTAACATGTAATCAGCAATGCATTACAGTTTTTCAGTAAATTGCCCAACACTGTTGAAATCCTATGGTACTTTTTCAAATCCAGGCTTATACAGTACATGGTAGGCTTATTGATAAATTGCCTTGACAGGTTATGAGGAGGCCAAGGGGGCGTTTGGGCAAAAAAGGTTCAGAACGGGCATAGACGGACGCATCTGTTGTCCGCCTGTCGGACTTGTTTCCTTTTGCTTAGCCTGTGTGTCAGTGTGTGAATTTCCCAGTTTCTCGGAAATACCTATATCTATTATTTTGGGGGGTACTGATGATTATAGTAAATTAGGAATCTGTTATTTTACATATGTCAAAGTGGTTTTATTTCATTTAAATATTTAGGTTAAAATATTTCAACAAAATCACAAAAACAGTCCAAGTTATTAGGTGGGAGGGTTTCGTTGAATTGGCAAAGACTGACGCAGTTAATCCACAATTCCTTCATATCAGCTCATATTCCGTTGGACCTGTAAACCACCATGGATTGCAAAAATATTTTGCATGTGTTATTTGTACATGCAGTGGAACACTTTTATCACCCAGACAGATCAATAGGCTGAAAAAGCGTTTTTTTGATGCACCCTAGTTTACAGGGTATTGGTTACAGTCCTTAGAGCAATGTGGGGTTAGGTGTCTTGCTCAAGGGCACTTCAGCCATGGATGGATGTGTAGGGAAAGGTGAGGGTGGAATTCAAACCTGCAACCCTCTGAACTTAAGACCACCTCCCTAACCATTAGGCCATAGCCACCTTAAGATTATCAGAATGACACTGACCTGGACTTGCCCCCTGTCTTGTGTCCCCTCCTCCCAGGTTCTAGGGGCTCCTACGCCAGCCAGCACAGCCACCTGGACCGTGACCTCCGACCCTTGCAGTCCCCAGAGCACCACATCGAGCCAATCTACGAGGACCGCGTCTACCAGAAGGGCCCCATGAGGAGCCTCAGCCAGAGCCAGGGGGAGGCCCTCCCCCCGGGGCACACCGGCACCTACCGCACCAACACCGGTAAGACAGGGCATCCTGTGTGTGTGTGTGTGTGTGTGTGTGTGTGTGTGTGTGTGTGTGTGTGTGTGTGTGTGTGTGTGTGTGTGTGTGTGTGTGTGTGTGTGTGTGTGTGTGTGTGTGTGTGTGTGTGTGTGTGTGGGACCTACCTACGCTGTTCAGGCAAATCTCTGAATCTGATGTACAGTATAGTGGTGTACAGTCAGAGTGCAGAGGTAAAGAAAAAGACAAGAGTCTTTGATGTGTGATGCAGTAAGACTGTGTGTGTGTGTGTATATGTGTGTGCGTGCGTGCCTGCATGCGTGCGTTCGTTCGTGTGTGCGTGCGCGCATGCAGGTGGGTGTGCTATACTGTATGCCTTTTGAAGTACAACTGAGAGACAGACACACAGTCACGGCACACATCCACACACCTTCTAAGCACACCATCCCAGAAAAGAGAATCTTAAATCTGGACGCATAAGGATATGTGTTTACCCATCTCTCTCTCTCTCTCTCTCTCTCTCTCTCTCTCTCTCTCGCTCTCTCTCTCTCTCCCTCTCTCTCTCTCTTCTTGGTGTGCTGACGGAGGTTCCGCATGGTTGCGACCTCATTACTGACGAGAGAGGATTAGCAGCCAAGCTAAGGCTTCTTTCGGCGCACCGCCATTCCTCGAGACGTTGCCACCCTAATCAGTCATAATGAAAGAGACTTGGCTCTCTTTACATTGCGAGAGCGGAGACTTTTCTTTTTGCTTATCTTGATTTCGCATAAGGCTTGCCACACACAAAAGCCTATTAGCGGGCCCAATTATTTGTGAAACAGGCAGCGAGATGAAATCCTTTTCCACGGCTCATTTTGTTGTGTCTTCTGAGATATTAATGGCCAAAAGGCGGGAAAAATCTTCTGATTAGCACCTAGCCCCAGCAGCTAAGCTTGAATGTGCCGGGAGATTATCTTTTTGTGTTCCTGAAGTCGAAAGTTGATGACACCGCCTGCCTGTGAGAAACTGAGAAAGCTCAAGTCATTCATTGGCAACAATGAGAAGGTGGCCAAGTTCCCTTCGCATATAAATAGGTAATTGAAAACGGCGGTTTATCTCTGCAAATCATCCTTCCCCAGCAATAACCGTTTGGCAGGCTAGAGTGGCACCTCAGATAAACCGTTCCGTTTTATTCCGTTTTTCTTAATTTGCTGTTCTCGTGGCTTATCAGAGGTGAAGCTTTAAGGTCTGCAAAAATGAATTAAAATTGTAAATAAACAATTCAAGTCATTTTCTAGCTCAAATGCTACTCCTGTATGACATCGAATTTATGTCAAATGTGTTTTTTCACAGTATGCACTGTATACATATGAAAATACGAAATGTTATGATAGCGAAGCTTTCAAAATCAAATCCATTTCCACGTCAGTCACAAGTAAATGCCTTTCTCTGACATGTTGACAGACGTAGCCGCTAGTGAAGGAGACAGGAGGAGATAACTGAGTCGTAGCTGCTCGCCCTGTAGCCTGCACTCCTCCAGCCGAAATGTCAACCTCTCTTACCTGCCTCAGCAGGCCAGATCAAATCTATATAGTCGTCTTTAATAGGGGTCTTGGAGGGGTAATTTTCTTCATCATTCTCCCTCTCATCGTCTCTCTTTCTCTCTCCTATTATCCATCTCTCTCTCTCCCTCTCTCTCTCTCTCTCTCTCTCTCTCTCTCTCTCTCTCTCTCTCTCTCTCTCTCTCTCTCTCTCTCTCTCTCCATGTCTGTGTCTCCATGACCTTTGTGAAGTGAAGCTCATAATATGCTTCTGACATTCCATTCCTCTTCAAAACTGTAGCGTTTACCTAATGGCTTGGTAACATAAGGAGCCCGCCAGGACTATCTCTCTCTCTCTCTCTCTCTCTCTCTCTCTCTCTCTCTCTCTCTCCCTCTCTCTCTCTCTCTCTCTCTCTCTCTCTCTCTCTCTCTCTCATCCTTTCTTACCCCCTCAAGTAGCAGTTACAGACACCAAGAGGCATGATGTGCATGATGTGATTGAACAGAAATTATTTATTTATTCCCTTCTCTTGCTTATTGTGTTTTTTTTCTCTCTCTCTCTCTCTCTCTCTCTGCTACTTTTATTTATGCCACTGTCATGAATTCATTTCTTTTCTGCGTCGGCAAGTGCGGTCAAGTGACTCCTATTAGGGTCCTATTCCTCATAGCGAGGCCTGCCACCAATCTGCATAATTTGCCATCTTGATTTTCTCTCTATTAGCTCATTTTTCAAATTGAAGCCGTTTCGTTTTAATGAAAGCATGCTACTCTTTGGCTACGCACTCCGTCAGATTCGCCCGGCTGCTCAAGTCCTCTGAGGTTCTTTTTTTTTTTCGTTGTACGTGTGGAGGTGGTGTGCCATTAATTGTACTAAATTTCACGTCTGACGCGCCTTCTCTTATTACAATCCCATACTTCTCATTACAGCGGTACGTGTCGAGGTGATTAAAGCTATAGCTCTTTTTTTGTGTTCTCCTCCCCCAACCCCCCACACAGCCCCCATCCCATGCTCTCTTAGAGTACTTCCCATTAGATTTGCACTGAAACATGAGCTTAGCGTGGGCCAAGAAAATCAGCGTGGGCAAATTCAATCCTGTGAACAAATCGCTCCTCGAAAACCCAGGACCCCCTATAGTGCACCACTAAAATCGAGGACATGAGAGTTCACTTTGTATTAATGAGCCCCGGCATGCTTGCTGACATGACAATGTGGATGGAAAGAGCGCCGTCTGAAACCAAAGCCATCGCATGCACTTTGGAACTATCCATTTTCCAAGCACACTCCTACTGTATGTGCACACGTACACACACACACACACACACACACACACACACACACACACACACACACACACACACACACACACACACACACACACACACACACACACACACACACACACACGCACACACGCACACACACACACACACACACACACACACACACAAACACTGTCTTTTTAGCCATAGACACATTGTGTGTACATGAGCATGTTCTCATGCCCTTTGCTTTGTGTTGGTCTGACCCGGTAAACCTCTGTGATCTCTGACCTTAACCTTGTGACCCAGCCTTGGCCACATCCAAGCCCATTGTGTGAGTGAGGATTAGAAGGCTGTGTGTGGTGTGCCAACCTCAAGGAGTCTTCATGGCTATTCCGCTAAACTCAGGTGACCCTGTTGCCCAGAGACGGTCTGGCTGACCCATTGACAGTAAATAGAATGGACGCCAAATCAACGCTATTTGCCATTCAACGCTTTGAAGCCAGATTTGGGAACATTCCAACTTACATTCCACCTTAGCGACGCCAAACGCAGGTGCTGATTGGACAACAACAAGACTTCTAACGGTCAATCAAACCATGTTCTGATGCTCATTGGTCAATTTAACTTTTAATATCTCTCTAAAACAAAACATCACCACAAAAAAATCACCACCCTGGTAAGTTGGAGAGCAAGGGGACCTACTAGTTGAGCGAAAAATTATCCCCCTGAAGTGGCATTTAAGGGAGATACAGGGTTTTATGTCTCTCATAGGAATGAATGGGATTTGGCCATTTTTTGGTCTTTTTGGGTCCAACCTTGGCTCCAACTTGGCTTCAACAATGAAATAGAATTTTGGCCTCCATTCTATTTACTCTCAATGGGCCGGCCTAATCTAATTAATCTATCGCTGTTAACAGGCCACTCGCCACTATGACACACCTGAACAGCATGAGAGTAGCTTCCATGAATGGCTAGTCAGTCCTCATTCACAATGACAAAGAGGCAAATCAGCAATCAGATCTCTTTACCAGATGCCAAAGGACTGCACGAGGCTCTGAAGCATATTTTAGATAAACTATCACTGAGCATCATTTATGAGAGAGTGGGTTAAAACGGATTCATGTTGTATTTCAAGCAAAGCAAAAATGCCTGGCCTGGATAAGGAAATCAAGAATAGGTTAATTCCTCATTCGTAACATGGGAGTAGAGGTTAGAGGACACCTATTTAGTGAATACATATTTGATTGAAGACTTTATGATTGCACTGATATGTATAATGATTCAGGCACATATGACTATAGTATATGAATGGTACCAGAAAGGCATGCGATGGTAGGGTTTTAGAGACGTGCGTTATTCAACACGCGTGTTTGATTGGAGAGCTGCATACAGAATAATTATAGACATGTGTGATTATGGCATGACGTTGATTATACTGTAGACACAAGATTCATTCAGATATGACTCGTCCCTGTCTCCTTCAGAGAGGCATACCCAGGGCCGGATTAACATGGCCCGGGGCCCCCAGGCAACAGGTTGCTGTGGACCCCCCGGGAGGGCAAATTTTGCAACAACATTACATAGGCAGTGTCATGATTACGAGCTGGAGTTAAGGACTTGTCTGCCAACTATGGACAGGAGTATTAATACGATTTAAAACAATACTTGACACAACAAATAATTTTTTTCAACATCACATCTTGTCACAAGTCTGCAATTTTTGACTTTGACTTGCAGGTGGGGGCCCCTAGGCTTCAGCCATATCTAGCCTGTGTGTTAATCTGGCCCTGGGCATACCACTGTATTGTCTACAATGTACTAATCTGGTTATTCTCTTCCTCTGTGCTGCTAGGCAGAGACAGAGACAGAGACGGAGAGCTTAAGAGGCTGTGCTGGTACACTGGGCAAGCTAGGTAACAGCTCAGGTCAAAGAGTGTACCCTGGCTTTCTGTTTAGCTGATAGCAGGACTTAACCAGGGCAAGGCAAGGTAGAGTGTAGGAGCCTTTTTGTCCTCCCTGCTCTCCCCGTCTCCATGTTTTATGAGGATAAGGTGATGGAGTGGAAACAACCCAGATATGCGATGTTGGGTCTGTTGTTGTATTGCTGTTTTCCCCCAAAATGTATTTTTCTGTCCTTTTACGGATTTATCTTTCTTTAACCCCATTCCCTACATTCTGTCACATAGTCTATCCATCTATCTGTCCGCTCGGTTGCAAAGTGTCAATGTCATGCTCTTGTCAAGTGTCACAGTGTGTCATCTTCATCTCAGCCAGACCACCTTCGCTTTCACAAGACCTCCCTTTTAACAAGCCATCAACACTGTTCTCGTGCAAGACACAAAATCCAACCGTAAGGCAGAAAATGCAGACGTTGGGAGAAGCAGGCACGTGTCTGAATGCTATTGATGGCGCTCTTGATCTCACTCTGCAGGGGAAGCATTAGACAGCAGGGCTAGACTGTTGACATCAGTCACTGGAGAGGGAAGTGAAAAGGGCGGGCCAGAGGCTCACACCGAGAGCAGCACCACCCGCAGGCTCGGATGTCACACACGCTGTACGTAAGACTGATTGACAGATTGGACACGAGGGCTTTGCTTTATAGACCATCATGGCCCGCACGCCAGGTGGAAAATCACTGTCGCCGTCAGTCTATATGATCCTCCATTTGGTAATGTGTGCATATTATTCTGAGTTAGTGAATATGATGCATGATGTGGGGGAACCATTGCACTACGTTTACATGATGTTTTTAATTCCAAATGAATAACTCAGAATTAAATAGTTCTGTGTACTTTGATCTTTCCAAATTAAGAGGTGTTTCCATGAGGTTTTCAATTAAGCTTTATTCAGAATTAAAGTCTGAATGACATGTCTCATGTAAACGTAACAATGGTTAGGGAGTTGGTCTTGCAATCGGAAGGATGCAGATTTCAAATCAGTATCATCAATAGCTGAAGTGGCCTTTAGCGAGGCACCTAGCCTCATATTGCCTGAGGCACTGTAAACCATTGCCTCAGACTGCTCATCGCAGATTTTGATTTTGGCCCTCATATGTGCTTGTATGACCAACTGAAATATTCTCTCACTAATCTGCCTGACTATCAGTCAATCTGAGTTTGACACCCCTGGCTTAGAGAGTCAGCTAAGTGCAATGTAATGTTATGTAATGTTGCGAGCAGAAGAACTTTCTTTACTGTGAATAACAGTGTGTCTGCTCGTGACTTTCTGGTGGTGAATATCATGGACTCTCATGTGTGCCTCTCTCTTTGTCTCCGGGAGCATGTAAATCCCCCGCGAATCTCATGCGTGTGCTCGTTATTGTCTGCATGGAGCATGACTTTGCGGCATGAGAAATTGCAAGCCAATCAAGTCAATTAGTCTTTGTCTGTGCATGGAGGAGGACAAGGACATGGGTGCATACACTGCAGCGTGCACTGGGGAATTTTAGCTGGAAGCCATCTGAGAAGAGAGGAAGAGAAAAGAAAAGAAGAGGAAAGAAAGGGGAAAAAAGTGTAGGGGATTATCCCAGCCTTGAGGCCTGGAGAAGGGAACGGTCTTAGAGGAAGCACAGAGCACTGGGTGTCTTCCATCCGCCCTTTTTCAAAACACTGTCCCCTCTTGGACGAAAGAGTGTCAATGAGGCTCTGTGTTGTTACCTCTCTCTCTCTCCCTCTCTCTCTCTCTCTCTCTCTCTCTCTCTCTCTCTCTCTCTCTCTCTCTCTCTCTCTCTCTCTCAAATTCAAATTCAAATTCAAATTCAAATTCAAATTCAAAAGTGCTTTATTGGCATGACAAAGAAACTTTGTATTGCCAAAGCATGGTGTCTCTCTCTCTCTCTCTCTCTCTCTCTCTCTCTCTCTCTCTCTCTCTCTCTCTCTCTCTCTCTCTCTCTCTCTTTCTCAGTCTTGGCTGTTTTCCGGCTCGGTTTCATCAAAGCGGGCTAATATGACACGAGGCACATTCAAGGACAGCCCGTTTAGCATAAATCCATTAAACCAATTCAGCTTTATTTCCCTCTTCCCCAATAAAATCTGTTTTGTGCGCTTAATAAATAGGCTCTGACACTTTGTTAAATGCCTCCCTCTCCAGAGCAAGAAAAAAACAAGACAAGAACTGAAGTTTACCTCAGTGCTTACAATATTACTTCAATACTTCATATCCAACTTTAGAGCCGGCGTCATCTACGGTTCAGGCATAACAATTCTGCCCACTATGTACATCTGTGCGAGAGAAAAACATGTTTTCAGCATCATAAAAGATGTTTTCATATTGGGTTCTTTTGACCATACTTTCGCTGTGAGCGAAACTATGAATGTAACTGAAGCTTAGGCACATAAGCTTTTAGTACATCCGCAAAGCTGTAAATGCATGTTCGCTGTTGAGTGACTCATCATGCTACAGACATGATACACAGCCTTACAAATATTGTTGTGGTGTTGAAAATGCGTTGAATGGAACAGCTGTGGAGATGAGGGGGTGCATGTGAATATCCACAGAGGGACATAGAGGCGCTTCAGCATTTCTGAGACAGCCGGCCTACTCTTCATATGTTACGTGTGGTAGGTAATGCTGTGTGGGCTTACATGATAACACAGGTGAACACCCTTGCCGTCTGTCTGTCTGGCAGTCTCTCTCTCTCTCTCTCTCTCTCTCTCTCTCTCTCTCTCTCTCTCTCTCTCTCTCTCTCTCTCTCTCTCTCTCTCTCTCTCTCTCTCTCTCTCTCTCACCTAGACACACAGATAGACACACACACACACACACACACACACACACACACACACACACACACACACACACACACACACACACACACACACACACACACACACACACACACACACACACACACACACCCTTTAACTCTCGCTCCCTCCCCACATATGCTGGTACATTTCATATACCGCCCATCCTCATGACACACCGTGAAAGCGAAAGCGATGGAGTTGAAGGCGAGACAGGATTCTTGGGTGTTTGTTATCATGAATAATACACCTCATCATTACCATTAGCTGAAGGCCATTTTATGTAATTCACTGCCCAGGCGAAAGAGGCATTTGACATTTCTATCAATGCGAACTGCAGAAATGGCAAAAAAAAACCACAGAGCCTTGCCTTGAATTAATTGAAAGATGAACTGACGGTGTCACTCTGAGTCGTGAGCAGGTTTGTTTGGCATACATTATTGCGACGGATTTAAATTTCAAAAGGAATCTTTTGATTATTCAAAAGTACCTGAGGCACAAGCCAGAGTGCTGTGCTGCTATAAGACTTTTTCAGCCCACTTTATGCAAGAATAATGGGTTGGAAATCTCTTAGTCTGCAGCGACATCTCACCAAATGCATCCGAGTCAGAGTCTTTGGTATGTACTTCACACTCGCTTTTTTGAAAATGTTTATTTTTAAAAAATCATATAAGCTCCATTAAAAGTGGAGGCTAAAATCTTATCTCTAATGCAACATCTGACGCAGCGATTGAATAGGGAAGATATAACAGCTTAGCAACCAGTGACGTGTAGGATACAGTAAGACCTGAAATTCAGACAGTCATGTCAAAAGATTAATATTTATACATGTCTTTTGGTAAAGTTCAAGTTTAAGTTCAAGTTACTTTATTAGTACCCGTGCGTTAACTGGTTTAGCGGCTCACGAGAGAGGTATAGGTGTCCATACAGGTACATATAAGCTACAAACACACGACATACCGTATGTAAATAAAATAAAGTCGTTCTTCATGAATCCAGCCATGACGTAAAGATCACACATTAAGCTGAATGCTTTTATCTAGCTTACAGTGCCCTCCATAATTATTGGCACCCCTGGTTGATATGTGTTTTTTAGCTTCCAATTATTTAGTTTTTTTTCTAAATAATATGGGACCTTAATGCAAAAAAGAGAAAAATCCAACCTTCAATACAAGTGCATTTATTCAGTGGGGAAAAAATCCCACATAAAGAAATAATTATTTGACATCAAATAATGTGTGTCACAATTATTAGCACCCCTGGTGTTAATATTTTGTACAACCCCCTTTTGCCAACAAAACAGCACCTAATCTTCTCCTATAATGTTTCACAAGATGGGAAAAGACAGAAAGAGGGATCTTCAGCCATTCCTCTTTGCAGAAGAATCTCTCTAAATCATCATCCAGAGACTGGGTCCTCTCGCTCTGTACTCTCCTCTTCAGCTCACCCCACAGGTTCTCAATGGGGTTGAGGTCAGGGGGACTGAGATGGCCATGAGAGGAGCTTGATTTTGTGTCTGGTGAACCATTTCTGTGTAGATTTGGCCATATGTTTAGGGTCATTGTCTTGCTGAAAGACCCAGTCACGACCTAGCTTCAGCTTTCGGGCAGAGGGCAACAGATTTTGATTTAAAATGTCCTGGTATTTCAAAGCATTCATGATGCCATGCACCCTAACATGGTTCCAGGGCCTTTGGAAGCGAAACAGGCCCACAGCATCACTGACCCACCCCCATACTTCACAGTGGGTATGAGGTGCTTTTCAGCATGCGCATCTTTCGTGGTACGCCAGACCCACTTA
>NC_085865.1:20045780-20048280 GCF_034702125.1 Engraulis encrasicolus | reverse complement strand
TCTCTCTGCCTTGGCCGTGGCTCTGTACACTTTGCATGGTACCTAAGAGCTCAATGGGCAAACATGGCCAAGCTCGGAAGTACATCTCGAGACGGCAGCCAATACTTAGCTGTGTGCAGAGTGCCGACTTTGGCAGCTCGGCGTCTCGAGCAGCCCCTAAAGGTGCATAATAAGTGTGTAATACAGCAGGGGGGCTTTTGTCTGAGAGGGCGGGTAGTGGCCCGCTACAGGTACTGTACGTGTGGATGTGTGTGTGCATTGTAAAACATTGCAAGCCAGTCAAACGCAAAAAAGTACATTCCCCTGCTGCCTTAAAAAGGTGGGGTTGCAGGTATGACATCACGTTGGGGGAACTCCCCCAGGATTCTAAGGTTCTACATAGACTCCTATGAGCCTGCGGAACCCCCAACGTGATGTCATAATGGCACATTTTCTTAAAATGGTTAACCTGCAACCCCACCTTTAAGTTTGTAAGTTAACTCAACTCGAGACTTATATCAACTCGAGGCTTTCTCAAGTTGAGTTAAAAACGAACAAACTTAAAGCAGCAGGGCAACTTACATTTTTACGTTTAACTGGCTGCAATGTCTTACAGTGTGTTTTGACCCTTTCACAACCACAAGAGTTTCTTGCAACTCTGTAATACTATGTAAGGGATGGCATGCTCAAGAAGGCTCCTGTCGTCAAATAGTGACCATCAGAGAGTCAAAATTGTTCTGTTCTGTTGCTCAGCTGATTTTGAGCAAGAAGTGGCCGACTCCTTTGCAGAGTGATATAAAACACAATAATTAGCAGCTAATAGTCTTTTGTCGTTGGCAAAGGTATGTTATTGAATTCACAGGTCTGTTGTTCAGAAATAATAGACATGTGAACGCTCTGGAGCCCCATTCAAGTGGATAGCACATACATATCACATACACAATGATATCAAACGCTTATTTGAGCCCTTATTTGAGATGTTAACATAGCCTTTAGTAAATGAGAGGCACCATGAATGCCCATAGAGTAAAGGACACCATTTATTCATTCATTCATTCATTCATTCATTCATTCATTCATTCATTCATTCATTCATTCATTCATTCATTCATTCATTCATTCATTCATTCATTCATTCATTATTAGTATGTTGTCTGAGCTTATGCTTTGAATGCTTTAAGAACTAGAGCTCATAAGTGAAGCTTTTTTTTAATGCACATTATTATGAACATGTTCATTAAATTACACACTGCAACTGTCATCACAAGTTCCCAAGTCTATGACTTATAGAACAACTTTTAGAACAATGTTGCTAAGCAACGTCAATAACAGATGTTTTTTGTGCTCCACCCCCTACCCACCCGCCCCCTACAACTTTAGGCAGCCTATTTCTATGAGGGGAAACTTAAATCACCAGTAGGCTACTTGTCACATTAATTCAGTGTAACAGTAGGAGTCTTCAATGTTTTTCATAAAAATGTTGGATTATGTTTCATTACTTCCACAGCGGGTGGTGAGACAGAAAAGAGAAGCTACGGGGATAAATGTATGTAGCATACATTTGCAAATGTAATGCAGTTCGTGCAATCTTATCAGTTATAGCAGAAAGTGCATGGCATGTTGTTTACTTGAAGTTTTCAAAGCACACTGCTCCTATAGACATCATGACTGAAACTCATCATAGTATTAGTGGTGCTTAAAAAATGAAAATGTTCAAGTGGGGATCATGGAGCACACAAGCAAGCTTAAACTGGAATTACTCCAAAAAAGACAATTGACATGAATGTATGAAAATCCTTTTAATGGCCAATGTGTCTAAATGTTAGCATCTTCAGATATTATGATTATGATGATTATGATGATTATGATATTAAGATATGGTTTCCTTCTCTTGTCCTCTGAGATTTTGGAAAGCGTTTTAGTGCATATACGTAACCCATAGGCAAGCAGCTGCATTTTGGGTATTTTGAGTTTTAACGTCCTCTCTGTGTCTACTGTCTACATAACAGGCCATGTGTTTGTGGGACCTCCATGCCAGAGAGTTGCGCCAAAACTGGGCGATAATAGCTATCCTACATCTGTCTCTGAACCTTTATTAACAGCCATCAGTATGTGTCATCATCAAGCGTTCTCTATCATTCAGGAAGTGTTCCCATGACAAGCATGGCTGGTGTCCAAGGATACCCATTACCCATATGGTCAAGATGAAGACCATATGTTACATATATTAAGCTCTCATCATCATACCGTAGCAGTGGAGGGCCTACAGTATAGCAATATTATGAGTATTATTATTACAATTTACACATATTTCAAGTTCACTTTCACTTGCTGTCACTGTATCAGAAGAAGCAGCATGTTGTGCAGTACAAGCACTCTGATGAAGTTGTGATTGATTGTGAAACGGTAAACAGTTGGGTCAAACTCAGAGAACCTTTACCTTTTACCTTTTAACTTACCTTTTACTCACATATTTTAAACAAAGCTTTTTATAAAGGTCATCGTAAACAACATGATCTCC
>NC_085865.1:20038280-20040780 GCF_034702125.1 Engraulis encrasicolus | reverse complement strand
CAAACTGGCAGGTCGGGAGTCGAATCGGCAACCTTTAGGCTACAAGCCTGACACTCTAACCGCTTACCCATGACTGCCCTAAAAACACGGCGTTACAAATTAGCTATTATCAGAATGACAATGACCAAGTCATAATGTATTGTTAAAGGCCCTCTTGTCATAGTAGAGTAAAACTATGGTCATTAACCTTTCAATGACCCTTACAGCGTGTCACTGGTGGAGCGTTGTGCATTATGGGGCAACAGAAACAAATCAGTTTCTGTTCACATTGTTAAACTAATATGCCGTATACATTGTTTCTCTGTAAGAGTTTGAAGTGTGTCTGCGAAAGTGTTTGCATCCTATGGATATGGACGTGGCATGGCCCATAAGTGGGCGGTGAATTATGTAAGCTTTGTTGTGCGTAATTGAAAGTGGGTGAGTGTGCGTGCTGGCCTTTAGCACACACTCATTAGATAGCGTGGCAGGCCGGTGCACTAGGGCCGAGTCCTATCTCACGGCCCGCAGTGTTATATTTACAGGGCCACTTATCCGTCAACCTTTCAAGCCCCTCTTTTTTTTCTCTCTCTCTCTCTCTTTCTCTCTCTCTCTCTCTCTCTCTCTCTTCCATTCTCTGTCTCATTATCTCTCTCATCCACCCCCCCCCTCTCTGACACTTTCTTTCACTATGTATCTTTCTCAGTCTCCTCTCTCTGCCCTCTATGCTTTTCTCATCCTTTTTGTTCTGTTTCTATACTCTATCGTTTTTCTTTCACTCTTGACCTTTCCCTTTCTCTTCTCTTCTCTTCTCTTCTCTTCTCTTCTCTTCTCTTCTCTTCTCTTCTCTTCTCTTCTCTTCTCTTCTCTTCTCTTCTCTTCTCTTCTCTTCTCTTCTCTTCTCTTCTCTTCTCTTCTCTTCTCTTCTCTTCTCTTCTCTTCTCCTTACTAAAGTCAGGACGGTGACTAATGCATACACACACACACGCGTGCAAGCACACGCGCACGCACACACACACACACACACACACACACACACACACACACACACACACACACACACACAATGTTTTAAGCGTACCCTGTGGTAAAGGTCTACACTTCAGAGATGTAAGAGTATCGATCCTCCTGTGCAGTAGATTTATTTGCCGGCCCCAAAGTGACTGTCTCCTTGCGTTAGTACTGTGTCTGTGCTCCACTGTTGCCTAGCTGAGACAGGCTTTCCTGGCTACACAGCGGTGGGTGGGTATGTGTGTGCGTGCATCGGTGTGTGCGTGTACTTGTGTGTGTGTGTGTGTTTTTGCGTGTACTTGTGTGTGTATATGTAGCTGAGACTATCCCAGCTTACGCCACAGCCTAGTGTGTGTGTGTGTGTGTGTGTGTACGCATGCGTGTGCGTGCGTGTTTGCGTGAGTGTGTTTGTGTACATGCGTGTGTGTGTGTGTGTGTGTGTGTGTGTGTGTGTGTGTGTGTGTGTGTGTGTGTGTGTGTGTGTGTGTGTGTGTACATGCTTTTGTGTGTGTGTGTGTGTGTGTGTGTGTGTGTGTGTGTGTGTGTGTGTGTGTGTGTGTGTGTGTGTGTGTGTGTGTGTGTGTGTGTGTGTGTGTGTGTGTGTGTGTGTGTGTGCCACCCCACACCAAACTACTTTATCTGGGGTCATTCTCATTGCTTGGTGCAGTAACTACCATCATTCTGAGAACCCCATTTTCTCAAGTCAACAAGCACTTGCAGGCTCACAAGTATGCGCATCAGTGGGTCCACTGAGCTGTGACAGTCACATTGTACAGTAATTGTATTTCTTAATGATGTTTTATGATGTCTAACGTGTATTTATTCTATATTTGACAGCATACAATGACCTATGCCTGATTTCCCCAATAACTCACTATATTGTATGACAACTTGTATTGAGTTACATTGATTTTGCAGTTGTTAAGGGCATGATACTTACAGATTGTATAATAATGTATGACAACTTGTATTCAGTTACGTTGATAGTACAGTTGTTAAGAGTACAACACTTACTGATTGCATAATGATTGTCACAATAATGACATTTGATCTTGAAAAAGTACAGGTGCATGTATAGTCAAGTTGCCTAATTCTGTCTGTCCCCCAATTCCGCCCGCCTATTCATAAGTGATGATAGTTAGTCAGGAAGTCAGGAACGGATATCGACATGATACGGAGTTTGTATGCTTACAATTTGGTGCTTACAAAACGATGATGACATTTAAAACCGAGTCAAACGGCCATAAACAGCATTGTAATGAAGGGTGTCGTAACGGCAGCATGAAAGAGATGGGACTTTAATTTCACGACGACATTCTGGCTTCAAGTTCACCCTGGCCGCTTCCCTTTTTCACTTTATGACAAAAATTATTCAACCGTTTCCACAGTAACGACCAAACTAATCACAGTTCCTGCATCGGTAAAGCCAGGACTAAAAGTGTGAACAAAATCAGCACAACAGCATAAAGGAATACTAAACAGTAACGGAAATACCGACGTGACCTGAAAAGTT
>NC_085865.1:20030780-20033280 GCF_034702125.1 Engraulis encrasicolus | reverse complement strand
TGTGCTACCTTTAGAGAGCGCCGATGGCCTCAGTGAGAGATTACAGTGATTAGCCCGAGCTGAACTGGTGATTTCCACCACTTTTTCACCACTGCCCATTTCATATCAGGCCGCCATCAGATGTATAAAAACGGTCAATGGCTGACAATCAAATGGCTTTGTGAGATGCTATTATTTTGGATCATTTCAGGGTGTAACATGAAGTGTGTGTGTTTTTTTACAATGACAACCATGTCAGTCCTGAGCAAATGTGCTCTTTTATGAAAACATAATGTACGTACGATCATCATAATAGGGCTGGCAGACAGGGAAAGATGTGTTAAGTATGACATTCATTTTCATATAGGCACTTGGGGAAAAGCAGATTCATTGTCCAGGAGTAGTGATGATTTTACATTTCATTTACAGTTCACAGTCTAGACTTCCTTATTACCGGTAGTCTGTCTGTATGTGTGTGTAGGTGAATATGTTTTTTATGTTTGAGTTTGATTACGGTGATAAGTACATAGACACGTACGTAGATACACGTGTGTGTGTGTGTGTGTGTGTGTGTGTGTGTGTGTGTGTGTGTGTGTGTGTGTGTGTGTGTGTGTGTGTGTGTGTGTGTGTGTGTGTGTGTGTGTGTGTGTGTGTGTGTGTGTGTGTGTGTGTGTGTGTGTGTATGTGTGTGTGTGTGTGTGTGTGTGTGTGTGTGTGTGTGTATGTGTGTGTGTGTGTGTGTGTGTGTGTGCTTGTGTGCGTGCGTGTATTTCCACTCTGTGTATCCGTGTGTGTGTGTGTGCACGCGCGTGTGTATGTAGGTGTGATTGTGTGTGGTCTCTTCCATTTCCATTCCTACTGAGGGGATTACTCAGGAGCTATCTTGGCACAGTATAATGCAGCCTTTATGCCTTGCTCGCCTCGCCTCGCCTCCTCCGCAAACTGGATCAAGGCCAGATTCAAATCCAGATCCTGGCTCCTACCTCTGCCTTCCTCCTGAGCTGAGCCTGCGTGGCCTTGACTCTGTGGAAATGGGGGTTGTCTTGTCTTGTCTTTGCCTTGTCTTCCAATCTAATGCCAATGATTTATGTGTTAATTTGATTTAACCGGCAATATACTGATGAGTAAAAGTGAAATAGTGTGCAGGGCCTCAAAGAACATTTCCCAGAAAATCATGCTTTATAGACAGTACACAGGATCCGGGATATTGGTGTATAACTCAATGTGTGTTGCATTACCCGTAATGTGCTGATGTGCTGTAGATCAATCTTGTGTTTCTCTTTTATTTTTTTATGGTGCAAAACACAAGTGCACACATGCACGCATGGACGCATGCACGGAGGCACACATGCACGCATGCATGCATGCACACATGCACGGATGCACACATGCATGCACGCACGCACAAACACACACAGCCTCACCTTTATATCTTTGTGGGGCCCTTGTTGAGCCACTCCTATCTTTGTGGGACACTTCCATTCATATTGACCCTAACAATAGCTAAAGAATGCTAAACTGTGCCCAAAGAATGCTAAAATGTGCCCATGTTTTACTCTTTTACTTTTACAAGTAACAACAAAGCTACCCCAGCGAAAGGGGTCAAAACATGCGGGGTCCAGGATTTGGGCCCCACATGGAGCGAGGGCCCCAGCATGTTGATGTGCTCCAATACCTCTAGTGCCTCACGAAATAGGAAAGGTACAGTATTAGACACATGCACACACACCAGCCTTCCGCAGCACCTCCAAGTTGTTTGATCAGCCGTTGCACAGTTCCTCCTTCAACTAGTGAGCGGCTCATTCTCCCTCCGTTTTAATTGTGTGACTTGGTGTGTTAGCTCGCACGCCGTTTCTTTTGACGTTGACTCGTTGTTGACACGGAGCAGCGTGCAGTAATCAATTAGCGGTGGTCGTTTTTTTTTTTCTTTCCTCGTCTCTGATTGCGTTTTGAAACGAAGGCACAACCAAATTATGCACGAGCTCGTGTTTGTTTGGGGTCTACAAGGCAGCTCGTTAGTGCTCATTGAAAGTTGCCACGCGCTGTCAAGGTGTCGTGTGCTGTGTCAAGGTGTTGCCTATTGTTGCAGGCAGTAGGCAGTTAGGGGTTTTGCAAGCAACGCTGCTTCCACAAAGCAACCAAACAGCCCTTCTGTTTTGCTAACAAACTGCTTTTGTAGTGTGTGAAGCGTATGTTTTCATTTTCCACCTCTTTCATGTGTTTCTTGTAATCAACTCACCGACCGTGTTGACATTTCATCCATCTGCATTCATCAATGGTAAGCTTCACATCCATCCAGCCATTCATCGGAGATAAAAAAAGCAAAAGAAAACAAGTTGCAGATTGACTCATTAATTTAAATCAATAATTGCCATGCTCAGAATTCGATAATGCGTACACTAGTGGAGGAGAAATAAAACAAAAGGAATGGCACCGATAACGCGGACGGGAAAAACTGTGGGTAACTAACGGCGACGGGAGTTGATGGATGACATCATACTGGGTCAGGGGCGGTGCGGTG
>NC_085865.1:20008280-20025780 GCF_034702125.1 Engraulis encrasicolus | reverse complement strand
GTGCCTGCGTGCCTGCGAGCATGCATGTGTGTGTGTATGATTAATAGTAATCATATTAATTCATTTTTCAATCATTTAATTTTTCATATCGCCTGCTACCAGTTTTCACAATGGAGCTTTGTGAAACTATTCACATGTGACGTCTGACACAGAAGTTTTAGTTGACATATTCACTTTGTTTGACTGAAGCCAAATGAGGTCTCATTTGCCATATCTATGAAGCGGAGCAGGGTAGTAGAAGCGGAGCAGGGTAGTAGAAGGGGAGCAGGGTAGTAGAAGCGGAGCAGGGTAGTAGAAGGGGAGCAGGGTAGTAGAAGGGGGCAGGGTAGTAGAAGGGGGGCAGGGTAGTAGAAGGGGGCAGGGTAGTAGAAGGGGAGCAGGGTAGTAGAAGGGGAGCAGGGTAGTAGAAGGGGGGCAGGGTAGTAGAAGGGGAGCAGGGTAGTAGAAGGGGGCAGGGTAGTAGAAGGGGGGCAGGGTAGTAGAAGGGGGCCGTGTAGTAGAAGGGGAGCAGGGTAGTAGAAGGGGGCAGGGTAGTAGAAGGGGAGCAGGGTAGTAGAAGGGGGCAGGGTAGTAGAAGGGGAGCAGGGTAGTAGAAGGGGGCAGGGTAGTAGAAGGGGGGCAGGGTAGTAGAAGGGGGCAGTGTAGTAGAAGGGGGGCAGGGTAGTAGAAGGGGGCAGGGTAGTAGAAGGGGAGCAGGGTAGTAGAAGGGGAGCAGGGTAGTAGAAGGGGAGCAGGGTAGTAGAAGCGGAGCAGGGTAGTAGAAGGGGGCAGTGTAGTAGAAGCGGAGCAGGGTAGTAGAAGCGGAGCAGGGTAGTAGAAGGGGAGCAGGGTAGTAGAAGGGGGCAGTGTAGCACTACAGCATAAGCTGAAAGTAAGGACTGCTGACGACTGAGGTATTGAACTTGACACACTGAAGGAAGAAACGGTGTTTAGGTGTGTCTTCCTTTGTGTGCAATGTATTAAACGTGGGAGAGAGAGAGAGAGGCGGGGGGAGGTTCATCTTTACTTATCAGGAATTATGCTTGAAAAAAAATTCTAGTAGCAGGTGTTACGTTATTTGTATTATGCAATCCAATTAATTGTATTAAAGGACCAGTTCAGTCAATTTCCACATGCAGTTGTAATGCTCACACTACCCTTGACTTGTCAGTACCTGAGTTTTTTTTTTCTTCTTCAGAGATCTTTTCATTGTAATAGGGGCAGCGCTTTGTTTACATTTCAAAAAACATTTTTATTTATTCCCAAAAACATCCGAAAGGTTATGCAACATCAGCAGACAACTAGCAAACAGCGGTACCTTTTGGGAAAATATTTGGAGTAGGCCTATGTTATTTTTTTTTAATATAAACAAACGCTGCCCCCATTACAATAGCTCATATCTCGGAAAGGGCTTAACCGAAAAATGTGCCATCACCGGGTACTGACAAGTCAAGGGTAGCGTGAGCAATACAACAGCATATTGAAATTGACTGAACTGGTCCTTTAAGTGTTAATTCATTTGTATCTCGTGTCTCAATTCAGCACATTATGTGTTTATTCATTTGTATTCTGTATTTTCACAAGTCATTTTTTATCTTACGCACACGATCGTGTGCAGAATCTGTTTTTATTAGTCAGAATGCTGGCAGTGTTACTAAGAAACATAAAAGTAACATTGAATTGCATTAGCACCTCAACTCCCTAATAAACCCTCATGCATTTTTATATATATATTATTTTTTTAAATCATTGTCAGTCTAAGAGCAGTGTGAATTCCCCTATCCCCATGATAAGTGATATTATAATTGAGCCATGGAGCAAACTTACTTACTTACTTAGGCCTTTAAATTCCCATAGGAACATAGGCCATTGACGAAAGTCTTCCATCCTGTCCTGTCTTGGGCCCTCCGCTCTAGTTGTTGCCACGATAGTCCTTCTTCCTTCATTTCCTGCTCGACAGTTCTTCTCCAGCAGGTTCTTGGTCTGCCTCTTTTTCTTTTGCCCTGTGGGTTCGGCTATTGTTTCTTTTCGTCTTAGTGTATTGCAAATTCACAACTCAATTAGTCGTTTTGTTTGATTTTTTTCCCTCTTTTTTCCATTTGAAGTCCATTTTTTATAGCCCATAAAAGTAGATATGTATATGGGTTACTTACAGTAAGTTACTTCCATTATCAGTGTTATAGTATAACAACAAAGCGCACCCACCGTGATCCCTAATTATTTCTCTCGGTGAGTCACCATGAGGGATCTCTCTCTCTCTCTCTCTCTCTCTCTCTCTCTCTCTCTCTCTCTCTCTCTCTCTCTCTCTCTCTCTCTCTCTCCTTGAGGCCTGCCAGGTGCATATGCCTGTGACCTTGTTGATAAGGCAGGACTCTCCCCTGTCCTATTGATGTGCTTCAGTGGGCAGCACTGCATCACAGCCTCACAGGACTCCATGGGGGCTTTAGTCTGGGTGGCCCCGAGGTGTGGAGGGTCACATGCAGTCAATAAAAGAGCGCGTTTGCCATTGAAGAGTAAACACAGTGCCTAGCTGCGGAGAATAAAAAAGAAGCAGATTAAAGTTTTGATGGCTGTTGGATGTTTCTGTGTATAGTTTCTGCAAGGGTCTACTGATTGATTTACACAGTCAATGTTTGAATACAAATAACATAACTGGACTTCTCTTTTGACCTTGTAGGTCTAAATCCTAGCTTGTCCCAAAGATTTTGGCTCCATAGTCTAGCAAAATCCTCCTAGCTCGGTTTGCTCACTGTTCTGCCAATCAGCAAACAGTTGAGAGTGGTGACGCAGAACTCACCGGCGCAGTCCGTTACCGTTTGGTTAAGGTAACGCTATTCACACTTTTGTCTTGTTATTTGTAGGCTTTGCCAACACTATATTGTACCAGTCATGCTAATAAAGAACACTTTTAATTTGAATTTGAATTTGGAACTCTAACTAAATGGCAGAGTAAGGTCAGACCATCTCCCACCCTCCATGGAGACGGATTCCTCTTAGCTTTTGCCAGACTGTTTGACGGAGTCAACAGTCAGCTTTCGCCCAGGCTACTAAAATCCAACCTTGACTTCATCCACTGCCACTGGCTGTTATATTTTCCACACTTGTTCTACACACTATTTTCCTTTAACAGACATCATCTGTGGTTTGTGGAGGTGCCGTCAATTGTAGCTGTGGTGCAGGTTCCTGGTCGCCGTTTGATCCTAAATGGGTGAGACAGCTTTTAAAGTGTCACATCAGCCCAGAGATGATCTGGCAATCCCCAGACCATTTCTCCATGGGGACTGTGGCATCAAAAGCTCAGGCCCCGAATGCAACAATCGCGCTGAAAACAATTCTGATTTCCCATTGCCAGCGTTTGGCATCTGAGCAGACATCTTCATTGTTTTGTTGCCAGGATCAGAAGCAGTAATGACTCTGGGTTTTCATAATGGATTGCCTGAGAGCGTGGGATAGCTGTATGTACTATGCATCTATCGCAAAGGCGACAGCCCTGGAGGAGAAAGAGGGATTATTTAGGAGAAAGAAGGGCAGGCGTATAATGGTGCCGCTCAATCTTGGAGCGGAAGCCAAGAGAATGTCTCAGGCTGTTGTTTGTTTGTTTACCGTCTTTTCTGGAACAAGAACAAAAAAAAGCGAATGAATAAAAATAAATACATGACTGTGCGTTTGTCTTTATGGAGCTCCCTTCTGTTTTGAATGGCAATGAAGTCGTCAGCGTTTGTGTGGCCGATTTGCGATGCCCTTGTTTGGGGTAATTACGATGCTTGTCAGGGCAGGCATTAGTGTCCATCACGTCTATTGTGCCTGCTGGCCAGCACTGATGTGAAACACACAGAGAAAGGATATAGATTCCATTTTATTCACCATTGTCACTCTGTTTGCATTTTTATGTCAGTCTACCGTCTGTGCGTGAAAGCTGACTCAGATGACCCAATGTGATGTCTCTGTAAGCAAAATGCACAATTTTATTAAATGTGGTCGAATTCCTGTTTGACATTGATGGTGGAATCTTACCCGATATGAAAGCCCCATTGGGAAACTCCAACTCCCATTGTCATTGTGACACAGCACTCCACAGTACACAAGTGAACACTGCACACTGCACACAACGAAATTGCATTTATGCCTCACTCGATACCATGCTCAGGGTACCTCAGTCATGGAGGAGGATGGGGGAGAGCACTGGTTGATTACTCCCCCCACCAACCTGGCGGGTCGGGAGTCGAACCGGCAACCTCTGGGATGCAAGTCTGACGCCCTAACCGCTCACCCATGACTGCCCTGATATGCTTAGAGCAATGGAAAAATCTGGAAAAGCGATTAAACTGATATGGAGTGTGATGTACTTCTGTCCAGTGGCGGAAATGTCTCTGATTGTGCCGTTGTTAAACATTGAATAGAGAAAGAAATATCTCAGCAAAGTCCTGCATGTAAATGTGTTGTATATTTGTCTTTACATGAGTTAACTGAAAGCCCATACCACTTACAGTACCATAGTACATTTTCACCTGTTAGCGATTTTTGAAGAAAGAACAATTGTGACACAAAGCATTATTTTTAGCTTAACATATAAGGACACGTTCTAAAACCCTGAAAAGTGGGGTTTCCCTACAGAGAAGAAGAAAAAAAAAAACACCTTGTCACACCTGATTGCACTATACCCTAAGGGTGACTTTGCAAAGTCACTAAAAGAAACTTGTGAAACTCAGCTAAAGAAAAGGCCATTTCCCAAAATCGGCATAAAAAGCAATTCATCAATGATATGACATTTCAGACGACCTCTGTGATCTTTACGTAAGTGGATTTCATGTGTAGCAGATCTCCTGCCACAGGAAACATTTATGCAGGATCAGAGAAGCAGAGCTGGCCTTGTTGAGGGTCACATGCTGTACTGTGCAGTAAATGTAGCAGTGTTAATTCAACACTTGGATAGCCAAAATGTCACACTCTCTTAGTTGTTTTTACTCTCTAAGTGTTGGAATGGCACTGAAAGCAACATTTATTGTGTGGCTATGACTGTTCCCTGAGACCATTCCAACTGTTAACTGTCGGGAGTGCCTTTTAGTTTGTCTGTGTGGCAAACGCCCGCAGTGGGCCTTGCTGCTGCAGGTGGGTCTGTTGTCCTCGGGATGATGGATGGCCTCGGTTGAGTAACTTCAGCAGGGACGTTATTGACCAGGCAGACTCAGGAGAGGGACCCTCAGAGAGATCGAGAGAGAGAGAGAGAGAGAGAGAGAGAGAGAGAGAGCCAGAGACAACTTCCCACCCTTCATCCGCGTTCCCCTGACTCAGTAAGTGCACAGGAGCCCATGAGAGAGGCAGGGATACTCAAGGTTAATGTATGTCTGCCTGTGTCAGCTTCTTTGGGTTAATTCTGGTGACATTCCGGAAGCCTTTGCTGAGGATTACGGGAAACATGTTGGCTAAGCAAAATGATGTGTGGACTTTTTTCCCCCCCTCATGGTCTCTCTACTCTCAGTCTAATAATTATATCCCTCCCCTGCTTCAAACTCCTGGGCATTACAGAGTCGCAAGTTGAGTTTGGAGCAGTCAAGCGTGATAACTGTGAATTTAGTTTGATAATGCCAGGTGGAAGGATATTTCAGACATAAATCTTCCATTTTAGGTAGGGCAGCACGAGAAAAAAAATGTAGCCATGCACTCCTGCCCACTGCAGTGCCGTCCCGTCTTGATGATGACCTTTCAGCACAACATGAGGGAAATCAAGCATTCACAATCAATTACTTGACTCAGCACAGCCTTGTAATCAACCACAGAGCTTAGTACCAAAACTGCTTAAGCGTAACAATGTTTTTTTCTTCTTTTTCTTTAAAAGATGGAAGGCATCGCCTCTTGAGGGAACCACTGTTTTTTTATTTGTTTTTTTCCTGCTCCCATCATTATTTTGTTTTTGTCTTTCATCCTATTTTTAGTTTTTCATCCTCAGTGGGACATTACTTTTGTTGTGTTGTCCTCCTTAACCAAACCAACAGAAGTGGACTGTGACTGAGCTTGTTTATCCCCCTTGACGTCCATATGAAAAGTCTATGATTGCGCCGGGTTGCCCTTTTAAACCAGGCTGACATTGCAGGTCTATAACTGTGACTGCTGCGTCGGGGAAGAGCGCACCGGGATGTGAATCCTATATGTTGCTCGGGTGCCACCTTCCTTCTTGATTGTGTCGCAGTGCTGTCTGTGCGAGCAGAAAATGGCTGATGTTTACTAACATCTAATTTCATTAATCTGTGCAGCGTAGGGGTGCAGACACACAGATGGCTGGCGCTATGAGGCGGATTTGTCTTTTCCAGAAAGCAGCTTTGCTCAGTGATTTGCTTATTTTTGTTCTCCTCCGTTATACTTCCTTCTTCTCACAGTCTTTACCTCTAGCAATCATAATTAATCTTTCTTGCTCGCTTGCCTGCCTGCTTTCTTTCTTGCTCGCTTGCTTTCGTTCGTTCTTGCTTTCTTGCTTTCCTGGGATAAACACGTGCCATGAATCTGCATGAGTCAGGCAATGAGCATCATAAAACCTAAGCATTGTTGTGCTGTAGCAATGGCTGTATGTGTACAGTACAGTTTTTATGTGAATATGGTGTGTCTGAATTTCAATGAGCTTTGTGCAGAGGAGGACCGGATGAAGTTGCAACTGCTGATACCGTGAATTGGATGGGAAATGATTTTTAGGTGAGAAGTCTCACTGAAAAAAATTGTATTTAGTTGCTTTTTGAAGGTCATGAGGAATGAACTAGGTATTGAGGTACTTATATAAGTGAAATATACATCTCATGTCAGGGCAGCAATGGTTCAGTAGGTAGATATGTCACCAAACATATGAAAGGCGGCTGGTTCAATTGCACCTTCTCATGGCTAGGTTACAGTGTCCTTGAGGCAGTCACTTACTGTACCTGCATGTGAATGTGTGTGTCACAGGGTGAATGTGAGGTATAGTGAGAAGCACAGAGTAGGTGCAGACAAAATATATCAGCATGGTGACCGAAAGTGGGTGCAGAACAGTCATTCAACATTTTCTAGTTGATAATTAAGACAACTTGTTTGGTGATTTCAGGTATAGAACTATGTCCTTCTGTCTGACCTTGGGCAGGGTGTGATTTTGAAAGAGGTTCTTTGCAGATTGTTGTGATAGAGTCCCAGTGATACTGCCCCTTTTTTGGAAATAAGCTTATTTTACACCTTCCCTTGAGTTACATAATAGGGGTTTACCGTTCTCCTGTACTTTCAACTGTTTTCTGGGTATGGCAGGACAAATTTTACCTCCAAGCTAGCAGTTAAACATTGAGTCCTATGAGACCAGTTAGCCGCCAGCTGGTCTCATAGGACTCAATGTTAACTGCTAGCATGAAGGTGAAATCTGCACTGCCATACCCAGAAAACGGTTGAAAGTACAGGAGAACGGTAAAACCCTATTATTTAACTCATGGGGAGGTGTAAAATCAGCTTATTTCCAAAAATGGGACAGTATCACTTTAAGAATCAAAGCATCATGTTGATGCTCCATGCTCTTGTCTAGCAGATGTCTTTAAGTTTATGTGTGCACCTCTTTTTCATATAACCTGCTCTGACTTTGAGTCATTCAGTGGCATCATTTACAGGCAGTACATGTAAGCCAGCACTAAGCCCTTTAGCCTCCGCGTGGTCATGATGATGTGCAATGATGGTAAGCCGTGCTGCGCTTTTACTGTACATACCGAAGCCCTGATCAAGATGTAAAGGAGACTGAGCTGTTCAGGAGGACTATGGACAGGGCTGGATTGGTAATCTAGCATACAGGGCATTTTCCCAGTGGCCCGACAGTCCTCGGGGGAGGCGATACTGTCGTTGATGTAGTTGTTCTCCTGGAGACTGGGCCACAATCTTGACGCACCAATTTTGGAGTCCCATTGCTCCATCATCAATATAGACAGTGGGGTCAGGCAGTATGAAAGGGGCCTGTGTCTGTGTTAAGGGCCAGCCTTGGCCAAAAATGCCTGGGCCATTTTTCGTTCCCTGGCCGGCCTTAGCTGTGGCTGAGTGAAAGAAGGCTCCTCGTTTGGGCTGGCTGGGCTTGAATATTATTCCTGGCTGTCTACTGTACGCGCTGCCTTTGGCATTCAGCATATGGCCGCCTCCGACTGTCAGGTAGAGCGCCAGACAAGGCAGCTCCACGGCAGCTGACCCATACTGCCCCTCGCTCCACTGGGCCATCAGTCACTGTCAGAGGGGGCCAGCGCTGAGGTATTGACGCTAGAGAACCACACACACGCGGGATCATGCATAGAGATGAATGGACACACACACACACTCACTCACACATACACACACGCACACACGCATGCACACACAATACACACAGACACACAGACAAACACACACACACACACACACACACACACACACACACACACACACACACACACACACACATTCACGCACGCACGCAGGCACACACACACACACCCAGGCACGCACACAAACACACACACACACACACACACACACACACACACACACACACACACACACACACACACACACACAGTAGGGAGACACACATGCATACATGAATATAGACTATAGGAGAAGTTATTTCGGCCTTGGCAGATCACTTATCAGAGTTCTTATCACACAATCCATACAGATTCATCATTTATCAAAAGTTTCAATCCACAGTGGCTTGGAATCAGTCAGAGGAAAGTGTCCGGGTGTTGTAACACACTGCTATTTATTTATTACACGGTTGTAAGTGTGTTATTACAATGCACCCATAACTACCCCAGCTGTCTGCTGGGCTTTCAACCGATGGTACTTGGGCATAATTATAACTCTTTCCATTCATTATTCATGTAATGAAGGCGTGTTCCAGGATGGCCATAAATGGTTAAACAAAAGACTGACTGACCTCGTGAAAAAAAGCGGGAAAAAGTCACCGATGCCACTGATGAAAACTGGCAGTTGGAACAGGCAAGTGTCTGGGAGGCACCAATTATCTGCCTTTTAAGCCCCTCTGCTCCAGGCCCGCACCCAGCTAATCAGCCCCTTTGAAAAGGTTAGCCACTTCCCCACTTATTAGCTGTATCCGTCAGAACAAGGTCCAGTTCATGGCTTTAAAAAAAAATGCGCATGAACTTTTGTAAATGGTTGTTGAAAGTTTCTCAAAAAGTGCCATGACTCATGCTTTTCGTCACTTTTTTTTCAGTCTCTCCATTTGCTTCCACTGAAAAGCTGTAGAAACACAATATGCCTGCTTGTGGTCAAATATTGAAGGGTGGTATTACCAGAGCGCAGTATACAATTTAGGGATGCACCGATACCACTTTTTTGAAAACCGATACAAGTACGAGTACATTAATGTGTGTACTTGCCGATACCGAGTACCGATACCGATACCTTTTACCACCAAAATACAATGAAAATAAATGCATGGCCTTGTTTTTTTTCCACCTGTGATATTTTTATTGTCCATTTCCATGTAGATTTAAATGTTAGTAAATGTATGAGGTGGCACTTTTTTCCAGGCTGATTTCAAGTCCACATAACATGACAAGATTTTGCATTGTTTTGAGTAATAGTAGTACTCATAGCTGGTATTGGCAAGTGCTTGACGAGTACGAGTACGGGTACGAGTATAATGAGCAGTATCGGGAGCCGATACCGATATCGGTATCGGTGCATCCCTAATACAATTCTGTACATCATAGAAATATCAGGTGTATGCTTTATATATAGCATAGCATGTATGTGTAATACAGTAATGTACAGTAAATTAATAGACTCATGTATACACACTGACTCAGACGACTTCCATGGTGTAAGCGTAGATGGTCCTTTAATAGATTTGATAACATGATATACAGAAGTTTTATTTGTGTTTGTTTTTATTTCTTTGTTTGCCTCATTAGCTTCCTTTCTGGTCCCTGAATGGCAGCCATTTTTGCCTCAGTGGAGGCACCATAAAAACAACATGGTGTCTCATAAAGGGGGACTGGCATCCACATGGTGCGTGAATTTGAGGCAGTAGCTGAGGCGTGTGTGCGTGTGTGTGCGTGCGTGCGTGCGTGTGTGTGCGCGTGTGTGTGTGTGTGTGTGTGTGTGTGTGTGTGTGTGTGTGTGCGTGCGTGCGTGCGTGCGTGCGTGCGTGCGTGCGTGCGTGTGTGTGCGCGTGTGTGTGTGCGCGTGTGCATGTGTGTGTGTGTGTGTGTGTCTGTGTGTGTGTGCGGGCCGTGTGTGTGTCTTTGTGTGTGCCTGTTTCCCTACACATCGGCTCGGTGGAGGCAAGACGAGGCCAGGCAACAGGGGCAGTCTCTGGGGCGCTGGCTTTTTTAATATGTTCAAACAGTGCCCTCGTCTGTGAAGTTCTGGCCCTGTGATCTGACCCAGTCCTGCAGGGAGAAGCAGATATAGCGAGGGCTATAGCGTTCCCTTTCACCGTGTGGGTCTTTGTGAGTCATCAGGCCCATGCTTCTTGTTTTGTCTTTAACTGTTTGTGTGTTTGTGTGTTTGTGTGTGTGTGTGTGTGTGTGTGTGTGTGTGTGTGTGTGTGTGTGTGTGTGTGTGTGTGTGTGTGTGTGTGTGTGTGTGTGTGTGTGTGTGTGTGTGTGTGTGTGTGTGTGTGTGTGTGTGTGTGTGTGTGTGTGTGTGTGTGTATGTGTTTGTTTATACTGAACATGTCTCCCTGCGTGTGTGCATGTGTGTGTGCATGTGTACATGTATGTATGCTAGCATGTGCTAGCATAGGATGTGTGTACTGTCTCATACTATCATTGGCTGTGGGGATACGTCTTTGGTCTCCCGCAATCTCCCACGGTTGCGACTGTGAGTGCAAGTAAGGCGCTCACAAACACATCACTGTAATTTTCCTCAACCAACCCTCCATGTTCTTGCATTAGCACCTGACAGTAGCACTTTAGCTAAACATAAATAATTGAATTGGTTGGCTAACGTACTGTGAAAAAGTGTATTCCATTACTGTGAGTTCTCATTTTCCTGTGGAACCACTAGAGGCATGGGCAGATTCTTATAAAGCCGACAATGTGACAATATTTTGGACAAAGTGGAGACAGAAATAAAAGTGTCAAGATTAAGATTTCCCACTCGTCTCTCTCTTTCTCTGTCTTTCTCTGTCTTTCTCTGTCTTTCTCTCTCTCTCTCTCCCTCTCTCTCTCTCTCTCTCTCTCTCTCTCTCTCTCTCTCACACACACACACACACACACACACACACACACACACACACACACACACACACACACACACACACACAGAGAGAGAGAGGCACTCACACACACCTGAGTGGACAACAACAAGCTGAGGAGGCCCTGAGTGTCTTTAGCTGGCAGCCATAATGCATTTAGCTCCTGCTGCTTATTGATTTAGCCGGAGACAGCTAGGAGCTAGCGCTGTCCGAGGCCAGAGAAGTGCAACGGAGCCACCAGCCCACCTCACCTCCTCAGTGGAAGTGAGTGGAGTGCCTATACTCCCATCCTCACCCTGTCTAACACCCTCTAATTCAGTCCAACACTGTCAATAGCCATGCGTTACACTGCTGGAGCAGGGCAGGAGAGCAGGGCAGGGGAGAGTAGGCATACAGTAAGTGGAGGGATGGAGAGGAGGGGAGGGGAAGAGAGGAGAGGGGTGGGGAGAATGGACAGGAGTGCAGTGCAAGGGAGTGTACTGTATGGGGGAGGAGGAAGGAAATGGACCAGAGTGGAGGACAGCATAGTGAAGATAGGAGGGTAGGGGAGAGAGGAGGGCAGGGGAGAGGATAAGAGAGGAGAGGGGAGGGAATGGGAGGGGAAGAAAGGAGAGGAAAGCATAGTGCAGAGAGGAGAGGGGAGAGAGGAGGGCAGGGGAGAGGAAAGGAAAGTAGAGGAGAGGAGAGGAGACAACAGCATAAAAAGGAGAGGAGAGTAGAAGAGAGTCAAATGGACAGTGGTGAAAGGCAGGAGAAGTGCTGAAAAGAGTAGTGAATGGCAGGGTAGAGGATAGGAAAGGAGAGGGATGAAAAAGCATTGAAAATGAGAAGAAGGGAAAGGTGAGAAGATGCGATGTGAAGATGGAGTGCGAAAGGTGAGAGGAGAAGAGAGCAGAACAGACTGGAGAATGTACTAGTCGATAGGAGCATGGACAGCCTTCTCCAGCTGAAGTTAATCGGGTTGAATGATAGCAAGTGTGTGTGTGTGTGCGTGTGCGTGCGTGTGTGCGTGCGTGTGTGTGTGTGCACACACCTCTGTGCATTTCCTGAGTGTTTTTGTGTGCATCCATCTCTGCTTCAATGTGTTTGCGCCGCGTGTGTGTGTGTGCAGGCACATGCATCTGGGTGTGTTCCGGTCGTACAGAGTTGTTTTCGCTGGGTTGTTTACAGGTCATTTGCACATTATTTAAGCCTCCTTCCGGAGACTAATGCGCCACTGCAAAGGTCACATGCCATGGAGTTTTATGGGCCCATCCATAACTCTCCACCAGGGGGTTGTGCCTCTCTTTCACTGCCCCACACGGTCACACACATCTCTCCCAACATTTGACAGAAAGAAAGTGAAGGTGAGAGAGGGTATTTGGGAAGGAAAGAGGAACGAAAAGCAGGAAGAGAGTGTGTGTGGGGGCGTGCATGTGTATGTGTGTTAGTGGGTAGTTCTAACATTTCTCTAACATTGCACCACTGTTTTGCTACTTTCAGGCCGACCAGAACAGTGTTGCTGCCCGTGCCTGCACCAGTAACATTTGGCACTAAAGTGCTTACCTATGAAACATGCTCGTACCGGGCTCTGACATTTTCCGTACGTGACTGTGTTACCCGGATGAACATGCTGACGTCCACATTGTTGTCAAGTATTTTTTCGGTTCGCATTGTGAACCAACTTTCCGGTTCGCGATGGTTAAGATCTGCAGCATGAACACGCCGGCCTGTTCGCGATTAGGAGTAGGAATGGGCACCGGCAGGCTTCTCAGTCAACCTGAATGTGCCATTTGAGTACTGTTTTGGGGAGAGTAAGTACAGCAACACTGCGCAGCAGTACAGTACTGCACTTCCTCTCCATCACTGGTATTTGAAAAAGAAAACCATAAGGCAAGTTTAGCGCGTGCTAATCCTCTGGCGATGTGCTTGAACAAGAGAAGGTTCTACAGTACATGTCCTTGACACACGCTGGAGTGGCAGATTCCCTTTAGTCATGCTATTAGCGCTCTGGGCTTTGGCGAGGGGGGAATTAAGCCAGCCAGGGCCCCTTTGATCACATTACATTAGGAAGGCAGACAGTTAAGACGGGAATAAATTGTTTCTTTTCTTTTTTACTTTTCTTTCTCTTTTTTTGCTGCTTTCATGTCATGTTCACAGTCAAGGGCGCAGGCCTTTTTTTTTCATTTTATACCACCAGTCCGCCATGACAATGTACTGCACAGTATATGACTTTTGTAACAGCTGCTCCCTTTCTCTCTTGTCTTTTTCCTACATGGATAATGTCTGTTGTACAGTGGGGAATTGTTTGGTTTATTTTTTTCATTTTTTGGGTTATTTAATTTTGAAGGAGATTGTTTGTGTGTGTGTTTGTGTTTGTGTGTGTGTGTGTTTGTATGTGTGTGTGTGTGTGTGTGTGTGTGTGTGTGTGTGTGTGTGTGTGTGTGTGTGTGTGTGTGTGTGTGTGTGTGTGTGTGTGTGTGTGTGTGTGTGCGTGTGTGTGTGTGCGTGTGTACTTTCGTGTGTATGCACATGTGCATGCGTGTGTGTGTGTGTGTGAGAGAGAGAGAGAGAGAGAGAGAGAGAGAGAGAGAGAGAGAGAGAGAGAGAGAGAGAAAGAGATAGATAGAGAGTGTGAGACAGAGACAGAGAGAGTGTGTGTTTGTGTCACGGTTCCCTGTTTCCTTTCATTTACATTTGTTAACTTTGTGAAGCACATTGAGTTGCACCTGTGTATGAAATGCGCTATATAAATAAACTTGCCTTGCCTTGCCTTGCCTTGCCTTTGTGTATGGCTGCGTCTACATGTTTCTGTGCAATAAGCGTGCGTGTGTGCTTGTGTATGCGCGTACATACGTAAGTGCGTGCACGGTGTGTATGAGCGCAAGTGTGTGTATTTGTAATGTGAGGACAGCTTTGAGCCTGCAGTGCATATGACACAGGTCCATATGGCAGGGGGCTGCGTGCCCTTCTGAGACTTCGACATGCTGCGTCTATTGTGACAAGAGAGAATCCCTTGGCATCCGGCGCTGACGGAGGACAGCATCTGTACGCATCAAATAGCAAAATACACAAACAACAACATGGAATGGCAAATAAACATCAACAATTACAAGCCCATCCCCCGGTGGCTTGATTTCCCTCCTTACCCGCACCAGGAGACCTCTCCATTCTCTATCGATTTGTTAACCTTTGCTTACCAGTTAACCCTTTAATACAAAGCCTCTGTTACACTGAGTTGGTCATTGCCATTTTGATGACAACGAAGTGGGAATCTGTTATTTTAGTCTCTCAATATTTTCATGGCAATGTTATCATATTTTGTTACGATTTTGTTATGAATCAGATCACCGGCGATCCTATCTGCTCCAAGAAGCCCCTCCAAGCTTCTCCAAGAAGCTGCTGTATACAGATATAAAAGCAATAAAGATATACAGTATCTCAGTTAGGCCGTTGCTATGCAACTATTGTTAGTTCAATATAGTATGAAATCACACCATATACAGTATATCATATACTACATACCAATATACCACATAAAATTATGCACGCACGCATGCACGCACGCACGCACGCACACACACACACACACACACACACACACAGTCATGCACACTGGTTATACAATGGCAGCAGTGTACAAAGTAGTTCAGCGAATGCAGGGTAGTGGTGTGTGCATTGTGTGAAAGAAATACAATATAGAGAGAGTGGGAGAAATGGAAGGAGAGAGAGAGAGAGAGAGAGAGAGAGAGAGAGAGAGAGAGAGAGAGAGAGAAGAGAAGAGAATGAGCGAGAAAGAAGGGAAGAAGAAAGAGAGAGATGTATCTTGCAGAGAGAGAGAGAGAATGTGTGTGTGCGTGCGTGCATGTACGTGTGTGTGTGTGTGCAGGAGAGAGGTGAGTCAGTGTGTTTGCAGAAGAGTTTGTGTGTGTGTCTGTACGTGTGTGAGAGAGAGGTGGACTTGCTGCCACTTCCCAAAGGAACATTGGGAGAGCCATGAAAATATAATTGGAAGCTGTCAGGTGCGGTGATGAGATGGTGTGTCTGTCTGTGTTGGTCTCTACTAGAAATTGGTACACCTCTTTTTTCCCTCTGTCCTCTCTCTCTCTCTCTCTCTCTCTCTCTCTCTCTCTCCCTCCCTCTCTCCATCCCATCTCTACTCATGTGTGTCTGAATGTCATTCTGTGTTTTTACCTCTCTTTCTCGCTCTGTCCATCTCTTCCCTTCTCTTCCCTCCTTCTCGTCTCTATGTCAGCCTCACTGTCACTACATATACTCATCTCTATCGCTTTACTCATGCATCACTCACTCTTTTTCTAGTGCTCCCTCTCTCTCTCTCTCTCTCTCTCTCTCTCTCTCTCTCTCTCTCTCTCTCTCTCTCTCTCTCTCTCTCTCTCTCTCTCTATCTCTCTCTCTCTCTCTTGCTGCCACACACATACAGATCACATTTTCCCTGCAATTTCTTCTCTTGCTTCATTTTTTATTTATTTTTTATTTCTCCATACCTATTTTTCTTTCTTTCTTTTTTCCTAATTCCCTCATGATTTTTATGCATTCACAGTATCTTGTTCGCTCTCATCACTTTCCCTTTCAATGTCCCTTCACCCTCCTCTCCTCTCCTCTCCTCTCCTCTCCTCTCCTCTCCTCCCCTCTCCTCTCCTCTCCTCTCCTCTGCTTTACTCTCCTCTCCTCTCCTCTCCTCTCCTCTCCTCCCTAGATGCTCCCCTCAGTTCCTCCCTATTCCCTTCCCTGTCTCAACCTCTCTCCTCTCTCTCTTCCCCACCTCCCCTCCCCTTCCTTTCCTTTCCTCCGACCGCCCACTGCCCTCTTTTCCTGCCTCACTGGGTACAAATAAGGTCCTCTCAACTCTCTATCCCTCCTTTCTCCACCTCCTCTATCTCTCCCCTCCATCCTCTCATCCACTCCCCTCCTCCCTCGTTTCTTGCCTGAGCGCCTCTGAATAAGGTCTTCTCTCCTCTCTCTCTCTCCATCTATCTCTCTTTCTCTCTCTCTCTCTCTCTCTCTCTCTCTCTCTCTCTCTCTCTCTCTCTCTCTCTCTCTCTCCATCTATCTCTCTTTCTCTCTGTCTGCTGGGTGGTTCTTCTTCATCTTTCCATCAAGAGTCCAATAGCCAGTCAGTCAGTCAGTCAGCCTGCCGGTTCAGTCGGGCGTTCGCTCGTTCACACGTGACAGAAAGGCGGCATGACGGACATCTGTCCCCACCCCGCAGCTAGCGGTGGCGTGTCTCGACCGCTTTACACATGTCACTCACCGAGACGGAGGTCTAATCTCAGGGTCAGGCACACACCACCGGCACAAAACACACACACTTACACACACGTACTACACACACACACATGCACGCACTGCACATACATGCGCGCATGGACACACACATGCACGCACATACACGCACGTGTGCGCGCTCACACACACACACACACACACACACACACACACACACACACACACACACACACACACACACACACACACACACACACACACACACACACACACACACACACACACACACACACACACAACTTCCAGACAGCTCTCGCTATTTTTGTCTTCCCATCTGATGTCCATGTGCCTCCTCATGTTCTGAACTTTCTCTGACTGCACCCAATCCTTAACCACCTTCTTTTGTCCTATAGTGGAAGTATTTTTTCTGTTCCTGTTTTTAGATGTCTGTGTGCTTCAAGACGATCTCTGTGATGCTTAGTTGTCTTATCTGAAAGGTTTGTGGTCATATTGTTTGATGTACTTTATATAATAATGATAAACGCACATGTCACGTTGGTTTGCACTTGCCAACTGCAGTTTCACCTTCTTTGATTACATTCGACCTCTACTTCTTCAGAGTGTCAGAGCAGTACACATTGGTACAGACAAATCTGTCCTCACTGCTTGGGGTAAAATACTTATTTTAAATGACAGTTTTTGTGAGGCGAATGAAATGGCATTGTGCTTCTGCTGCTGTTTGCGTTGGCATGCGACAGTACACAACAACAAAAGCATGACCACAAAGCATTGCAGCGTCCAAGCAAATACAGTTTTCAACTTGAGCCTTGTGTGCTCCTCCTTTTTTGTTACTTTCACCGATTCCTACTTTCTGTGCCAGACGCACCAAGCAATGCGCGGCTCAAAAGCCTTGGCGCGGACGTCAACCTATTTGTATTTCAACGCCCAAACAAAGCCATGCAATGAATCTTTAGCATGAAACATCTGTTTTGTGTGGCCGTAATTGCAGTGCATGTTTGCACCTGTGCACAGCACTGAGAAGGCCTGGCAGGAGGCCTGTGGACAAGACGTGGTGCTATTCAGAGGGACGAGCATGCTGTATTGGTGTTG
>NC_085865.1:19988280-19995780 GCF_034702125.1 Engraulis encrasicolus | reverse complement strand
AGACTTTCCACCACCATCAAATTCTAAGTATTTATTATGACTGGGGAAATTGCACTTTTCATATGTGTCATACGCGTAAAGGTCGATCTTCTCCATGCCTCCCATTTTGAATGTTCAGTTATAGACATTTTTACCTACAAAAGTATCTTTTCTTTGGTCATACTAGTAATTTTCTGTTTATTAGTTAGGAAATATCCATGAAAACATCAAATATGGGAATAGGCAGTACAGTTTAAATGAGCAGCATAGTTGCAGTACGTCTGGCCACAGTGTGCCTTTAACGATTTACCAAAATAAAAAGGGCAAAAAATAATACCTTCTCAACATATATGAAAAGGAACAGGAAGAGGCAGAGCTTTTTTGCATTGCTCAACTTAGTGTTGTGCTTGTTTTCTTTACAAATTGTGTTTTTCCTTCCCTCAGAGTTGTTTGTAATTGACGTGTGTAATGAGGGAATAATGTTTGCTGTGTCAGCCCTGACAATAAGCACTTCCTCCTCCCAGTGGTGATGGAGCAGCTGTCTGTCTGTCAAAGAAGCATTGCCTCCCCCACGCCTACTCTCTGCTTCACTGGAACTCTCTCTCTCTCTCTCTCTCTCTCTCTCTCTCTCTCTCTCTCTCTCTCTCTCTCTCTCTCTCTCTCTCTCTCTCTCAAACACATACTGGTAGTTTATACATTCTCTGCATATATACCAATTTTTTTGCGCATAGATACCAATATTTTAAGTTTGTATTGGTATATTTGGTGTTGAGTTGTACATTAACCATTGCTGAATTAAGCTTATATATTATTGTATGCTTGAGTTTAATAATCAAAGGTGAATCTTATTTTAAAAGCTGTCCATCCTACAAACACATACACAGACACAAATATTCGTGCCCGTGCACACACACACAGACACACAGACACAGACACACAGACACAGACACACACACACACACACACACACACACACACACACACACACACACACACACACACACACACACACACACACACACACACACACACACACACACACACACACACACACACACACACACACACACACACACACACACACACACACACACACACACACTCCCGCAATACAAGGACCCAGCTCTATTTAACACCACCAGTAAAAAAGTTACCCTCAAAGACAGACCCTTGTAAATGTCTGAATGCATTACTGCACCCGTATTAAACTGGCTTTTGTGTTTCAGCACCACTCCGGAAACAATATTGCCGGTGCCAATGCCTCGTAACATGGTGAATTCCCATAGCTGAGCAGGCAGATATGCAGGGAGTTTCATGGTGGCTGTAACTTATGTGAGGTTGATGTGCAAAATTGGATCTTTCATTTGACATAAAGCCATTGTCAGGCTATGTAGAAAAAGTCAAATGTGCTTATTTGAAGCAGTGGAAAGGTGCGATCCACTGCTTACACTAATGTCGTACAGGTGGCTAACACAACCTTGAGAGAAGTATATTGGGATACACAATACCACTCTTTTTGAAAATCGATAGTATGCCTGGGTGTCACTGGAGTATGCCTGGGCGTAATTTTAGGTGTGGATGCAGGGGACATGTCCATACCACTTTTGAGATGAACCGAGCTTGTCCCCACCACTTTTTCACAAATAAGATGCAAAAATAGCTAACACAGACAATTTGCCATTCTAATGTCCCCTCCACTTTCAAAGTATGAGTGCATTCATTTTTGTGCTTGCCGATACAGAGTACTGATACTGATACTTTTTCCCCCAACATACAATGAAAATATATGCATTGCCTTGTTTTTGCCACCTGTGATGTTTGTTTTACTGTCCATTCCCATGTAGTTATATTAGTAAATGTATGAGGTGGTGTTTTTTCCAATGCTGCTTTCAAGTCAACAGAATGTGACGAGATGTGACCAGAGCGTTATTTTGGGTAATAGCAGTATAGAAATACTACAGGCAGAAATAGAAGGTGTGATTAGATGAGCATCTTGCAGAGGTGGTGTCCATGTGCATGTATATGTGTGATCTCTGGTGGTGACAGTTGTGGTACTGCTTGTGTGCATGCATGTGTGTGTATGTCCATGATCTTTAGTGACAACTGTGAATGATGGTGTGTGTGAGTGTGTGTGTGTGTGTGTGTGTGTGTGTGTGTGTGTGTGTGTGTGTGTGTGTGTGTGTGTGTGTGTGTGTGTGTGTGTGTGTGTGTGTGTGTGTGTGTGTGTGTGTGTGTGTGTGTGTGTGTGTGTGTGTCCGTGCGTGCGTGCGTGCGTGCGTGCGTGCGCCCGCGTGCGTGCGTGCGTACGTGTGTGCATTATCTTCTGTGCTAGTGTGGTGATGGTCAGTAGCAGACTGCGGGACTGAGGCCTCCCCTCTGGCGGTGTGCTTGGCTGAGTTTTATGTGGCTTTAATTTGAGCTAATGATGTGAGACCGGCCGCTGGCTCTCAGAGGACACGCTGCCCATTAATTGCCTCATTTCAAATCCAACCCCCATCCATCCTTCTCCCTCAAACAGGGGTGACATCAGCACTCGCCACCAGAATACTGTGGCAATCACGAGAAGGGAGACGGGTGTGAGTGCCTTGAGCGTGTGTATGGTGTGTGTGTGTGTGTGTGTGTGTGTGTGTGTGTGTGTGTGTGTGTGTGTGTGTGTGTGTGTGTGTGTGTGTGTGTGTGTGTGTGTGTGTGTGTGTGTGTGTGTGTGTGTGTGTGTGTGTGTGTGTGTGTGTGTCTGGGAGCCTGTTATGTGCTTGTGGCTTGCTTGTGTGCGTAGGATGGCAGCATTTGGTTACTGACCACTACATTTTTTTTTTTTGACCACCATTAAATTTACCACAAAGTATGAATTATGACCGATGACAGTCTATCAGACGCTTAATAGTGTTTGTTGAGATCCATCTTTTTCTTTTGGAGGGTAAACTTCCTTGTCTCTCGCCTGGTTTCAAATCTCTATTGCGTGTGTCTCAAGCATGTGACGCTACCCATGCTCTTCACATGTTTTAAGTAATCCATCTCTTCCACACATTAAGGATTAAGAATGCAGTGTGAAGAATATACACTATGTGATTATCCACATGAACAGGTCCTAAAAATAGACTCTTAAAAATGTTTCACCAGTTAGAGCGTCTGTTAAGAGTTGCACTGAAATTTGAATTTGTAAAAGAACCTGAGAGTCTGAGTTTTACGTCAGAATAATAATATTGTTGATTTGTTTGTCCTATTGTAACATGGCTGTTTGTGGTTTCATTCATGATTCTCTGCAGTGAACAGTCTGACTAAGACAGCAGTGTTAGGCAGTGAGACGGTTAAAACCACACACCACTTCTGGGGTGAGTTTCTCGAAAGCGTATTTGTTAGCCTGTTAGCAACTTCGGTAGTTGCCAATAGGAAATTGCATCGCAAACAACAAAGTAGCTAGCGCAGTTAGCAACTATGGTTTCGAGAAACGCACTCCTGGTTTGTCTCATAAATATACGTAGCTATGTCATGTCAGCATTGCTTCCAGCCATCAGGAGGGCAACACTCCCATCTCGCCTCCTCCTCTCCCAGTATAGTACTGAATATCCTGTGGTGGTCATGTGACCAGGCAGCACCGCATTGCATTCCATGGCATGCACTGTATCACACATTAAAGTACATTAAAAAAGCAGTTAGCCTGAAGTTACAGTATCCGTGCTGGTGATAAAATATGAGGTGTCGGTGAGGATATTAATGGCAATTAATGTCACCTGGAGAACGAATCTCCATGACAGACAGGTGGAGAATGTAAGACAGGCACAGGTATGACATTTAGCCTGTTAGAGATGGGCAATAATCACCCTCAAAGGAGTTTTGTAACTTTTGCAGGTATGTGGTATGATACTGTGAAGTCAGTAACAGATATGTGGCCCCATAGAATAAAAAAACTGTGGCCTTCAAGCTTGGGTAGAATTAGAGAAGGATGGCATGAAGGGGACAAAAGGAGGAGACGAAGGAGGAGAAGAAGGACATGAAAGACAAGGATGAGAGACCAGAAGGAAAAGGATGAGGGGAAGCAATAAGAAGAGATTCAATACTTAGTAGCAGCAGGTTCTCAAGTTAAGAAGACAAGAAGAAGGAGGAAAATAGACAAGGAGAAGGACGAGGAGGAGGACAACGATGATGAGGATGAGTAAGAGATGGAGGAAGAGAAGGTGAAGATGAGAAAAGGAAGAGGCGGAGGAGGAAGGACAAGGATGAGTGACAGTAGGAAAGGAGGAGTAGAAGCACACGAGAAGAAGAAGGTGGAGGAGGATGAGAAAAGGAAGATGAGAAAAGGAAGAGGTAGATGAGAAAGAGGCGGAGGAGGAAGGACAAGGATGAGTGACAGTAGGAAAGGAGGAGTGGAAGCACACGAGGAGAAGAAGAAGGTGGATGAAGAGAAGGTGGAAGAAGAGAAGAGGAAGAGGTAGATGAGAAAGAGGTGGAGGAGGGAGGACAAGGATGAGTGACAGTAGGAAAGGAGGAGTAGAAGCACACGAGGAGAAGAAGAAGAAGGTGGAGGAGGGGAAGGGGAGGATGGGTAGAGGATTTATCTGTGACCCCTCCCGAGTCCTCCCCTGATAAATCAGTCAAAGCAAGGCTCTGGTTCATCACCATTCGTCAGCGCCGCTGCTTGCATCTGCTCCGCTTGGCGGCCAGCTCCGGGGCCCCTCTTCTTGATTGATAGTGTTTCTCCGCCGCCGATCTTTACCTTGCGTCATCGTCACCCACTCATCAGCTAGGCTCATCCATACAATCCCAACCACCTATCCACCTCTCTTCCTTCCTTCCTCCCTTGTGTCTTATTCAGTGTTTATTCACCCACTTCTTCACTGATTTATTTGTTTTCTTTCTTCTTGGAGGGTTTAAAAGCGAACACGGTGAAAGACCTCGTTCCCCCCCCCCTTTTTTGTCGTTTTGTTAGGTTTCTGTAGTCGCTTTGTTCTGCTGTCACAGGTGTCACCATTAAGGAGATTGTGTGTGATGAAGGCACACAGGGTAATGGATGTTAATTGGTGTCTGGTCGTGTGTGTGTGTGTGTGTGTGTGTGTGCGTGTGCGTGTGCGTGTGCGTATGCGTTTGAGTGCGCATGAGTTTGTGCGTGTATGCAGCTGACAAGTCATGAATCTTTATTCTGCTCAAGTTCATTTTGAAAGGAGTTATGAGATTTTTAATAACTTGGGCAAATCATCCATCGCTAATTTCTCAGGTGTGCAAATATGATGGCACGGCGAAGTGAAAGGTTTTTGGCAAATCTTTCCATTGGGGACGAGGTGTGACTGACGGTTGGCACCTAAAATGTATTTGAATTCTCTCTCTTTCTCTCTTCCTCTCTCTCTCTCTCTCTCTCTCTTTCTCTCTTCCTCTCTCTCTCTCTCTCTCTCTCTCTCTCTCCTGCACACCAGGTGTTGACTTTTGTGAAAAAAAACTTATCTTAACCTCTCAGATAGCGGTAAAGTTTTCAGGCAGAGTCCATAAAACGATTTGAACAATATTTCTGGGAAAGCAATTACAGAACTTCTCAGTCAACACATTTCAGGGATCACAGGGTTCATGTTAGTTTTCTATTCTCTATTTCCAGTGCATTGGCTTTTGAGCATGTGTGTCCTTCATTACACTGTCAAAAGACAAAATGGTAGACTTCATAAAAGACCTGAGCAAAACTTCAGAGCAGAAATCAGTTATCCCTTATCACATTCTTGCTCTCCCTCTGTATACATCTTTCTCAATTTCTCCACATTGCTCTCTCTCTCTTTCCATATTGTTCTCTCTCCCTCTTTTTGTCTTTTCTCTTTCTATCCCATTTCTCTCTGCCTTCCTCCCTCCTTCTCTCCTCCTGTCCTCCCTTCACCCCCACATCCCTCTGTAAAAGTACCGCTGACTGTATAATAGAAATAATGAGAACACGTTGCACATCAATGTCAGCTTTCCATTCCTGCTTCCATGTATGTCGGATTCTACTTTCTCACCGTTCTTATTCTGTCCATCTGTCCATCATGTGTTTCCCTTGACTCTTTCTTTCTTTCTTTTTTCTTTCCCTTGACTCGTTCTTTCTCTTTTACATCCCACTCCAAATTTTTTCTTCCTTTCTTTTTTTCACTTCTTCTACTTGTCCAAATCCCTATCCTGCTTTTATTGCTACTTGTTTCAGCCCCAGTGCCTGTCTGTCTGTCTGTCTGTCTGTCTGTCTGTCTGTCTGTCTGTGTCGACCACTTGTAGTACTTACTTTCATGTCTGTTCCTCCCAAATGCCGTTTTCATCTTTATTCTGTCCGCCTTGTCTGCTGCTGCTCTGACTCACAGATTTCAAGTTTTTTTTCCCCTTCACTCTACCTTCTTTTCTTTCCTCTCTAAACCACCCTATCTTTGTAGTCATGGATATCTCTACCAGCAAGGCTTGACCTAGAAGCAGTGGCCTTTACAGAATTGTCATTCTTTTCACAGCACAGCATTTATTTGTGAAATGTGTGTGTGTGTGTGTACGTGTGTGTGTGCGTGCGTGTGTGCGTGAGAGCATGTGTGTGCGCGCGTACATGTGTGCACATGTGTCTGTATTTTTGCACTCTTAAGCGTATGCCAGTGTGTGTGCACAAGGTCCAAGAAAGGGGGATTGTATTAACGCCACAAGATGTTTGTTTTGATGGATGGGCATGTGGTCTACAGCCATGCTGCTATTGGCCGGTTGGAGTGTACTGACAGTTGTCCTCCTGTGTGCTTGCGTTCATGCATGTGTTTGTGTGTGCATGCATGCATGCATGTGTGTTCATATCAGTGTGTGCATGTCAGTGTGTCTTAAGTGGGTTAGGCAGTAAAGTGAAAAGACAGTGAATCTTCTTTGATTCTCCTCCAGCCAAAACAGTAATTATCTTCTAATGAAGGCCGTTGCGGCCGCTACTGTTGCCTGTTGTTATTGGTAAATGTAATAATGGGCTGCTCAGCTGGGGATATTGACTGAAGACTGATGAATCACCTCAGTCAATGAACTGCACTCCTGAGCACATCAGTGGCCTAATATTTAGACAGTCCACGGAAGAAAGGAGAGGGAGGGGGGGGGGGGGGGAGTGAGCGAGCGAGTGAGTGAGTGTGTGTGTGTGTGCATGCGTGGATGTGTGCGTTCGTGCGCGTGTGTGTGTGTGTGCGCATTCTTAACATTCTGTTTTGACCTTAGTGTGTGTGCGTTTCTTAATGTTCTTTATTGACCTTAATGCTCACATTTCCTTAACACTGCACTGTATGTTGGTGGATGTTTTTTTGTCAGCTTTGGCTGCACGGATACCCCCAGGCATGCCAATACAACACATTTGAATTTCAGTTTGAGTGTGCATGTGACAGGGTGAGTGAGATAGGTCTGATACAGACTCAGAATGTTTGGAAAAAAATACACTCCTCGTTTCCAACTGCTTTAGAGGTTAAATGTTGAATTTTTAAAATCCATTTTTAAACCCATTCAGACAATCACCAGATTTGGCAGTGGGACTTCTGAATCTGGCAGTTGCTTAGCATAAATCATGGCATCAGA
>NC_085865.1:19975780-19983280 GCF_034702125.1 Engraulis encrasicolus | reverse complement strand
GTGTCTGTGCTTTTCTCTGTGTGTATGTGTGTGTGCATGCATTTGTCTGTGTGTGTGTGTGTGTGTGTGTGTGTGTGTGCGTGCGTGTCCGTGCGTGTTTGTGTGTGCGTGCGTGTGCGTGTGCGTGCGTGTGTGTGTGCGTGTGTGTGTGCGTGTGTGTGTGTGTGTGTGTGTGTGTGTGTGTGTGGGTTTGTGCGTGTGTGTGTATGTGCATGCGTGTGTGTGTGCGTGTCTTGGTGTTTCAGTCCTACTCTCCACCCTCCCAGCCTCAAACTGCAGCGCTTTTCAGAGCTGTAATGCAATAAAGCCAAAAAGCGTTTGGCTCATAATGACATAAGAAAGCACATTTATTTTCCCGCAGTCCATTCCGCTCGTCACTTTTCTTCTTCTGCTCCCCTCCTCCCTTTCATTTCATCTCTCTTTTTTTCCTCCTGACTCATAACACCAACCCCCTTGCTCCTCTCCCTGATGTATTCCTCCTCCTCCGTTCTGCTTTCACCCGACCTGCCGCTCATATTATTGCTGTGCTGTTGTTCCTCCGCCTGTTCCCCTCTTTTCTGCTGTTTGGTTTTTTTCTTCTTTTTTTTCAATCATCCCTCCTTTACATCCTTTTTCCTTCTTTTCTGTCCTGACCCCATACACAAGGCCTTTGCCAAAAAAAATAGATGTTGGCTGTATATTAAGGTTTGTCTAGACTCTTGGACATTTTTGGGTGCATTATTATTGCATTACATTTTGCTGACTGTTTCATACAAAAGCGACTTACATTTATTATCAGCACAGGGTATTGGTTACATTCCCTGGGGCAACGTGGGGTTCAGGTGCCTTGCTCAAGTGCACCTCAGCCATGGAGTGAGAAAGGGAGTGGAAGGGGTGGGATTCGAACCTGCAACCCTCTGATCTAAAGCCCATCTCCTTATCCACTAGGCCACAGCTGCTTAGCTCCTGGCTGCGCCTGGAGTAGCACATGAATATCAGCCTCTCTCCTGTATCAATAGCAGAGAGCTGGATTTTAGACTTTGAGATTTTAGACTTTGTTCTCATTCTGTCCGTTCGTCTTTCAATGTTCTTGCTCTGTTTTTGCCGACTGCCTTGTGTTGTCCCCCTGCTGTGTTTATCCCCAGATTGTCTCTCTCTGTGGCTGTCTGTCTTTTGGTACCTAAATCCCTCAATTTCAGCTTTTCCTCCTCCTTTTCGTCCAAGTGCCTATTTTCTTCTCTCCTCCTTCTCTCGTTCTGTCCCACTCCCTCGCTCTATTGACAAATGAAAGTCAACACTGAATGGTGGGTTTTATTTATTGATTAGGCCTCTTTTGTTTTGTTTCTCCTTGTCCCTTTTGCCTGTAAAAATTTGATCCCGTGTGTTGTGTTGCAGTTCAATTCTGTGGTGGCGTACAGGCTTTCTGTTTTGGAGAAGGGCGCAGTGAAACATATGCTGTCTGGTTTAATCACTACTCTCTCTCTCTCTCTCTCTCTCTCTCTCTCTCTCTCTCTCTCTCTCTCTCTCTCTCTCTCTCTCTCTCTCTCTCTCTCTCTGTGAGGTGTCATATTTTAAAATGAATTAAATGTAATTCGCCAGGTGAATTGATTGATGATATGCTACAAATGAGTGTTATGAGTGTTAAATCTCTTTCTCGTTCCTTCCCTCCCTCCCTCCTTCTCTCTCTCCCTCCTTCTCCCTCTCTCTCTCTCTCTCTCTCCCTCTGTAATGATAGGGAGTTTGGCTGGAGAGACCCGGAGCTTCCTGAGGTGATCCAGATGCTACAGCACCAGTTCCCCTCGGTGCAGTCCAACGCGGCGGCCTACCTACAGCACCTCTGCTTCGGGGACAACAAGATCAAAGCTGAGGTAAACCCCCCCTGGAAACTTTTCAACTACAGACTAATTCTGCTCGGCTTGTTCCTCTGACATCTTTGGAGTCCAGGGGAAAAACACAAAAGGATTTTGTTTGCTGGGAGCTCAGTGTCAGACTGCAGCCTACCTGTATGTGAGAGGTGGACAGCTATTTGCTGAAATAGCACAAGGTTCTCACAGACTGGGTGAGGCTTACTATGAATGCTCCTTGTGTAGCCTTTTTTTGCCAGGTAAATCTATTCAGGACAAGGTCAAATATTTAGAACTGAAATGAATTCTAAAACCTTGTGGATTTTGCCTGAACATATTTTTGGTCTGCAAACTTGGGGTGACAGCCGACTAGCTGGCAATATCAAAGAGTGAGATCAAACGGTACAGAGAAAGAGTGCTGGATATTTGCGGTGACTTTTCTTTAGTGTATCCCTGGCAGAAAGACTTCCCCAAGGGCATTGTGAGGTCAGAAGTAGGGGGCACTACAATTTCTGGGCGTCCTCCACAGAACATAATAGCCAACATATTTATTATTAGGAAAGGGTCCAAAGTCTTCCACTAGGTCTAAAAAAATCTATGAAATGCAAGGAAGGCAAGAAAATAGCTTTGTCTGTCTGTCCCTTAAGCATTGTACTGAGCGAAGCTGTTCTAGAAGAGACCTGCTGTAATCTCACTTTGATGTGTTGTGATTGTTGTTGTTGCCGTTGTTGTTGTTGTTATTGTTTTTTATTATTATCGTTGTTGGTTTTATGGAATTAGTCTCCACAGTGGTGCTACACCGTCGACAGATAACTCATCCCTATATTGGAGAAAGGATGCAGCGCAAGCAGGGCGTCCTGATTTCCCCACAGTGAATTTGTGTGTACAAAAGTGTGACCTAGCGTAGCGCTCGTAATTGCGACCTAATAGCATGCTCTACCGCAATAAGGGAGAAAACGAGATGGAGGCGCCATATCACATCGACACGTCAGGGAACCCACAGCAGCATCTTCAGCGGGCTCCCCCAGGGCTTTAAAGGGGGGGTTGCTGGCATTACGAAGTGAAATTAAATCCAGGCAGCACATCTGTGCCAAAGGAGCCAGCTCTGGCAACCGGTGATGAGGCAGCTGCAGGGGCGTATAGTAGGGCCCACCAAAAAGCTAATTCGCTCGCTCACTCACCGAGTCACTCACTCATTCACTCACTGACTCACTCTTGCCCCCAAAGAAGAGGGAAAGCAGAGGAAGATTATAATTAGTTTGGCTCTCTGTCTTTCTCACACACGCATGTGTACACACACACTGCTCACACAAGCACATACACATGACACAAGCACACATGCACACCCAAAGGGAAAACATTGCGTACACTGAATCATATCACAAGGAAATTAAGCTCATTTTGTTTTGCTTTTCTTTCCTTTTTTAATCTCTACATGATTTTGCTCGGAAGATGGGGGGAAAGCCTAATCTGGAATGAGAAACTCCTTACTGGCTTGTCTCCTCTGAAACACGGCAGCGTTAACTCCACGGCCATTAAGAGCATCTCGCCAAGATGTTGCCTCTGCACGGCAGTCTCTCTTCAGATCCGTGGTGCATTTTTCAAAACCTTAGTTACTAACTATGTTAGCTAATTTGTTGCTTATAGTGCAATTTCCCATTGGCAACTACCCAAGTTGCTAACTGGCCAACAACTACACTTACGAGAAACACAATCCAGGGGTGCATTTCTCGAAACCATAGTTGCTAACTGTTGGCTACTTTGTTGGTTACAATGCTATTTCCCATTGGCAACTACCCAAGTTGCTAACTGGCTAACAACTACACTTTCGAGAAACACTGCTTTGCCAATGACAGTGTCTCCTCCATGTAGTTTGACTATTTAGTTGCACGGCAGTGGCTCGGGGGGACGAGAAGTCAACCTGCAATCGAAGGGTCGCCGGTTCAATAGCGGCTCCGCCTGACCTCGAAGGGCGACGTGTTCTCAGGCGAAACATTGACCCACATATGCCTCATGGCTGTCGTCCTTCATGACAGCCTTTTTGACATTGATGTGTGAGGCTGTGTGACTGTATAAAAGGGTGAATTTGAAGCCAGACCAAACATCGGGTTGCCTTGTTATAAGGTGGTGAATGAACTTGAAAACATTACGTAGAGTGGCTTTAACCCCTTCGCGCAGAGCTTCAATTATGACGTAATTGTCACTAAAATTGAAATGACCAAGGCTTAATCTGTTGCGTAAGGCTCTCTGTAATGTCATAGTAATGTTGTTATGATGTAGTTGTGTCTTTGCAGCAAAGAGTGAACAGGCCCGCTGGTGGGTCCATCTGCACAAAGAGGTTCCCATGCTTTTTTGATTTAACTGAATACAAAGAAGTTCAATGTAAATGTTGTCTTTTTGGCATACAATACAGATACACAACCTCTGTCATTCCAGGAGCATTGAGCAGCTGTGTCTGAATTGAAGTGAATTGAAGTGAAAGCCCACCTGGGAAACTCCAACTCACACTGTCATTGTGACACAGCACACAAGTGCACACTGCACACAACAAGATTTCCTTTATGCCTCACCCATGCAAAGGGGCAGTCCCCCAATGGCTCCGGCAAGGGAGCAGTGCGGCGGGACGGTACCATGCTCAGGGTACCTCAGTCTTGGAGGAGGATGGGGGAGAGCACTGGATAATTACTCAAGATAATAAACGTGTGGACCTGCATGTATATCGCATAATAATTGCGGTATAGGTAATGTTATACAAAGCGCTTTAATAGAAAACAATATCAGGCCCTGTCGTGGCCATCCGGTAGGGTTCTCACCTGCCATGCGGCTGACCCGGGTAGGATTCCCGGCCCGGGTCCTTTGCCGACCCCTCCCCGTCTCTCTCCGCATTCACTTCCTGTCTACCTCTCATACTGTCCTGTCCATAATAAAGTCTAAAAAGACTGTAGTTGGCAACATGTTCTACCAGTTCAGTTGAAATCGGTTTGTGTGTGCGTGTGTGTTGCTTCTCTTCAGTCTGCATGCCCACGGAAGCCGACAGGGGGTGACAAAGGGGTGTCTTGTCCCAGGCCCAGGGAAGAAGGGGGCCCAGAATTGGATCCTCATTACATTGTAGGTATTAGGTTTGGGGCCCTTTCAGATGTCTTTCTCCCGGGCCCAGCCAAAGCTGTCATCGGGCCCTGTGCCTGACAAGGCTCTTCAACAGGTCCCTGAAGACACCGCAGTGCATGGAGTCAGATTAATAATGTATGCCGCTGTTCACAAAACACACTTGACACGGTCTCCTGAAGCGAAGCAGCATGCGGCAGCAGTGTGGTGTGTGTGCGCACACGCCCGCATGTGTGTGTATGCGTATGTGTGTTTGCATATACGTGTGTGTGTGTGTACACGTGTGTGTGTGTGTGTGTGCGTGTGCGTGTGCTGAGCAGAGTGCTTCATCACCAGGGGCCTGGTCGCCGTGGCAACTGGTCCCCACACGGCCAATTGATTAGATCTCTGACCTATGCCAGATGACCGTTGTCTGAGTGTCGCTGTGTTGCCATGGTTATTCTGACACAAACACACACACACGCAATACACAGACACACACACACACACACACACACACACACACACACACACATACACACGCGCACACACACACACACACACACACACACACAGGTAATGGATGAACCAATCTTTGCTCAGAGTTCTGGAATCAGGGCACGCTTGTTAGTGTGTGTATGTGTGTGTGTGTGTGTGTGTGTGTGTGTGTGTGTGTGTGTGTGTGTGTGTGTGTGTGTGTGTGTGTGTGTGTGTGTGTGTGTGTGTGTGTGTGTGTGTGTGTGTGTGTGTGTGTGTGTGTGTGTGTGTGTGTGTGTGTGTGGTGTGGTGAGTGTATGTCTGTGTATGTCTGTGTCCATGTGTCTGTGTGTGAAATAGTAATTAATGTGGTTCCCTACACAAAATTGACTGCCTTGTCGAGTTATCAAATGAGCAGGGCACATTTCAACTTGTCGTGTGTGTGTGTGTGTGTCTGCGTGTGTGTGTGTGTGTGTGTGTGTGTTTGTGTGTGTTTGTGTGTCTTCGTGCAATTGTGTGTGTGCCTGTGTGTGTGCGCGTGTTGTGTGTGTGCCGGTGTGTGTGCGTGCGTGCGTGCCTGCGTGTGTGTGTGTGTGTGTGTGTGTGTGTGTGTGTGTGTGTGTGTGTGTGTGTGTGTGTGTGTGTGTGTGTGTGTGTGTGTGTGTGTGTGTGTGTGTGTGTGTCTGAGTCTGTGAGTCTGTGTGTCTGTGTGTCTGTGTCTCTGGGCTGTCAGGAATTGTCAGATTGAGCGTCTGTGAATGTGTGGAGCGTTAATTACATTCGACAGGCTGCGGCTATGTGTGAGGGTTAAGGCCTCAGCAACTATCTGTGGTCTGCCACTCAGTGTGTGTGTGTGTGTGTGTGTGTGTGTGTGGCCATCGCGTGCTGCTTCCTCCCGCTAATGCGAGGCGACGTGGAGAGGAGACAGACTGGAGGAACAACTCGTAATGGCTGCCAAATGTTCTTAGAGTTTCAGCACATGTTGGAGCCTTTCCCACTACACTAAGTAGGAGAATAGGAGCAAAATAGCAATCATAGTGGGTGACAGCCATTACTGATAGTGTAACTAAGCTATATACCCAAGGTTAGTGTTAGGTACATACAGTGGAAGGTGCATGTAGATACACTAACAATAGTGTTTCTATGCCCCAATGGCATATAAGATAACAAATATAATATATCAGCTAGACATTGGCGTGGTTCCTTGTGTAAAGCTGCATTTGACTCTATGGCAGTGATTCTCAAAGTGTGGTCTGGGATAGAGCTGAGGTTGTCTGTGAGGGGATTTCTACTTTTTGCTGACAAGCTAGCAGTAGGCTGTATTTGTAACAGTATTACAAAGCTAAACACAGCTGAAGTCATATTTTCACCACAATAAGACAGGCTTGCACTGTAATGTGAAAAAGTAAGTGCTCTGCATCGAAATGATCGAAATGTGTCAAATTAGCTACCATTACTGTCAATTCAGTTAACGGGTGGTCCCTGAACATTTTTGGGGGGACAAAGTGGTCCTCGGTCTGAAAATGTTTGAGAAACACTACTCTAGCCATCTGCTTTTGGCTTGAGTGGATGACACTTGCATGGGAATGCAGCATTCAACAGACAAGATCATTGGGATCATATTGCATTCACAGTGGCCACCAGTGAGATTTAGAATTTAGCTTAAAAGTCTTCTAATAGTCTATAAAGCCCGATTCGCACGGGATAAATATTACCTATGGACCCCTGGTAATTCGCAATTACCCCCGGACCTTCATGACTTTTCGGGACACATTCGGACGGGATAAGTAAACGTCTGGTATTTACTCGATCCACAGACATTACAAGGGCAGACGGCGCACCTATGTGAAATTACCCCAGGATGTCTGTGTTTCGCAGCAATATCATCCTAATAGATGTCTTAGGTCTTCATAGTGTCCTCTACTGGTTGTGCAAAGGGTCAAACCCAGACAGGGTTAAATGGCCATTTAGTCATTATACTGCCAAATACTGGAACCAACTTCCTTTCAAATTAAAACTGCCCCAACAGTATCATGTTTTAAAAAGAAATGAAGCTTTATTTATCTATCTATCTTTGGTGATAGTTATCTAGTATCTATGATACTTTCTACAATAT
>NC_085865.1:19958280-19968280 GCF_034702125.1 Engraulis encrasicolus | reverse complement strand
CGCATACACACGCGCACACACACAGCGCCTCTCCTCCTGTCATTTTTGGATGTGTATAAATGGTCCCTAGTCAGGTTCCTGTTTAAAGTGAAAGAAAGCCCATTGGGAAACTCCAGCTCCCATTGTCATTGTGACACAGCACTCCACAGCACACAAGTGAACACTGCACACTGCACACAACGAAATTGCATTTATGCCTCACCCGTGCAAGGGGGCAGCCCTCAGTGGCCCCATGGGGAGCAGTGCGGTGGGACGGTACCATGCTCAGGGTACCTCAGTCATGGAGGAGGATGGGGGAGAGCACTGGTTGATTACTCCCCCCACCAACCTTTCTGAGTTACTGTGTTTCAGTGGTGGTCTTCATATGGCTGCCTCTGTGAAGCTTTGGCTCTGCTGAGTCTTCAATTAGATGCCTTTGTGTTCTCTAGTTTTTGCCTGCTATATGACAGTGATTGGTTAAAATTCTAGTTCATTAGTTACAATCTAGTTCCACGTATTCCAAATGACTTGGTTTTACCTGTCCAATTCAGCCAGTTGATTGGCCGGTAGAATGATCACCTGGTTTTATTGGACTGGTAAAACAAGGTCATTTGGAATATGTGGCACTGGATTGTAACTAATGAATCCATTTTGCCCAACGCTGCTACTGGATGCTCATGATCCGATCCACTGCTGCTTCAAAGCAATGTACTGTCTCTGCCTTATTGTACTTTTTACTCAACTCATGGGCGAACGTTACGCTCACCCACAGACATACATGCATACATACTACACAGACAGAAACACACAAGTGCAAAGACACACGCACATGCATACACATGCATACGCACACACATGCGCGCGCACGCACACACACACACACACACACACACACACACACACACACACACACACACACACACACACACACACACACACACACACACACACACACACACACACACACACACACACACTGTCACTGCCATAGTTGGCATGCAGGGTTGAAACAGGATGACGTTTTTGTGAGGCGTGCACGTGTGTGAAAATCATATTCGTTCAGCCCCCTCAGGAAAGGCTTGTTTTTTTTCTCCTCCTCCCCTTCCTCCTCCTCTTTCTTTCTTTCATTCCCCCTCTCCTCTCTTCATAAGAATATGGCAGCAGCACTGGCACACCCGTGCTCAGCGAAGACGCGTGAACCTGCATGAATTAAGCTTATCGCGTTGCAGCTGCGATTGCGAATATTCGTCTTAGGGTGGTGTGAGATGGAAAAAATATGCAGGTTAAAAAGATTGCTCCTTTTTTCTGTGCTTCTCCCCTCCTCTATTATGTGTTATTTTGTCTCTTCTATATTTTCTCCTCTCTTCTCTCGTCTCTCCTCTCTCCTCTCTTGCTCTAAGCTTGAAAGCAGTCATGCCTTCATGCTACTGAGGTCTCAGTGCTAGGAACTTACTTGAACCCAAAAAGACTTACAAAGAGAGTGCTTCGCTTAGGAGAGGTGAGAGGAGTGGCAATGATTTGTGATGGCAGCACATTTGTGCACGCTCTTACTCACACACGCATACACGCACACACATGCACTCACACAGACACACACAGACACAGACACAGACACACACACACACACACACACACAAACACACACATGCACACACACACAAACACACACATGCACACAAGCTTACACATCACAGTGTGTGGAACGCGCACACACACACACACATTGGACGGGGCTACGGAGTGGGCGTCGCCCGGGTGCAACTGATTGTAGGACCGCCACTGCACATGCACACACACACACACACACACACACACACACACACACACACACACACACACACACACACACACACACACACACACACACACACACACACACACAAAGTTACAAAACAACATGACAGTGTGTGCTCCCACGCATCCCCTTTCATCCATTCCGAATATTAGCATAGCAGCTAATGTTGATGCTCATTAGACATTAGCTACGCGCAGCGGGGACCACTGGGAGATAGCGAATCAAGCCAAGTGCCGTTACATTTAAACAACGGCGCCCTTAATGGCATAGCTAAGCCGTCTGGTATGCAGCCGTCTTGCAGTATATAGGGATTAGGATGCTTACGATGCGCCCTAGCTCGACGCTGGCTGGCAAACGACAACAGAGACAAGAGGGGAACGCTTTTGTGAAGTAGTGGAGTTGTTTATGACATTCCTTACCATCTTAATGGCCTGGCCTTGATGGGATTCATTTTTCATGTGACTTTGGCTGCTATTTGTTGTATTCACTCGGTTGTGACACTTGTGATATTGTGTGTGCAAGAGTAATACATTTGTGTTCAAGGATCCATTAGTTGCAGTCTGGAATTTGTGAAGAATAAGCGGAGCACGTACATTGATCGGCAAACACATAAATGACTAAATAACGTCTTGGTCTCTGTCTCTGCCTGGCTGTCTCTGTTTCTGTCTCTTTCTCTGTCTCTGTCTCTGTCTCTGTCTCTGTCTCTGTCTCTGTCTCTGTCTCTGTTGCTCTTGCTGTCTCTGTCTCTTTCTCTCTCTCACAAACTGGAAAAATTATGACACTTTCACAGCATGCGTCTGTTTTTTGTCTGAACAAATATGCACATCTCCCACACCCACACTGTCTTCAACCCACTCACAACGTAGCCTTGAGGCCTGTCCAACTTGGCCGTTACCCCTGGTGTTCTATCAGAGGTCATCCTAATGTCATACATACAGTACCCACTGAGGCCTGCCCACCTCTCTCTCTCTCTCTCTCTCTCTCTCTCTCTCTCTCTCTCTCTATCTCTCTATCTCTCTCTCTCCCCCTCTCTCTCTCTCTCTCTCTCTCTCTCTCTCTCTCTCTCTCTCTCTCTCTCTCTCTCTCTCTCTCTCTCTCTCTCTCTCTCTCTCTCTCTCTCTGCCTGTGGGTTTCTGTATTTTTCACATGCACAGGCAGACGTACACACACACACACCTCATTGCCCATTCCATAATTTAGTCTTGATAAGGCTAGACTCATTGGTCTTTATAGCGATCGAATTAGTTTCAGCTTGTCAAGAATTTGACAGCATGAATAACCAGTACGAATATTTCTTATCTTACCCAATTACGCTATCATGCTCTTGACCACATTTTGTTATTGATCTCTTTAGGTTTTGATATTTAATTTCTGCTGGAAAGTTAGATACTCGTTTATAGATGGATTCTCATGAAGCTGTGAGCATTCACGGTTGTCATCTGAAGTAAATGTATACGGTTTCTGCCTCACATCTGTCTCCAATACAGCTTTCCAGGTTTTTGTGTTTTGGAGAAAGAAAAAAAACCCTTTAACCAAATCTATGGCACACAGGGGAAATGTTCAGATAGATTGGAGACGTACATACAGGCAACACCTCAGAGGACTTGTAGTCACATCTGCGCTGAGAAAGACGCGGGGAGGGGGAAAAAAAGAATCGAGTGAAGAACAACAAACGCCTCGTCTGATAAGCAGATGCGCGGTATGGACGTGATAAGTGTGCTCCCAAAGGGGACTTCAAGATGGCTGTCTGGCGCATGTTGGATCTTCCCACCTATCACTGTTCTGAGATCAGACCGGCTTGGCCTGATCCATGGGGATCCCAATTGAAAATCCATTTCTTACACACTGCTCTCAATCTCCATCTATGTTTCTAAAATCCATCTCGTTTTTTTTGTTTCGTTATGGTGTTGTCTGGGACCTCGTGTCATATCGAAAAGTTATGATTTCATCTGAAGATTTTTTTTTTCTTTTCATGGCTGTCCCCTGCGTTGAGATATGTTGTCATTTGGTCACACTTCAATAACGCCACAATGGAGTGTCTACAGTAGGTTGGTGAGTGTGTGTGTGTGCGTGTGCATGTGTGTGTGCACGTGCGTGTGCGAACGCGAGCACGACTGTGCATCTGTGCGTGCGTGTTTGTGTGCACAGAATGTGTGTGCTTGCACATGATTGTTTATTCTTGGGTCATGTGATGCACCGTGTGTCTGTTGATGCAGGGACAGTCATATGTTGCAGCAGACTTGTCATATGGTGTGAAATGAATCACTGCTACTCAGTCCTATAAATCATCAGTACTGTAAATAATGCCTTGTTACCAGGAGAAAAGCATGCTGCCGACTAACATGTTTGAATTGGATGGTAATATCCAGGCAGATGATGGCCATGTCGCCAAGCGTCTGTTATGCTTGAACGTCAGTATAGTACTCAATTATAATTGGAAGCAATGTATGCCTTCTATGGTAGTAATGATAAAGATCTTCTTTTAGGGAATATATATGTATCTCTATTTTTATTTCCCTTTTTTAAAAATCTTTTTTAAATCTATCTTCTACTGGACTTCATCTTTTTAAACTCAATTTTGACTTGATGCTTGCATTCCTTTATTCCTTGCATTTATTATATTTTTGAAGCATACACTGTATTTAACTGCTACGTACTGTATGTACTGTATGACAATGATGTACCATACAGGTAAACATGCTTTGCCTTGTGTGTGTCTTCAGATCCGGCGTCTGGGTGGCATCCAGCTTCTGGTGGACCTGCTTGACCACAGGATGGCCGAGGTGCACCGGAGCGCCTGCGGAGCTCTGAGGAACCTGGTCTACGGCAAGGCCAACGACGACAACAAGATCGCCTTCAAGAACTGCGGAGGCATCCCTGCCCTGGTGCGACTGCTGCGCAAGACTGGAGACGTGGAGGTCAAGGAGTTAGTCACAGGTAAGGCAACGTTCAAGACTCCCTATCACCCTGCGTATGTCACAATCCCAACTCTGTGGCAACGTTCAAGACTCCCTATCACCCTGCGTATGTCACAATCCCAACTCTGTGGCAACGTTCAAGACTCCCTATCACCCTGCGTATGTCACAATCCCAACTCTGTGGCAACGTTCAAGACTCCCTATCACCCTGCGTATGTCACAATGCCATATCTGTGGCAACGTTCAAGACTCCTATCACCCTGTGTACTGTATGTCATAATGCCAATTCTGGGGCAACGTTCAAGACCCCTGGTTATGTCACAATGGGGTAACGTTCAAGACTCTTATGCCTTGCTTATCCCATTAAGACACAGTGTTATACATTTCTTGTTGCCAGAATGGCAATGACCAAGTCATAGTACATTACTAAAGGTCCTGTGTTATGTCATAGTAGTGTAATGCTACGGTAGTTAGCTTTTCATTGACTATTACAGTGTTCCACAAGTGGCATTATGGGGCTACTGTATTTGTCAATCCCAAGGCTCTGGCTCCACTAGAATTTACTTGCATGGGCCCCTCATGAAACATGAAAACGCCTACCCACTTTATTGAATCCCATAGTCTGAGTGTATCTTTATGATGGTGCAGCCTTGCCCTGAGATGAAATTACTTTTGCCGCCCAACCAGCTCAGTGTCTTGGGAATTGCCCTTATGTACCCCCCTAGCCACGTCCTCTCCACAACGGATTGTCTGCAGACATCGGAGAGATATGGAAATCAGGGTTGAAGCCTGAGTGTTAGTTGGTCTGCGACTAGTGCAACCTGCTGCATCCGTACACTGTATATTTTACCTTATGGGTTCTTCTGCTTTATTGAATGGAACACCCGGTCTTGGTCTTGCCTACTTCTTCCATCTGTTATGTTCAAAGTCAAAGCTTTACATCAACAAAGTGAGATGGAAAGGACAGTGATGTGGTAGGTAGCAGTATTTATTTTCTTGTTTCTTTTAATCGGCAAAGTGTCCGTGAGGATCTGGCTGCGCTTTATACTTGATACAGATGGAATTCATTAAATCCGTTTGACTTTGAAAACTTGCGAGTGCGTCATGGACTGTCTGCCTCCTCCTCACAGAGTTGTTTACTCTGTTTTACACGTTTGTCCTTGATTCCCACGCCAAAGCAGTGCAAGTCCGCAAACAAACAAAGCTCCACAGCAACTCCCACAGCCATCACTCACACACTGTGATGGGGCTACTGTAGACACGCGCATGCACACACACACACACACACACACACACACACACACACACACACACACACACACACACACACACACACACACACACACACACACACACACACACACACACACACACACACACACACACACACACACACACACACACAGAAGCAGCGGTAAGCAAAAACACATACAGTAGATGAAAAAACAGCAGTGGATGAAGATGTGAACACATAACATGAACACACGACCACTCACACACACATACATGTACACAGAGGAGGTCAATGAGGTTATTTCTACCATGTCAAGTATAGCATAGTCATTGCAATACCAACACCATGGCTGAGACTGGCATGTGGGTGTGAGTGGGGGATGTGAATTTGTGTGTGAACGGGTCATGTCAGTCCATCCACTTCTATGTTAAACGTTGACCTTTTTTCGCACACCTCAGCTGGCACACCTCAGCTGGCTTTTTTCGCACACCTCAGGTACGTCAAAGATGGCACCATGGGTCACTCAGCAACAACTTAAAGAAACTCCCGCACACTGACCATTTCGCTGTTCTTTCTTTAATAAACAACGTTTCGGTACTAGATGCCTGATGAAGGTCTAGTACCGAAACATCGTTTATTAATGAAAGAACAGCGAAATGGTCAGTGTGCGGGAGTTTCTTTAAGTCCATCCACTTCCACATCTCGCTGTGCTCTGTGGCCTCCATTTCTACCAAACACAAGGCAGCATTCTCCAATGGAAAACTAGCAAGAGTTCTCACTGCAGCTCCTGGTGCTAAAACAGCATTATCCAGGCACCTGGAGTTGAACTGGGAGAGCCAGGACGATGTGAGGGAGATGGTATAGCATGGAACAGGGGGGGATGGGCGGGTTCAGAGGAAGAAGAGACTGGTATGGGATGAAAGGAAACCAAGAGAGAGGAAAAGGAGGTTGGGATGAGGGAAAAAAAGGGCAATATAGAGAGGGGATTACAGAGAGGGCAGAGAAAGATAGAAACTGGGGATAGGAGATGAGAAGAGCGTGGTGTTGGATGAGAGAGCAAGATAGGAGCGAGAATGAGATGAATGAGAGAGTTTATCCATGAGAACGGAGGTATAGGACCTGCGTGAGAGAGAGAGAGAGAGAGAGAGAGAGAGAGAGAGAGAGAGAGACAGAGAGAGAAATAGATCAGTGGAGAACTGTAAGGTTAGAGATGGGGAAAAAAGAGAGACCGGCGGAATGAGGGTGATATTTCTTTATTTCCAAATGAAAAAAGGAAGGAAGGAAGCAAGCAAGAAAAGAAGGAAGGATGGAGGGAGAGGAGAAAAATGGAAGGGGGCTATTGAGTCTGGATCTACATAAGACGAGAGGGAGGAGGTATGTTAATGAGGCACTAAGGGCCGGGCAGAATCATGGCCGAGAAAGAAATATTGCTTATTCAAAAGACGCTCTGGCCACCAGCATTTGACAATGAATCACATCTCTCCACATCGTACAGTAAAGCGCAAAAGAGAGAAATATGGACTTCCATTCACTCAGACACACTGTATCGCTATGGGATATCCCCTCAGTGTTAGACACCCATTGTAGTAATAATTTGCTTAACTCTGTGTGTGTGTGTCTGTGTGTGTGTGTGTGTGTGTGTGTGTGTGTGTGTGTCTGTGTGTGTGTGTCTGTGTCTGTGTCTGTGTCTGTGTGTACTGTATGTGTGCGTGTCTGTCTGTGTCTGTGTCAGAGAAGAGTGTGTGTGTGCTCGTCTGAATGTGAGTGTGTGTTCATGCATGTTTGTGCATCAGCGTGTGTGCATGTTCACATTGTGGCGTTTGTTCAGCATTAACAGCATAGTTTTCAGCCATTGTACACGTTGCAATGGGTGTCCAATCACAAACAGCTGGTGTTTCCCCCCTTGTGTACGAGATCAGAATGTGCTCAATGATGCGTCTATCTCTGTGTGTATGTGGCCTTGTTGTCTGTGTGTGAAAGATGTTCATATGTATGTTTTCACACAGACACACACACACACACACACACACACACACACACACACACACACACACACACACACACACACACACACACACACACACACACACACACACACACACACACACACACACACTTACATGATGGATGTTAATACAGTATTCTTTCCCGTCATCCTTGTGTGGCACAGTTGTCACGGAAACATGACAAACAAACCCCATAAAGAGCAACATAGAGACATCCTCATGCCTGACCTGTCATTTCACATAGGGCACGAGATACCTTTCCATGCCAGTTACAAATACATGCACACAGACACGCTAACACGCTGGACGCGCATGCACACACACGCACGCACACATGCGCGCACACACACACACACGAACACACAGCAACACTAACACATCAACACACTAACATACACTCAGCCTAATGCTAATTATACATATTAATAACATACTAATAACATACACTTGGCCTAATGCTAATTAGCTGGTCACACACACAGACATTGCATTGTATGTGCCACACGCACACAGGCGCACACACACATACACACACACACACACACACACACACACACACACACACACACACACACACACACACACACACACACACACACACACACACACACACACGCACACACACTTATTTTCACACGTCACAGTAGAGGTTTCAACTGTGTCACACATGTTCCCAGTCACCCTCATTTTAATTGTGTTGTCTTACATTCCTATTATGAGAAGCTGCAGGGGTCTCCACAGTCTCTGGTTCTCTTTCTCACACACACACACACACACACACACACACACACACACACACACACACACACACACACACACACACACACACACACACACACACACACACACACACACACACACACACACACACACACACACACACTTTTTTCTCGTCATAACTCTCTCTGTCTCTCTCTCTGTCTCTCTCTCTCTCTCTCTCTCTCTCTCTCTCTCTCTCTCTCTCTCTCTCTCACACACACACACACTCTCACACTCTCAGTAATAGACACCTGCCACAGGTCAGGGTGTCTTCGCACAACCAGCTCTAGACTGGAGAACAATGATTCCTATTACTGTAATTACCCCAGAGAGAGAGAGAGAGAGAGAGAGAGAGAGAGAGAGAGAGAGAGAGAGAGAGAGAGAGAGAGAGAGAGAGAGATACAGGTAGATCAGTGGAGAACTGTAAGGTTAGAGATGGGGAAAAAAGAGAGACCGGCGGAATGAGGGTATGCTGGCTCTAGCAGAGACATTTTCAGCATGACAAAAAGTAATGAGCTCTCTCTCTCTCTCTCTCTCTCTCTCTCTCTCTCTCTCTCTCTCTCTCTCTCTCTCTCTCTCTCTCTCTCTCTCTCTCTTTCTCTGAGTGTGTGCATGGAAGTGTGTGTGAGTGTACAGGGTAGCGGAAAAGACCTTTGGGTATGTGTGTGCTTGTATATGTGTGCCAGTGTTTCTCTTTGTATCTCTGTATGAGGCACATATTGTTGGCAAATACTGTAGTTTGTGTGTTCATATTGTGTATACACTATACTGCACGTGTGTATGCGTATTGGTACATGTAGTCATCTTTACATGAATATAGAGGACTGAGTTTGAGTAAATACGGTACTTATATGTTTTTTTCTTCTCTATTATTTTTATTTCTCTATTATTATTATTTTTCTCTGCCACACAAATGCACATGGGCATCTGTTGTAATTTATGTCTTACATCTTTTCTATCTGCAATTATTATTGCTTTGGTGCAGAGATATATTAAGTACAAGTAGAAGTACTGGGCTGCTGTGGCTGATAGATCAGAGGGTTGCAGGTTCAAACTACACAGTCTCAACCCAAGTCGTCAATATCTGAGTACCTTTGACCAGACTGCAATTTTTGACGTCTTGGGTATTCTTTCCACGTCACATTTTGACTATGTCCTCAAAGGCGCCCCCTTGTGGCAGCATAACGTCATTGAGGTTAGGTTTAGGAATAGGTTTAGGGTTAGGCCACATAGTCAAAATGTGACGTGGAAGGAATACCCAAGACGTCAAAAATTGCAGTCTGGTCCAAGGTAGTCAGAAATTGACTAC
>NC_085865.1:19940780-19945780 GCF_034702125.1 Engraulis encrasicolus | reverse complement strand
CAGTGGTCATTTTTTTAGATGCGTGCTTCTGGTCAGTTTTTCATCTCTTCCCATGTGCATCACATGCAGTTTGTTATGCACGGATTTTGATGAAATTTTGTGGAGTTGACAATAGGAGCAAGTGATTAAATTTTGGTGATCTGGATCACAATCCGGATCCAGGAATTTTTAAAAAAAGGTTCTTAGATATTTCATATGCTATTTTTGTTTATATATTTTTTCTTCTTTAAACCAGACTGTATTGTATTCCAACTGCATCTTCTGAATGTAATTAGAAAAGTCTTAAAATAAACCGTGGAAAAAAAAAAAAGGTTCTTAACCATTGTGGGATAGGGCGAATTTTAAAATTCTAGTTTCTAACTCAGGCAGAAAGACTTGGAAAAACATTAGGTTGTAACATACTCAAATGTTCTATCAGACAGCTTCGTTGGCAGAGGTCTGCAGTGTGTGCATTTCTGGTTATTATTAGCTCTATGTTTGTGCATGTTTGTGCTCACGGCTCTACTTCATCTTTGGCTAAGTAGGACAGTAGTAAACGCGACAATAAAGCAACCTCAACAATCTCAGCCATTGGTGTGAGTGTGGCCAGTCCACCGGACATTATGCCTGTGCAAATTGCCCATTTTCTCTGCGTGTTAATGACAGTGTGAATGAGGTGCCTCTGCCCAGTAGTGGCTCCTGTCAGGGCCAAATGAGCTCTCCGGACTACGCCGGCTCACAGGTGAGCCTATTGATGAACCAGGGTCAGTATCATTAGCCCCAAGTGTGTGCGTGTGTGCGTGTGTGCGTGTGTGCGTGTGTGTGTGTGTGTGTGTGTGTGTGTGTGTGTGTGTGTGTGTGTGTGTGTGTGTGTGTGTGTGTGTGTGTGTGTGTGTGTGTGTGTGTGTGTGTGTGTGTATGTGTATGTGTCTGAGAGAGAGAGAAAAATGCGAGACAGAGAGAGAGAGAGAGAGAGAGAGAGAGAGAGAGAGAGAGAGAGAGAGAGAGAGAGAGAGAGAGAGAGATTTTGATTGGCAATTGAGTCGATATTGGCCCCGGCTTAAGTCATGGCCAAGCAGGCGCAATGCACCGATGCACACATGCATCTATTCTACACATTTCACATGCATTCTCTCTCGCTCTATCTCTCGCCCCCCCCATCTCTCTCTCTCTCTCGCTCTCGCTCTCTATCTCCCTCTCTCTCCCTCTCTCTCTCTCTCGCTCTCGCTCTCTATCTCCCTCTCTCTCCCTCTCTCTCTCTCTCTCTCTCTCTCTCTCTCTCTCTCTCCCCCTTGCTCTCTCTGCCTCTTTCCTTTCCTCCCTCCCACAGATGTGGTGTCAGTTTTCAAATCTCTGGCTCAAGTCCTAATTACTTTGGGGGAATTGAAGGTTAGAGGGGAAATCGTGAGTTAATTATGTTGGTGCACTTTTAATTCTCAAGGTGACTCCCATATACCTTGAATCTACATCATGCTACAACACACACACACGCACGCACACACACACACACACACACACACACACACACACACACACACACACACACGCGCGCACGCACACACACACACACGCGCGCGCACGCACACTCACACGCACGCGCACACGCACACGCACACGCACACACACTTATACACAGCTCCGATGTCCTCTACTGACATATTACAAGGATGTGGACACACAGCACCTTGCTATTTTAATAGCCAATTGTATGGCCTACAGCTAGTTGGGTTGACTCACAACAATTAGCTGACCCTGCTAGTCTTAGGTCCATTTAAAAACGTGTTTTCCCCCGGGCGTATTCATTTCACCAATGTGTGCTTGTGTCCAGGGCCGCTGACAGCTTTGGCTGGGCCCCGGACAAAGTCATCTGAAAGGGCCCCCTACCCAATACATTTAATGTAATGAGGACCCAAATATGGGCCCCTCTTTCCCTGGGCCCGGGACAGCAGACCCCTTTGTCCCCCCTTGTGAGCTTCCCTGTGATTGTGTCATCCGGCCCCTGTAATGCTGCGCGGTCCTCTAGAACGATGTTTTCCCCAAAGAGAGTGTGTTTCCTAGTGTATTCCAAGGCAGTGCTTGTCGTTGCTGTTGCTGGTGTCACATAGAGCTTGGACCATCTGGAGAAGAGGGGACAATGGCATGCCAGCCACCCCCAGTGCTGGTGAAGGGAAGGGTGTGTGTGTGTGTGTGTGTGTGTGTGTGTGTGTGTGTGTGTGTGTGTGTGTGTGTGTGTGTGTGTGTGTGTGTGTGTGTGTGCGGGCATGCGTGTGTGCCTGTGTGTGTGGCTGTTGGCATGTGTGTGTGTGGCTGTGTGTGTGTGGCTGTGTTTGCGTGTGGTGGCAGTTGCAGTAGGCTAATTAGCCATCTTTGGGAAGCAGTTGCACAGCACGTGCAATCACGTGTGTGTGCGTGCGTGCGTGTGTGTGTGTGAGAGAGAGAGAGAGAGAGAAAGGAAGAGAGAGAGAAAGGGAGACAGAAAGAGAGAGAGGGGGGATTCTTTGTGGGTACTTAGTTTGTGGTCCGCAAATGAGCCTGCAGTCGCCAGTGCTTCCACCACTGTTCTCCTTCTCCCCACAGCCTGATAGAGACATCTGCTTACGCGGCTGACAGCTACCAGCTCATCAGCAGCAGCAGGAAACATGCACTTACACGCACACGCAGGCACACAAATGCACACAGGCACACACACACACACACACACACTCACAAACGCAACACACGCACACGCACACGCACACATACAGGCGCACACACGCACATCCACAGCAGTTTGGTAATTTCTAAGATGCAACAGTTTTTGCTCGAATTTGCCCAAATTTACGTTTTTACTTGAATTTAAGTCCAACTTTCTAAAATCACTATTTTGGATTTTATTCCTCAAGCCATCCTAGGTCGCACACATTACAACCCTTTCAAATGCTACGTTTTATTGCGAAGAACCAAACAAACACGAGTCCTGAGAAACGTTTTTGAGACAAACTCATTTGTGGGAAGCCACACATCAGTGGCCAAGAGATGTAAATATTTTGTGCCCTCATCACACATGCAGATGTGATGAGACACGAGGCAAACTTGTCAATTTTGGCATGCAGCATCGTATAGCCATGTGGCAGTCTGAATCGCAGCGTTCATATGGATGTGTGTTTTCTCGCCAGTGTTGATGGTGCTCTCCCAACAGTTGTCAGCAGACAGTTCATTAGCAATGTGTTTCGCCCATGCTGCTCATCATTTGTCATTGGCAAGCATTCAGACAGCAATGACGGGGATTTAAATAGCTCACTATTTGTGGCCGTAAAGAAATGGTTTCTAATTGATGCAGATCCTCTTTTCTCCTCGTCTGTTGTCATTTTCTCTGTCTCTCTCCCTGTCTCTCTCTCTCTCTCTCTCTCTCTCTCTCTCTCTCTCTCTCTCTCTTTCTCTGTCTCTCTCTCTCTCTCTCTCTCTCTCTCTCTCTCTCTCTGCCTCCGTCTGTCCATGTATTCCCCCCTCCCCTGCTCTTTCTGCCTCCGTCTCTCCATGTATCTTTCTCTTTGTGAAAGAGAGAGAGAGAGAGAGCTATCTTGAATCTTCGCCAGCAGAGATATGTGCTTCTGCCTTTTGTTTGTAATCTTAATTAGGAGCTGAAGTGTCTCCACGCATTAGCTGGATACACACGCCATTAAAGAAAAGCAGATCAGATTGGAGAGAGAGAATGGGATTCATTGAGAGAGACACTCGTGAAGTGTTTTAAATGAGAAACAAAGAATAATAAAAATAGCCTAGTAGAACATTTCAAGCAGAAAAGGATTATCAAAAGAAATAAAAAAATGAATTGGTATGTGTTTCCAAATGAAGACAGTGTGTCATTTTATTTCTTTCTCTCATAGTATTTAAAAAAAATATCTGTCTTTATAGCTCTTTATAGCTTTATAGCTCTAGCTACATTCAGTAGATGTCATGCCATGCCAACAGATTACACATACGTGTAACCGACGTGACGTGTATGTTGGCCAAACAGCTGTGGCTGAAGCATGGACTGTGTTTATTTACAGGTAGGCTAGCCGATTGTGCATGTACTGTAAGTGAATGGGACATTCAGTTTGTTTTCCCCAAAAAATGGGCGTAACGCACATCCACGAACAAAGTACCCGGATGACCCGTTACATGCATAGACTTTGTTAATCACCTTTGATGCCTTAGTCATACTGTGAGGAAGGTGTGTAATGTACCTTCAAGTATAAGGCTGCTATTGAGGAACCATACAGTATGCCACAGAGATTGTGTTGGCATGCACAGATCTATACACAGATATCTGTCGTGGACCCAAGTAATGTACAAAAGTAACCAAAAGGAAATTGTACTATTTGTAAAGGGTTTATTATAGTGTTGCAAATTAAAATTAAATAAAAATGGCATGTTCCTCTTGCAAAGGTAGAAGCCACATTCATACATTTACAGCATTTGTTGTTATGCTGGTGTTGCCAAAAAAGGGCACACACTTGTGTTGAAACCAGTGCTGAGTTTGGTTCTTCTTGTTGGTCCTACTTTAATGATGGTTTTTAATGTGCACATTTATTCATTTATTGGCTGTCTGTGAATAATGTATGAACAAATGGGGTCCTTTCATGGGGATGCTTGCAACCTTGTTGTTGTTGTTTGTGTCTCCACTGCTTTTTTTATTGCTGTCATTAGAATTAATAGGTACTGTATACTGGGTGTCTATGGGGGTGTGTCAAAAACAAAAGCAAACCGTCTCCAAAATTCTGCTCAGTATCAAGCATAATAGGGAGCTTTATACTATGTGCCGGCCAAGGAGTTAACTTCAGCCTTAGATCAGCTCGTGAGCAGTTGTATGGAGTCCTACAATATGTGCACAGGGTTAGAGTCCTTTCAATTTGGGTTGTGTCATTTTGAACGTCCATCTGTCAAGCCGTATAAAGTAGTAAACTGTGCATTTTTGCTCAGTGGCATGATGAGCTGTACCCGATATACAAACACCCAAGTTTGAGTCAGATCCGATCCTTCCCCTCTCTCTCTCCTAC